>NC_080421.1:57650528-57978861 GCF_029873635.1 Malania oleifera | reverse complement strand
CTTAAACATATGGAGCGATACCTATACAAATCAGCTCAATTCAAGGGGCTGACCTCAACTGTTACGTACAATCCTTATCGGGTTGGATTACTGCCCCCTCATACCACAACTAGAAACACTCAGATTTTACAATCAAATAGTATAGAAGTAGTGCTTTCACGTAAAGCAGATTTGCACCCACATACGCACAATCACATACACATCAATAGCATGGATATAGTGTAAGCTCAGTGGTGAAAGTTTTGTTCAATCAATATTCAACATAGTATAATCAGTATGATACTCAAGAATATTCAACACAAGCAATATCTTGGAATCTAAACAGGATATTTCAGTAGTACGTCAATATTCCAAGTATACTAAATAGATAATCAACCTAGTTCTAAAATGGTTTTCTTCAATGAAATAAGCACAATACTAGTTTGAAAAAAATACTTGCTTGTTTGAAAAATCTTTGCACACCAAAAGCAAAGCTATTGGACACTTGCAATTGAATACAAATATCCTAAGCTTCCTTGGTTTAATCCCACACAAGATTTATAATGGAGAAATTTGTGGGATAAACCTAAGCTAAGCTCCCAAAGAAATAATCTCAAGCACACACACAAGTGAGAGTATTAGCAAGGAACAACAATCACATTAACACAAAAGAAACTCTTACAATATCAGATTTTATCAAATGGATGCAAGTTTGAGAGTATTTGGGAAAAGGATGATTTTTCAGTAAAGAGAATTTTTGGCTTAATCACTTTGCGAAATCTTACCCTAATCATGCAAATGAAGGCATATTTATAGTCAGGTGAAAAATTATAACCGTTCGGAATAAAATGGGTATTATTAAATAGGTCCCAAATGATTAAAATCCATTTAGTCTAAGTTAACCCTGTTTAACCACGGTTAATTTAATTTTAACCTGATGGGGTTCGGGTGGCTAAACCTAGGTTCGATTGCCCAACAAGACTCAGCTTAAAAAGGTGTTCAATGTAGTTTGATCACCCGTATTACCCTTTGGCAGCCTGAATCAAAGTCAGTAGCAAAGCTACGTAACTTCGAGTGTCCAATTGAATGCTCGGTGGCCTAAACACAAGTGTTCAGTCGCTCAGGTGTCTTTTTGAACTAAAAGCATCGAGCGCCAGAGTTCATGAACAGTCCCTTGTGAGGGGTTCGGGCACCCAGAGAAGATATGTACATTTAGGGTTTGGTCACCTGAGGACTGGTCAACACTTTGACTTGTCAAAGTTCGAGCGCCCGAGGAGTTTTGTACTCTAAGGGTTCAGTAGCCCGAGTCCTCTTAACTTGCTTAGATTTGTTCAATTTGAGAACAATTTCAACACACTCGTATATTTTATGCTAGTGTGTGAGTGTTGGAGCCTAGGGTCTTGCTATAGTCTAATTGAGCTTACTCTATATCCTGTATGCATTATGTGTAGGTCGGAAACATACAAACCACACCCTAGGTTACTATTACAGACCCATATTACAGGCATTAAGTGAACAATTTCAAATTACAAGTCTTCGGAGTCTTTATGTTTCTTCAAGTGTCCTTCCTTGGGATATTTATTTGAGCCTGCACAAGCACTTAACAATCATCAAATATTAGTATTTGTCATTATCAAAACTGGGTGCGACCTATAAGGTCAACACTTTACTTCATGTGTCATTAATTGATATTCTAATATATTCCTACACATAAACTAGATAGCCGTCAAATACTTGAGTATTTGTCATTATCAAAACCTGGTATGACCTATGAGGTCAACAAATGTTCAAGGAGAAAATTGGTGTTTTATTGCTTTAACCAATGAGGAGGTAAATTCCTATCCTTCTACTTCATCGAACAATTCATGCAATGATTTACGTGATAATTCTTGTGATACATCTGATACTGTATCGTGCGATAGTTCTGGTAATGAAAGCATGCCTACTTATGAGGAATTGCAAGTTGACTATATTAGAACTCATAAGTCTCTTATTAAAATTAACAAACAATAAATGTCGTTGAAAGACAAAAATGAGGCTTTATTCAAAGATCTAGAATCTAAAATTCTTGCTGTAAAAGAAAAGTATTTGAAAATCATAAGATTAGATAACAAGAATGCAATGTTGGAAAAAGAGCTAAAAGATTTAAGATCCAAAGTCTCTATTGAAAATGAAAAAGATCTTTAAATATCCAAACTGGAGTATAAAGCAAACACGCTGACCAAAGAATTCGTAAAACGACATCTAAAAACTAAAGGCCTAGAAAGAAAAATTGAAGACCAGGCTAAGATCATCCAAAAATTCACTAGAGGCCAAGAAAATTTTGAAAAACTTTTAGGCTCACAAAAGATCACCTTAGACAAGGAAGGTATAGATTATAATGGAATTGAAAATAGGAAAAGAAAGAACCTATACATGGGGTACTTTGTAAGAGAATCAAAACATTAAGCTAGTATTTCCTCTGGTCCATATGTTCACACCACCTGCGTATTGTGTAAAAAGAAGGGGCATACAAAATTTGATTGCTTATTTAAAGGGAAAAGTGTAAAACCCAAACAAGTCTGGAGAGTCAAAGAACCACCTAGCCCTAGCCCATCTAGACTCAAAAATAGAAAAATGGCATGAGTTGTCAAGAAACCAAACCCTTTAGAACTAAAGGAAGTGGCCTGTGTTTTATCTTAGTTCATGCATTCACTATACACCATCTCTGGATACTAAGAGCTTCAGAAAAATTGAGCAAATTCAAGAATCCAAGATCCCTCACTCAACCTTGAACCTTAAAGTACTTGTGATGTGCACTATAATTTTTTTTTCACAACGTATGGTTGAGTTAAAAGGAAGGAAAAGTTAGTTAAATACTCTTCCAAATTCATAATTGATTTATCTTGTTAAAGAGTATTTATGCATTCTCCCATCATAAGCTTTTAGCTTTAAATCGAATTAATTAAGAGCTGTTGAATGGTGTTAAATGGCTAAAATGATTGAATTGGGTGTTAATCCTGAAGAAGATACAAAATTCAAAGGAACCTAGGCACAAAACAATTAAAATTGAAAGTCATACGAACTTGTGCCTCTCACAAAATTCATTTGAGAGTTTTAAATAAATTGTATATTGGCTACATAACTTAAAGGGAGCAGTTGTTTCAAATTCATCTAACAAACACCTTATAGTATTATGCTTTTTTGTTTGTTCCTCAAATGCTTTGTATAAACTGAAAATCAATATCCATTTTTTCCTGATGTCATATTATTTGTTGGATGGATTATTCTTGGGCATAATCTACTTTGAGCCATACTGGACCACATATTTGTACTAAATGTCATCTGCTTGGTTGATGCAAATTCTTGAAGTGCATGCTAGTAGTTAACTAGGGCTTTGCATGATTGAAATTGAATGATCACATATAGACTCATGCTAGTTAGTTAACGAAGATCATCACTTCATAAGACTGTTCTAAAATTCTAAATTCTTCGCATGATAAAAGAATCATTTGCATGTTGTTTTTAAATGGTTAATACTATGCTTTTTCATGCTGTATGATCATGGTTTGTATTTCCCTGGATAATATTCATCATATACACCTTATCTAATTCTAAGAAAATTTTGCCCATCATTACCCTTTTGGTCTCAACTTTAGATTCCAAACTTCATTCAGGACCAAAATGATGAATCATCTTGCCTTAAATTCAATATCATGCAGTTAGATGGCAATCCATATACTTGGAGAAAATGGATGACATAAGGGAAATACTTTATGTCACGCACACTCATTTGAGTTGTGTTATCCTTATTGAACCCCTACTGCATAACCTTTGCATGAATTTTGAGTAATGCCTTGATTGGCCATCATTTGCTAAGTGAAAATGCAATATGCAATGATCTTGTGTTAAATATCTATAATTTGCTGAATAATGAACTCATGTGTGCTGAATAATTATGAAGAATGAGAGCATGATAATTTATTAATTGAACATCATCCTTAACTAAAATGCATATATGTGATTAAGAATATATAAGGGTAGCCGAACTCCATTTTTTTTATTTATTTATTATCATTGGCTTGTTTTGAGTCCTAAGACTCTTATGAAATCCATGAGAATCATATCCCTTTTTGTTTTTATGGAGATATGAAATGATATGAACTGTTCTTGGAATTTATGAACCTTGCATGTCTTAAACTTTGGCTTTCTAA
Source organism: Malania oleifera (assembly GCF_029873635.1). Classification (NCBI taxonomy): domain Eukaryota; kingdom Viridiplantae; phylum Streptophyta; class Magnoliopsida; order Santalales; family Ximeniaceae; genus Malania; species Malania oleifera. Next base: position 57,974,689 of record NC_080421.1, on the reverse strand, counting down.
TGCATATGAGTTCTAAAGGAATAAACGTGCTCGATGAATATAAATGGCTTATTCTTATATCTATTAAAAGCATTTAAGGATTTAAGACTGTTTGCTTATACTATTTTACATTTAGTAATATCATCCTTGATAGGTATAAGCACTTGTCGGCATCTAACCTAGCATTCAAATTAAAAAGGGGAGCTTCTATTATAAAATTCTATCTCTTCTGGCTCACCCAAAATTTTGGCTTAAATCTATATTGAGTTTATTGTGGTATGATTATTTAAGCATAATGATTGTCTTGAAAATCTTAAATGGAAGAACACAGCTTGCCACAAATTTTTTAAGACCGTGCCATATGATCTTGCATTAAAAGTTTCACATTTGATGTCATATGGTTGCCTTTTCTAGTTATATTTTGATATTTTCTGTGCTTGATTGCTCACCAGAAAAATCTAGCTAGCTTGATTGTTGTATGCTAAAAGTGTTTTTGTTGGCAAGCATAATCCCCAATAATTGTTGGTTACTTCCAAAGGGGGATTCCTTTTAAAGTTTTTTCTTTTGTTTGGCAAAGAAATTATCTTATGAATGTTAAATTATATCTCTTGATGCTGGTTTATAAGCTTTAAAATATTCATGTCTTGCATTCAAAAGTTTTGAATTTATTTTGTGAAGTTCATAAATTTTAAGGGCCAACATATATCCCAATCGATGTGAATTAAGCCTAACGCACAATAGAAAAGTTTCCTAAGCGATATGATGGAGTGCATAAATTCAAGGGGGGGGGGGGGGAGCATCTAACTTAAAAGTAAGATGGCTATGAAATTCTACGCTTATATTCATGTACTAATGTCTTATGAGAAATAAAATTGTCATCTATATTGAAATACATTCTTAAACTATTTTATAGATATTGGATGATTATCAATCTTAGCATGAACTGTCTTTGACTATACTGAATACTTTGCATGCTTGATCTAAATGATGCGCATTAATGTAAAATGCTTACCAAAATCAATTAGATCTTTGATGTATATTTCTTTTGGGAAATGCTTTATTTTCAAATGGCATAAAGCCAAAATTTCGGAAAATTCTTCCCAAAATCATGTATTTGAATGACTATGACTTAATGCATACAATGGTGTGCTCAAAATATTTCTCTGACTAAGGTCAATTTCATGCTTATATCTTTTTTACCTTAGTCCTTTTTCTGATGCCAAAAGGGGGAGAAGTATGCAAAACTGCGTACTTTGTTTGTGTTATTGATTTAACTTTGAATGATTTTTTTCCCTATGAACATGCTAGGTGGTTAAGCTTAAATGTCAAAACTTGAATGCAATATTATTTAAGATGTCTTCTATCTTGAATATGCTTGAACTATAAAGTTGAACTTCATTTGAATGCATATTCTCAGGGGGTGTCTCTTTAGGCTTACTACCCATTTTTGCTAATTGTATTTATCATCATCAAAAAGGTGGAGAATGTTTATTCTATGAGTCTGATCCCGTTTTAATTTTGACAAATCTCTTTGTATCATACTTGTGCCTTGAGCTTTTGAACAGGACTATTCATAGCACGCACGGATAGTAAGGACACAAGGAAGCTATAAGGGCCACAGAGATTACATCATATGTTGGCATTTGAAGTGCAAAAAGAATGAAGACCACTTTTTTCTAATGTATTTGCATTCAATTTTTTCTTTGTGTCTGTAATATTATGGTTTGTAATAATTGCAACTTATGCATGATAGGATTTGATGCTCGAAAGGCCATAGAATGACCATAGAAACCAATACCCTTAAACTAAAATGCCATAAGCTTGTTCACACAAGGTTGAAAAAGCACAGGGGTCAAACAGGACATAAATACTCATTTTTGAATAGCCTTGGGCGACCGACCTCTTGGCGTTATAAATGCCTCGGTCGACTAACTAGGCCAGAAGTTAAAAGGTTGACTAAGCATCGGGCGACCAACCATCAATTAAATGCATCGTGCACGGTCAACCGACCATTAAATTTTGACTTCTCCACTGTCCCCAGCCGACTAATCCTTTAGTTCAAAAGAGCTCTAGGCGACCGAATGTCAAGAACTGGTAAACCAAACCATTCACCGGGTGACTGAACCTACAAAGGCTTGGGAAATCACCTGGCTCAGTTGACTGATCATTGCCCACGATCAACCAAACCCAAAAAGTAACTTTAAATCTTTGTGAGTGTTAGGGTGACCGACCCCAGGCGCTGAGCGACCAAATCCCTCAGGTTCTCTATTTTTTACTACACTAATCAAGGGTTAATTTTTATTAATCTTTTTACAAAATGACCACTATATCCCCAATGGTAATATTTTTTGAGGATATGTATATACTCATTCATTTGTCTTGATTAGAACAGGATTAGCAAAAATAATTAGCAATTACTCTCTAAAATTCTTTGTGCTCCTATTGTTTATATTCTTTCAATATTTCAAGCATATCACTCATTCTCCTTACACTCTTATTTGAAAAATCATCTTTGAGGAGAATCATTATTTATACTCCTTGCTTGCAAACTAATTGCAACTTTAAAGGAAGTTTAATTTTTTATTGTTGTGCATACTTTCATACATCATTCTTGAAGCTTATTACTCATCTTGCATTATCTGAAATTGATTTTTTGAGAGTGAGCTAAAGCTATTCCCATTATATTTTATTGATAAATATCATTTGGGAAGAACTCTTATTTGTATATGAGACTTGACATTCTTATTGCCAGATTCGAAAGTTTGCTTGTGCTATTTGATAAAATACATTTTTTCAAGCTTAAACCTAATCTCGGTTGTGCATAATATTTGAAAAATATTTGTTGAGATATTTGCTTTGAATTTCAAAGTCCTTTTAGTATTTATTTGTTGAATATATTATCTTGAATCAAAGGTATCACTCTCACATATATACAAATATACATACACATTGGTTGAGTGTTGACAAATAACTTAACCTAATCTCACTTTAGCATAAATCTCTATTATATGTGAGTGCATTGATTGTATTGGTACATATTTTCTTGTGTAAAAAGCATCTCTATTTTACACAAAATTTATACTTGTTGTTGTATTCCAGGCGCGGCCTAAGGAGGTGGTGATCTAGCCTGTAAGGATCAGTTGTATTCTAGGTGTGGCCTGAGGTAGGTCTTCTCCACCCCTTTAAGGAGAGGTTGTAAAGGTTGGGGTCAACCTTATTAATCTAACCTTGGGTTTCCCTTGCCCAGTAAGGAAAGGGCGTTGTAATTGGTGTCGCTCCACCCGTAAGTGAGCTTTAATTGAATTCTCTTGCTCGTGAGCTTGAGGAGAGGATGTAAGCACAGTTGCCGAACCTCGATAACATTTATTGTATCATTGTTCCTTTACTATCTTTACATTTTGGTGCTTGCTTGTTTATTTTGTATCTACTAAATTTATTGCACAAATATTTAACTACAATTTTGTAATTGCTTGTGTAATACTAGAACTGCTTTATTTGCTTAGCTTGAATCGGTTGAATTGGATTTATTTAGAAAAGACCCTAGGTTGAGTTATGTTGCTGCAACTAATTGACCTAGAATTTTTAAATCTCCAATTCATCCCCCCTCTTAGGATTACACCAAGTCTAACAGTGAAGGACCCAACACCTCATTAATAGGCTAGATCTCATTCTTATGAGACTAGTTCACTCCATTTTTAGCGTTAGTTCTTCAAAGTATGTGAGATGTTTGATCATGACATTCTTCCTCACATATAAGAGTGAACCTATCTTCTTGAGTGTTTTTGAGAGTATACCAGTGAGGCTGAGTCAAGAAAATTGTTCTATAGGTATCCAAGGGCAACCTGAGTGTGATGAATCATTCACTTTACACATGCCTTGTGACTTTACCTATTTATACTTTAATTTATATGATGATATTAACTCTGAATTGCATTTTTTGGTTGATTCTCTATGAGTTGTGCTTTTCTTGATGGTTATACAATGTTGAGACTTGCATGAGTGATTTGCTTTGGAGTTGTTTGTATAGTGGAGTTGTGTATGAAAGAGCTTGCGTGTAATTAGGTGATATTCTTGTATGTGAATGGCATGATTTTGTTGCATATGCTCTTATTTGAATGTTCACTGATATTGGTGTTTGTGGGTACCATCCTAGAAACCCTCGCGAGAATACAACTCGTCCACTAGGGTCACCTAGGGGTTTAAAGTCTTGCTGCATATGGTAAATGCAACCATGTTTCCCATGAAAAAGGAGGTAGATAGGATTTTATAGTTTTCTTAGTTTTTTCTTTGCTTGAGTCCTAACAAAGTGTAAGTTAGGGGTTGTTATAACTCCCAAAAATGCACTTTTTTAGGCCCCTATTTACCTTTTTATTTTCTTCATATATCTTGTAATTACCCTTTATTATCATAGTTCATAGTTACAAAAGGTTTGTTTATGTTTCAATAAAATAAGATTAAAATCAAGTAGTTAAGCAATATGAGAATCCAAAGGAGTAATTGGAGTGCACAAAGTTCAAATTAGATGTTTAACTAAGCCCTTACGGCCTCAAATCATCAAAATAAAGAAGACCCCGTTCGATCATGTGGGTGACCAACTAAAATAAGGGCGACCAAGTCACAAGCTGTAGGCTCCAAGGTTCAAGACTGAAAGTGAAATGCTGCAAGGTTCAACCAAGTGACCCTTAGGGTCGACCAGGTTGAGAACCTGAAGATAACTGAGTCAAAGATATTGAGAGTCTTGACCAACTGCTCGACTAAGGAGACCTTGAAGGGCGACCAAGTCGAGATCCTAAATTTACTGAAGACTGAGATCATACAAGTCTCGACCAGTAGCTTGACCAGTAAGACTTAAGGGAGCAACTAAGTCGAGAATGTTGAAGGTTGAATCCCAGAATTCTCGGGAGCCTCGACCAGGGCACGACCAAGGGAACCTATGGGTACAAATAGGTCGACAGCAATGATTATCTTTGCGAGATTTTTTTAAAACTTTCCTATTTTGAATTTTAAACCTTGTAAACCCTATTGGGTATAAATAATAGCTTCGTCTATGTGCTTAGGATTTCTCTTTGGCCTCTCTTAGGTTAGTGATAGGCCTAGGAAGCCATTGAGAGCCACTTAGATTAGGATTTACTATTTTTCCTTTCAATTTTTGTATTGGTTCGTGCAAGGATTCTTCGAAGGCTAGTGACAACCTGTGAGTTCCTTGTTCTGGCGCATAGATAGATGGTCTTTTGATTCTATTCCCAGTCGTTAGTTATAGACGTTCGAGTTGCAATTGAATGATTTTTACATGCTTTCCTTTACATGCTTTCTTTATTGCTTTTATTTCAATGCCATGCAAGTTTATATCTTTGAGTGTGATGATACCCTAGGGTAAAGGATAGCCTACCTAAGGATTCAGTTACGTATACAAATTAGGCTACGGTTCATGTACGGGGTGATATCGTGATCGTTGATATAGAGTATACCCTAGTTCCCGATCGTGCTTCGGACGATTGGTGCACTTTCGCTACTCTATGCCATCGAATGGTTCACTTAGCCGTTAGCCTAAGATGGATAGCTGACTAGACATAGCTAGCATGCATAGCAATCTAGGTGAGATCTACACTCTAAGATCGACTTACTAGGAGTAGTGTTAATATAGATTTATTGCTTTCAATAGTTGTTAAAGAACCTTTTCAAAATCCCTCATTTTTCCCTTTTTACACAAAGTTGTAGTAAACTAGCCTAGAAGTGGTTAATAATTGCACACTAGTCCCTAAGGATCGACACTCGACTTACTCACTATTCTACTAAACATGGTAGTAGTTGGGTTTATAAATTTTATCTTTGATAGTTAAGGACCCAAACCTTGGCGAGCCTACCATCCTCCCTGGGAGCTTTTTCCCCACTTAGGAGCAAAGTTAGAATACAAACATAGTAAACTTAGTTGATTCGAAGCACCCAACTGTCCAATCGGGCATACGAGATCCAAACTAAATGGGGTCAGTCCCGACACATCTGTCACGTTGAGTTGGATGTGCCAGAGCTTACAGTGCCCAAAACTTCCCTCCTGAGAGTTTTTTTCACATTTAGAAGAAAAGTTAGAATGCAAACATAGTAAACTCAGTTCAATTTAAGCACTCAAATGTCCAATTTGGGCATACAAGGTCCAAGTCGAGTGGGGTCAGTACCAACACATTCGTCACATTGAGTTGGACGCTCTGTAGTTGATGGAGCGCAAAAAGTCCTCTTAGATTGAAAATTAGGCACTTAGAGACGAACTTAGTAAACTTAGTTCATTTTAAACACTTAGGTGTCCAACTCAATTATACGAGGTTCAAATTGAGTGAGGTTAGTCCCGACACATCCGTAACATTGACTTGGACATGCCGGAGTTAATAGTTCCGAAAAACTTCTCCTCAGGAGCTTTTTCTCCACTTAGAAGCAAAATTAGAATACAAACATAGTAAACTTAGTTCATTTTAAGATGTCCAATTCGGGCATACGAGGTCCAAATCGAGTGGGGTCAGTCTCGACACATCCGTCACATTGAGTTGGATGTTTCAAAACTGGCGGTGCCCAAAAACTCCTCCCCTATTGAAAATTAGGTGCTTAGAGGCGAACTTAGTAAACATAATTCATTTTAAGCACCCAAGTGTCCAATTCAGTTATACGAGCTCCAAACTGAGTGGGATCAGTCCCAACACGTCTGCAACATTGACCTAGACGTTCCGAAGTTGACAGTACCAAGAAGCTTCTCCTCGTGAGCTTTTTTCCCACTTAGAAGTAAAGTTAGAATACAAACATAGTAAACTTTAGTTCATTTTAAGCACTCAGGTGTCCATTTTAGGCATAAAAGGTCCAAACCAACTGGGATCAGTCCCAAATATCCGTCACATTGAGTTAGGTGTGCCGGAGCTAACAGTACCCAAAAATAGCTCCCTGATTGAAAATTATGCGCTTAGAAGAGAACTTGGTAAACTTAGTTTATTTTAAGTACCTAGGTGTCCAATTCGGGAATACGAGGTCCAAACTGAGTGGGGTCAGTCCCGACACGTCTGTCACATTGAATTGGATGTGCCGAAACTGACAGTGCCCAAAAACTCCTTTGAGGAGCTTTTTCCCCACTTAGAAGTAAAGTTAGAATACAAACATAGTAAACCTAGTTCATTTTAAGCACTCAAGTGTCCAATACGGGCATATGAGGTCCAAACAGAGTAGGATCAGTCCTGACACATCCATCACATTGATCTGGATGTGTTAGAGCTAACGGTACCCAAAAGTTCCTCCTTGATTGAAAATTATGTGTCTAGAGGTGAACTTAATAAACTTAGTTCATTTTAAGCACCTAGTTGTCCAATTTGGGCATATAAAGTCCAAACTGAGTGGGATCAGTCTCGACACGTCCGTTACATTGACCTAGGCGTGTTGGAACTGACGGTGCCTAAAAAATCCTTCTCGGAAGCTTTTTTTCCACTTAGAAGTAAAGTTAGAATACAAACAAACTTAGTAAACTTAGTTCTTTTAAACACTTAACTTACAATTCAGGCATACAAGGTCCGAACCGAGTGGGGTGAATTCTGACTGATCAAACTTAGTTATTTACAATTGTATCATTTTTTTTTAACTACGTCCGAATGTCCGATCATTTTACTATCAAATCATTTTTAATTATAGTATACATATATGTTCAAAAAATGTATACTAATTTTTTTGTATAAATACTAGTTTGTAGGGTTTGCAGCTATCACAACACTAAAGATTCTAGGCACTACAGTTGAATGCACGCAACTTTTGACTTTTCTTATATTTTTTTTTATCTAAACAAAATTAATTTTTGTATTTTAATTTGAATTTTTATTTGTATGTATTTCAATTTTGAACAATTTGTATTTTAATTTTGAATAATTTATGAATGTTTTAGTAATTCTGATTTAATTTTATGTTTGCTAAAATGTAATTATAGGTTTTTAGAGGAATATTTTTTAAAAAAAAATAATTATTTACAAGTATTAGTGGCATTTGAAGATCATCACTAATAATAGCACGAGGAAGTATTAGTAAACCGTCACTAATAATCCATTATTAGTAATAGTTCCTCAATCATCACTAATAGATCAATATTAGTGATGGTTCCAAAACCATCAGTAAAAGTTGGTCACGAGAGCATTAGTGACGGTTTAGTGACCATCACTAATAGTGGACTATTAGTGACAGTTGAAGAACCGTTACTAATACTTGGGCTTTAGTGACAATTTTGAGTCGAGTATATGTAGATTTTATAGTGATGGCATTATACTTTTAGTGACGGAAAAAAACCATCACTAAAAGTCCAGTATTAGTGATGATTTGCATATTCATCACTAATAATTATTAGTCACCGCAGATCTAGAAACTAGTTTCAAACCGTCACTAATACTAATCTAACCATCACTCATAACCTTATTTTTTGTAGTGAGTTCAACCGATTTCAACCTGAGTTGATCCATGTCAAATAGGGATGACCCAATTAAAGGAAGGAGAAGGCGAGAAACGGGATTAGGAAGCCACACATCAGCCAATCGTGGCAACATATTACAACAATCTGCATTTTAATTTTTTATTATCTATCTTTCTTTTTTAAAAAAAAAAATCAAAGAGTCAACACATGGTAGGGTGACGTCAACATGCCGTCACCTACCACATGGCAGGAAGTGATAGGCCTGGGGAATATGAAGCATAGCGCTACCATGGTAGTGATCTGACCGTTTAGAGAGAATACAGTTTGGATGGTCAGGATTGCGCCAAGTTGCCCCCCGAATGCGTGATCCTAGTGATAGCACATGTCACCGTCCATACACATGTCCTACTTATTTTTTATTCTTTTAATTTTTTAATTTTTTTCAAAATTTAATATAATTTTCCCTTTTTTCTTTTTCCATTTTCTTTCTTTCTTTTCCAAATTCTTTTTAATTTTCTCTAATTTTTGAGGCTCTGTTTGGGGAATTTGGGATTCGAATTTTGAGACTTAAAGATTCTGTTTTGAGGTTCTAGGCTTAAGCCATCAAAGGACTCGTGAATTGCAAAATTAAACCTTTTTGAAATAACCATTCCCATCTCAAAATTTTGTAAATTGATTTGATTTTGAAGCTTATTCAATCATGCATTCGTTCTTAATTGAACACCTAGAATAAATCATGAGACAAAATATGGGACACCTACCTCTTAGGTCTCATTTGCTCCTTTACTATTTCTGTTGCTACCTCTTCTTGTTTTCTGCTTCTTCCTGCTTTTTGCTTCTCAACAATTTCTAGCTACTCCTCTTTTACTTGAGAAGATCCGACTTCTCTTTCCTTTTCTACTTGGCAGAGTTCTTCCTTCAATTTCTTTATCTCACCTTTTGTCTCTCTTTTTCTCAATATCAATTCCCCCCCCCCCCTCCCTCTATTCCTCTAAAGAGCTCTATTTATAGGCCAATGGGAGAACAATCAATAAATTTTAAAACAAATTGATTGATTTTATGTTTAATTGATTTACATATACTAACATCTTACTAATTGAAAATTCTTCCTTTTGATGTATGTGTAGATACCTACATTGGGAGATTAGTCCACCAAAATGGAGTTGATTAAGTTATTTTTTATTTGATGTCTTTATCATTATTTTTTTGACGTAGAAGAACTTCTATTCCTCACAAATTCTTCGCTAAGAGTATTAGGTTATCTAAACCAGCACATATAATTCAAAATTAAATATGTTATAGTTGGTGACCATCCTAAGGTAAATTAACTATTTTGGATTTAAATGAGTCATCTCATTCTTGAAAATTCAAAATAAAAGATTTTTTTTTCAAGAGGAAAATTTTTTAATTAAATTGTTTTATTAATTAACCTAGGAGCGAAGTTGACATTTTCATTTTTCAAAGTAAAATAATTTTTTAATACATACTACCTTTTTTTTTAATAAAAAGTCTAAGAATACAATTCTCATAGCATTAATTTCTTTAAAAGAAACATAACATATGCGGTATCAATTTGATATTTTTTTTGAATTTATTCACATAAAAAGATAGTAAACAATATAAATAAAATACACACTTGCCTTTTTACTAATAATACATAATATAAAAATATAAAACAACAAAGCCCTCTCTCCTATGATCCTATCCTATTATCTCTCCTGAGTCATGGTGACAATAGGGGCGAGGGTTGGGGACCCCCGCAACCCCCATAATGCCGACATGTCCTTCCCCTTTCACAAATAGAGAAGCATCCGCCCCATTCCGAATACGATGCTTTGCTTTCCGTCTGCCTCCTGCTTTTCTCCGGCCGTCTCCTATATTTTTTTTCCTTTTTATTTTCTTTATATATATAAATATATGATAAGCCAAAAACCCTAGTTACTATCGCGTCACTTTGAACATTATGGTGCGACACCAAATCTTAGGGATAAAAGTCGTCTACCCATTTACACATAAATGGTAATTCACCGGAGTTAGCTCTCAAAAAGGAATCGAACCCGTGATTTTAAGGTAATCAAAGTTATAAGAACGTTCTTACTAGTTAAGTTAACCTGACCGAACTTTTAAATACATTATTTTAAAATACACCCAGAATTGTACGTATATGCCTTATAATTAAGTACTTCGCCACTCTTCCTCATAATTAATTACCGATATGTAAAAATATTTTTTAAAAATATTTATTTTTATATGGGAAGACAAATTTTTGATAAATTCTATTTTTGTGTGATACAATGTGGGTAGCGACATGCATGTATGCATGCAGAGTTTAACTTATATACATGAAACTTGGTCAAGGCTGACATGCATATGCATACTTTGCAACAGGAATGAAGGAGGCATAGTTTAATATATAAATGGAGGAGGAATTACGGCAAACGGAGAAGGTATATATTCCACGGCACAGAAGGCACGTAATTTAAAAGAGAAAAGAAAAGAGAAAGCAGATGGAAGAAGAGATAAATATATATATATATATATATATATATATATATATATATATATATTTCCCTTCATAGGCGCCATGCAAGTCAAAGGTAGATTTCTTGGGCAACCAGCCAGGCAAGAAAAAGCCACCACGTGGCCATGGCCTTCGACTCTCTCTCTCTCTCTCTCTCTATCTCTCAGGACTCTTTTACTGGTTAATTTTACGTACGCGGACATTATGGCCCAATTAGTGAATGGTCCATTTAGCCAGAGGACAATGATGCCCCTATTATTTGAATTTTGCTTTAGCTTTCAAATTAATATCACACCGTCCTAATGCATGCTCATTAGGACAAGTCACAAAAATGTCTATTAGAACACGAGGTAATAGAGTCCTCAAATTTTAATTTATAATGCATTAAATAGTAATATAGATAAGACAAATTATTTTACCCTCCCTCTTGCTTTGATTTCATCCGCTGTTGTTTTGACTCATCAATTAAATTTTTATATAAAAATTTTATTCATTATCATATGTTATTTTATGTACAAATTTTCTAGTGAATGTTAATAGATACTAGCCACCCACCGCCATCCTTATAAGATGAGAGATGCAGGGTAATCAATCTTGTCGCTCCATTTATTTCGCGGGTATTCAAAGCGGCTTTATATTATTTTCATTTGGGTTTAATCAAATATCTCAGAGTTAAGTTTATTTTACTTAGATTAAATGCTTTCATTTTAACTTTTACTTTTTGGCTTGTCACTTCTAATTGGACATCTAAGTAAAATTTTGACACTCACAATTATAGAAAACATAACAAAGTTGAATTAGTGTTGTTTAACATAACTCTTTTTTGGGTTTACAAGTAGACCGATGTCATGGAAATTAGGATGACCCTCCTTAGGCTCAAACCCTTATCTTTTTAATAGCACTACAAACATACACAATACATACACAGAAAATTTACATGAACGTATATTGAGATAAGAGATAAAAGAACAATACTATAACAAACCGTATATTAAATTGTTTGTCAGTAGATAATTATGTAGATGCCATAATCCACTAATGTGCTTCAATTTGCCATTTCATTTGGAGGCTTTTAGGTTCCAATGAAAACTCAAGTTATTAGTAATGAGTTATTAGGTCTCTATCTGGTTGTCTGAGTTAGAATATTTGAGTTGTAGTTTTTCTAGCATTGATCGGCTTACTAATTGCTTTGGAGGGAGTGCTCCCCTTTGGGAGACTGAGTTGGCTTTTGTTCGTTTTGTCATTCTGTCTTTTTTTCTTAGGGATGTTCAAGTTTGATGTATTGAGTTGTAATTAGTTTCAGTTATGTTAGGTTTTCTAATTGTCTAATTAACATATCCTTGTTTGGGAGTTAATTCTTTTTTTCCTGGATATATCCAGTGATTTTGTACAGATCTATTTGGTTTATAATTATAATTTTCAAATTAAAAAAAAGACTTTCAACAATTTTGAATTGAAATTTTTACGTTGATTAGCTAGTTAAGTTATCATGTTCAAAAATTATATCACGCTTGCATGAAGCCTACCAAGCAAGCTCGTCAAGGGGCATTAAAAAATTAAATTAAATAACCGGTTATGTATAATTTATCACTTCCCTACTAACCCAATTAGTGAACTGCCCTTGTAATTAATTAATTAACCGCGTATATGGTACGTCATATCAAGGGTATGCCCGTAAATTCACGCCTTGGCATCAATACTTTTCATATATACCTCTATGTTAAGTCGAGATTTTGGTTCTTCACAATGTGTACCGAATTTCAAAACCTCCTTTCCTTCCACTTTTTCTGAAGCTTCTCCTCCTCCCTTCCATCTCTCTCTGTCTCTCTCTCTCTCACTCTCTCGTTTGTTTTTTGCTTTATTCTTAGCTTAGGTAGGCTTGGAGCTGGTTCATGGATATTGATCTTTTGTGGGGTGTTGGGGGGTGGTTTCTTCTTAATCAGGATTGCATGGCAGCATTCTCCGAAAGCTTCCCAAAATCATACCCTTTCTTGCTCTTCCTAGCTGCCCTTCTCTTCATCTTTCTCACTCTTCTTGTTCCCCCAGCTCTCCCTCTCAGGCCCTTCCCCACCCCTTCCTCTTCTTCTTCTTCTTCAGACCTAAATATATTTATTCATCCCAAAAGGCACATCCTTCAGCAACACCACTCCTCCATGCGCGCAAACCGCCAGCTGCTGCACCCCAAACACGCCTCTAAGACCTCCGGGACAGTACCCTTTGAAGGCGCTGCCCATGAAGTTCCCAGCGGCCCCAACCCCATCTCGAACAAGTAGCAGTCATTATATATATATAGGTTCTGAAGCATCGATCCATCCATCGGCTGCTGCATCGATACATGGGATCCTTGAAGAAGAAGAAGATGATATATAGATATATATATGGAGTTAATTAGAATTGCGAGTTGATGAAGAACCTTATTTATTATAAATTATTCTTAATGTTATCGTCAGATTAATTCATGGGGTCATCATTTCATGCACTACTCAGGTTGCTCCTCAGATCACTACTGTACTGAGAGGTTTGTCACTTGCATAATCCCGGATATCCACGCCATCATCGTTACCATTATCTTTTTTCTTTTTATATATGCTTTCACTCTTTCTTTTTCCCCCTCTAGAAATGTATAGCAAGAGAAACTCTATTTAGTATATGTATTTAGTATGTGCCCATCTATATGTTTTATATATATAGATGATGATGATGATGATGATGGTATTTACTATTTATATATGTTGCTTGTTGGGAGAGAGTGAGTTTGTCTTATAGGTGATTGGTTTGTATGTTTTTTATTTTTTATTTTTGGGTGAAAATTGGTTCGCGTGTTCCCCTTAATTTATAATTACTGGGTTGGTGTTGTAGTTGGTGATAAATAAAGTCCACGAATTTTTTAAAAACCTTCTTGAGTATTCGTATTGATTTTATTTTATAAGATCCAAGTTCTTTATTTGATCTGTACCATGTTTCTCTAATCTTCGTGTCTGAAAACATACATGGAACTGGAGTCTAAAATTTAAAACTGTTCATCTTTAAATTTTGTAGAAGTCTGATATGATTAATCTCTTTCTATTGTTGCCGTGTTCGAAGGAGGTTTGAATTTGATTTTAAGAATATTCAATATAATTTTGTTCTCTCTTACTTTCAGATTTGCATAATGTAAAGAGCTTCAATTTCATTTTTAGAACCAAAAAATCTGCCAGTTTCAACTGAGAGAAAGAAAATCATGCATGTAATCTCAAATCTCAAGTTTAAAGTGAAAACAAAGGTGAAAATAGATCTGGCCGCCAAAAGTCATATTACATGTATGTTTTCTCTTTCCATTGGGGTTGATTTTCAGAGTCGAGGGCCTGAGGCAGCTTGGGGCATCAAAGAGGGAGGTGAGAAAAGAATCTGAACCACAAAGGGGGCGTAGTGGTGTCAGATCTGTGCACAGTGCTGGGGGAGGGGGTCCTCTTGTTTTGCCTGATAAATAATTTAACGAGAGAGAGAGAGAGAGAGACAGGTGTTGGACTTTGCTTTTGTCCTCTCAAACGCAAAATCCGAGAAAGTTGATGCCAAAGCCATGAGCCATGATTTGACAATAATAACAGTCTCCTTCCCTTATTTTGTTTGAACAGCTTATCTCCAATCATATGCTTTATGATGGTGTCCTTGTTCTTGTTTTTTTTTTTTTTTCATTTTTTATCTTCTCTCTCTGTTTGAAAATTTTTCATCCTTTCTATTTTTAGCTTAAAAGAAAAACATCAAATTTGTTTTCAGAGTCGGCCCAAAACAGCACTCACCCTCTGCTTCATCTCTGCAAAATCCTATGGTTCTCATCCCGTCTGGCAGCTCTTAATTTCATGCAACCATACCACTAGAAATACAATATTCACTCACCTCTCGTCCTCCTGTGCATGCTTTTTTTCTTTTTTTCCTTTTTATGGTGGGGTTCCAGCAGGCCAGGCCACTTCATTTTCCAAATCTCTTTTTCAGTTATTCATCTTTTCCTCCTTTGAGGACTCTAGCCTCACTTTTTTCAGAGCTAGACTGTGAGATCATTGGAATCTCATTTTTTCAATTTTGAATTGCTAAGGGGACATTTTTGTTAGTCCCATATATGCTAAACTTTTCGAAAATGTTTTTCCAAAACTCTCTTGAAAAGATGCAAAGTATAGGTAGATGTAGAGTCTCTACTCGCACCTATATATGTCTTTGTAGAATACTTCAATTAAAAAATATTTTTTAAAAATAAGAATAATTTTCCTTTTTTGTTAACATAGTAATTGAGCCTAGGGTGCATGATGAGTTCTCAACTTCAGTCCCCCACTTATATACTACATTTGGTTTGTGAGCATGGATTCTTAAGACTTTGATTTGAATTTTTACATATTTTTTTAAAAAAAATATATTATATTTTATCTAAATTCTCATAAATTTAAATTTAAGGTCTGAACTTTATAATATGACAAATATATACTTTTCCAATTCTAACACAAATGTGATTTTTTTTTCAAATTAAATATATATATATAGAAAGAATAGTTTGTGTGGCTCCATTTACTATTTCCCTATGAAAAGGGAAAAAGGATAAGAATAATGTGTGTTGCGAAAAAAATGTTCTACTAATTATCATTATCTATTATACCATCTAAAATCTCATCTCATAACCTGATATTTTTACAATGTATTAAATAAGTTGTCTTAAAATTCTAGTCAATATGAAAATGAATAGTACCAATGAATTGTTGTAATACTCAAAAATAATTGAAAATTAAACTATATCCTTATATATGTTGAAATATTGGGTTGATAGTCAACTATCCTTATAATTAATTTTGGGATTCTTTCCTATTTTAGAGACAATGTAGTTGTCTAGTAGGTGTGGACAGATTCATTATACGTATAACTTGATTGTAGGAACAATAGTTTGATTATAGGATCTATACTTCTAACCCATCTCTATATGTATTGTACAAATTCATTGAGAAATATAGTACAAAAAAATATTTTTCTCAAACTCTATTTTTCAAGTTGGTATTAAAGCAGTTCCCAAAGGATTTTTTTTTTTTTTTTCTAATCATGTCCCCCATTGATGCTACATCAGAAAAACTTCGAAACCTGCTCACGTCACCATGAGTAAGTCAGATTCTAAAGTATCTAGGAACAAATTTGCTCCTATAATTGTTCAATCCAAATGTTCATCTTTCAACGTAGGGATTGTACTCAATGAGACAAATTATAATGTGTGGTCTTAACTTATAGAGAAGCATATTGCAGAGAAGGAGAAACTCTCCTTTATTCGTGGAAACTCGCAACTGCCTACCACGAAGGATGATCAATATGGAAAATGGTACGCAGACAATCAAAAGGTCAAGTGATTGCTACTGATGTCTATGTTTTCAGAAATTATGAAGCAATACATTCGCTTACCCATTGTGTGTGATATTTGGAAAGCTCTTTCCAATGCTTTTTATGATGGAGCAGATAAGTTACAAGTTTTTTGCCTTAAATAAAAAAGCTTTCTCTACCAAATAAAACGACAAAGTACTCTTTGTGTATTATGGAGAAGTAACAGAAATTTTTGGTAAGTTGGATCATCGTGATAAGGTGATTATGGAGAGTGAGAAAGATGTTGAATCTTATCGAAAATCAGTTTAGCGACAAAGGGTGCATATTTTTATTGCAAGATTATATGGTGAATTTGAACAAATCTATGGTGAAATTTTGAGAAAGGAACCTATTCCTAAATTAGAAGAATGTTATACACTGGTTCGCCATGAATTTTTTCGACACACAACGATGAATGGAGACCCCAAAAAATCTAAAGTTTCGGCCTTGGTGGCTTGAAATCGGCCTCCTCAAAACCAGCAGGGCTGAATAAAGTCTAGTCATCACAAGACAAATAATGGTACTGAAAAATCCACCTATAAATGCACTCATTATGATCAAATTGGTCATACCAAAAGTCGATGCTTTGAACTTGTATGGTATCCAGAATAGTAGGATCACAACCGTGATTCACGGAAGAGGAATCCCAAGGAGACCTTTACTGTTGTGATTGTAAAAACAAAGGCAGAGGATGAGCTTGTTGAAAAGATCTCAACATTGGTACTAGTTGCAAGTATTGGTGGTAAGGTTTTAAATACGTCTACACCTATTTCTAATAGTGCATGGATAATTGATTCTGGTGTTACAGATCATAAGAAATTTGATTGTAGATAGGTCTCAACCCTTAAACCGTCTTCACAAATGTTTGTTTCCACTGCCAATGGTACTTCAATCCCAGTTATTAGAGAAGGATTCTTGCCCCTAACTGATACTTTGAATTTAGATTATATTTTATTTGTTCCATCTTTGAACTATAATTTTTTGTCATTTTCCCAAATAACCACTGCCTTATTTTGTGTTGTAATTTTTTGGCCTGAATTTTGTGTGTTTGGACATCCGAACGCAGATGATAATTGGTTGTGCTGTTAGGCGAGGGAAGTTGATTTACTTGGACTTGGTGTCAAATAGTTTGTGCAAGTTGGGAAGCTCTGAAGGTGGATGATTTTGAGTGGGAAAATAAAAAATCTGACATCTTGTTATGGCATCGACATCTAGGGCATACTTCATTTGGTTACCTCAAGAAATTATTTCCTAATTTATTTGCAAAATTTGATGTTGGTAGTTTCCAATGTGATGTTTGTGAACTTGCAAAGAGCCATCGTGCTTCATTTCCATTAATTTTGAATAAAAGTTCAATTCTTTTTATGGTTATACATTATGATGTTTGGGATCCATCCAAAGTCACTACCTTATTGGGTGGATCATGTTGGTTTGTTACTTTTATTGACAACTATACCAGGATGACTTGGGTATGCCTGAAGTCCAAAGGGGAAGTGAACTTGTTATTTAAAAATTTTCATAAAATGATTCATACTCAACACAATGCACAAGTTCAGGTCCTCCATTGTGACAATAAAGGAGAATAGCTGAGTTCTGAATTGCGGCACTATTTGGAAGCACACGGAATTATTCATCAAACTACTTGTTCCTATACACCCCAACAAAATGGGGTATGTTGGAATTGGTGTATTCCCAAGAGGGGGGTGAATTGGGTATTTAAAAATTTCTTCTTAGGTTCGATTCAAAACATAATTCAGTAAAACACAACGTAGGGTCTTTCAACACAATTCCAAACACCCAACACAATATAACTGAGCAGATATTAAAATCAGATATAGCAAGCTCAGTATTTTTCAATCATTCACAATGTTTAACACATGCATGACATAAAAAATAAATCAGATATAAGCATACATGTGCAGGAAATTAAAGTGCAGGAATATAAAGAGCAAACACAAAAAATGATATTGGGGTTTGGCCAATACTGCCTACGTCCCTTCCTTAGGCTCACAAGTAAGAGGATTCACTAAATACTCACTTAATGAGTGGAGCGACACCATTTACAACACCTTACAGGATGGTGCACCTAGTTCTCCTAACCAGATCTGAACCAGTCCAAGACTTTCTTAACCAAGTCTAAGTCTATCCGGTGCTCTCTTAACCAAGTCTGAGCAATTCGGGACTTTTCACAAGGCAAGTCTCCCTCATCCGACAGAACGTTGGGAATACAACAGATATTCAATATTTGTACAAACAAATGCTTCTAATACAAGTTGTTATGTACAATGATAAGTACAAATGCCCTCACGTATGAAATGAATATAAGCTTAGTGTGAGTATGTGATTGTCTCAAAAATTAACTTTTGCAATTTTTTAGTAAGGTATATATGATAAGCACTACAAAGATTTAAACCCAAGTAAATGTTTCTCCAAAAATACATTTCAATAAAAAAATAAGAGAACCAAGGGTTTTTGCTCTCAACAAATTTTTGCCCAAATAATAATATATGATCTTTGACAAAAATAAAATATGAATATAAATACCTTTTTCAAAGATCTTGTGATATGAACCCACAAGCTTCGATTGCACATGATGATCTGCACATGCCAAGCGGACCCATCACAAGAGTTAGAGCCAAGAAGGTCAAGGAGGCTATGCAAGGACTAATTGAGAAGTTGTTTGAGCAAAAGTCTATGAGGGTCATGGACACTAAAGAAAATGACTTTCTTGAAGAGCCTAAGATGGTAAATTGTCTAAAGACGTGTGAAGCTGGAACCTTAAGCCAATAAGGGCTGTTTGGGGAATTTTTATGGACTAAATAGTTGGCCAATTGTGTCAATTAAGCATGACATGTGACTTACACATGTTTCATTAAATAACATGACACATGGCATGTGACTTGCACATATTTCATTAAATGACATGGCATGCTTAAGGTTATGTGGTACTATTTTATGAGTCAGATTGATGTCATAGCCTATTTTTATTGGCCGAACTGATGTCATGGGTTTCTTTTATTTTCTATAAGTAGCCAACTCTCTATTGTATTAAAGGATGATTATTTTTGGCTGAATACAATTAAAAATGAGGTTTATTTCTCTTCAAGTTCTTCATTGAACTTTCACCGAACTTATCAAAGGTGCTACCTTTGTGGCGTTCATCCATTAATTTGATATTCTTGGTTTGTGCTTCACGTCAAGCAAAAGGTCAAGGATCCACTGTCATGTTGAATCTTATTTTGGGTTTGGGGTTTTGATAAATCTGATTTGGGGTCTCCGGACGTTCATTCTTGGGGTTCCGTATCATTTGGTATCAGAGCTTTGGTTCAAATCAGATTCTATCTATCTTATTTTTCTTGTTTGCTTTCGAAAATTCTTTTATCTTATAATCATTTATCCTTATTTCATATTCTTCTATCATCCGATCTACCTATCTTGTTTTCTTGTTTTCGAAATTTTCCATCTCTTCTTTAATTTCGTCCATCATCAAGATTGAATCTTTTGTGGCTGGAAATTGCAAGAAATGCAGCAAGGTCGATTAGAGCACATTAAAAAAAAAAACCATTTTGTTCATTCAAAAAAAAAAAAAAGAGAAAAGGTAGTATTTTGCATGAAAAAAAAAAAAAAAAAAAAAAATAGGAGGCAGCAGATTATTAATCTGGTTTGTGTTTGAATATATCCTTGGTTGAGTTGGTTATTTTGTTCCATTGAATTTCTTTTTATTTCGTTTGCATTGTTATTGTTTTCTTGACTTCTTTTTGTCTTTCCTTCGTTGTTTCGTGTCTTATTTAGTCGTTTTCATTGATTTAGTTGTGTTTGATTTGTTTGGGATTAGTTCATTAAAGAACTAAAAGATAAATCCTGAGTGGTAAGAGGCACGAGTGTGTGACCGTATCAGAGGGAAAAAGCCAAAAAAAAAAATTGTGTCAAAAACATGAGCGTTGAATGTCATTGTTTGGAGGGTAAACACATAAGGGGGTGAGTGAGGAATTTTTTTTTTTTTTCTCTCTAATATACTTTTTGTAGCCTTGAAATTTTGAGTAGAAAGGTTGTTGTCGCTGAAACTTCCAGCAAAGGTAGCAAGAATGAGAACCCTCCACAAGACTCATTTTTCACCTTACAAGCCATTCAACAGCAGTTTGAAAGACCCAATACGATTTTTGGGGAGTTCAGAGATAGATTGGATAGACAAGATGCTGCAATTGATGGATTGAGAGGAGGGAAATCCAATGAAAGGCGGCGAAGGCCACATACTCCTCCGATTACCATATTGTGTGCGGTCATTCAAGGGAATTTAAAATCATGGGAAGAATGCATACCATTTGTTGAGTTTTCTTATAATAGAACTGCGCATACTTCTACTAATTTTTCTCCATTTGAAATTGTTATGGTTTTAATCCCTTGACTCCATTGGATTTGATGTCGCTACCTATGAATGAGATAGCTAGCTTAGACGGACGACACAAGGGTGACTTGGTGAAGAGGATCCATGAACAAGCACGGCAGCACATCGAAAAGAAGAACCGACAAAATTCATCTCAAGCTAATAAGGGGCACAAGTTCGTTACTTTTGAACCGGGAGATTGGGTGTGGGTGCATATGAGAAAGAGAGGTTTCCTATTAAAAGGAAAACACAGCTACACCTGAGGGGTGATGGACCTTTTCAAGTGGTAGAAAAGATCAACGATAATGCATACAAGTTGGATCTATCAGGGGAGTATAAGGTCAATGCAACTTTCAACGTTTCTGATTTATCCTTTTTTGATGTAGGTGATGATTCGAGGACGAATATTTTTTAAGAGAGGGGGAATGATATGAACCCACAAGATCCGATTGCACACGATGATCTGCACATGCCAAGCGAACCCATCACAAGAGTTAGAGCCAAGAAGGTTAAGGAGGCTATGCAAGGACTAATTGAGAAGTTGCTTGAGTAAGAATCAATGAGGGCCATGGACACTAAAGAAAAGGACTTTCTTGAAGAGTCTAAGATGGTAAATTGTCTAAAGACGTGTGAAGCTGAAACCTTAAGCCAATAAGGGCTGTTTGAGAAATTTTTATGGACTAAATAGTAGGCCAATTATGTCAATTAAGCATGCCATGTGACTTGCACATGTTTCATTAAATGACATAGCATGCTTAAGGTTATGTGGGGCTATTTTATTGGCCAGATTGATGTCATAACCTATTTTTATTGGCTGAACTGATGTCATGGGTTTCTTTTATTTTCTTTTATTTTTATTTTCTTTTAAAGGATGATTATTTTTGGCTGAATACAATTACAAGTGAGGTTTATTTCTCTACAAGTTCTTCATTTAACTTTCACCAAACTTATCAAAGGTGCTACCCTTGTGGCGTTCATCCATTAATTTGATATTCTTGGTTTATGCTTCACGTCAAGCAATAGGTCAAGGATCCACTGTCATGTTGAATCTTATTTTGGGTTTGGGGTTTTGATAAATCTGATTTGGGGTCTCCGGACGTTCATTCTTGGGGTTCCGTATCATCTTAATAACCTCAAAAATGATATTCAATTTATTGTTTTAGGGAAGCTAGGGTAAATGCTCAAAGAAATTTTTGTAATGAAAACACAATATTAGCTTTGGGAATCTTGCAATGGATATGCAAAAATCCTGGGCTATGATAAGATTACTCCCAATAAAAATATTTATCAAGAAGTAAATAAGTGGGAGAAATTATAATTTTACTCTCAAGAATGATTTAGAAATGAAGTGAATGAATGAGAGTAAAAGATTTTGATATGAAAAACATATGCCCAAATCAATGTGCTCTTGATAATTTTCAATATGATAACTAAATAAGAGTATAAAGAGTGAAAATTCAAAAATATTTTTCAAAGGATTTTCAATCTAATCTCATATTTAAAATTTGAGTAATGAGGGGGTATATATAGATTTTGGGGAAAATCTAACCGTTGGGGACATATTAGGCATTTTGAAATTTGATTAATTAAATTTTAATCGTGATCGCCATAGTTAAAAATCGAGAACCCAAGAGGTTTGATTGACCTAAGCTCGGGTCGGTCGACCCAACAGAGGGCAAATAGGAACCCTTCGTGGGTTCGGTTAACCAAGGCACTTGGCCAGTCGACCACTCATAAGGTTCGATCGACCATGACATTTTTTAACTAAGAGTTCAGTCGGCTGTGGAAGGTAGGAAAGTCAAATTTCGTGGGTCGGTCGATCGTGCAAGCTCAGTTCAAAATCGGTCGATCGATTGAGCCTTGGTCAACATTTTGACTCCGGGCAAACAGTGTTTTGGTCGACCAATGGATTATAACACAAGATTGGTCGATCGACTGAGGGCGTTAAAAAGTTACTATTTTTCCCTTAATTTGACCCAGAAAATCTAACGTCGGTCGACAATCTTTCTATGGTCTTTTGAGTTCCCTATGGTCCATCTACAGTCATCCTGAGCTTTCAATCCATATCATGCATGCAACGCATTATTACAGACCAAATGGAAAACAAAATGCATTACAATTCAATTCAAATGTATCTTCTTCTTCTTCTTTGCTCTTCTAACTTCATGGAATATGCTAGGCTAATATGATCTTTATGTTCCTCTAGACTTCCATGTCCTTTACCTCATGTGTGTGCTAAATCATGAACTTGTTCAAAAGCACTAAATGCAGGCATGAGATCCTTGTGTTTTGTCAGCATCAAAATAGGGATCGGACTCAAAAAGTGAAAAGAGTAGCTGATTGAAAAAATCGTCACTTATTGGAGGTTGTCCGTGCTTTATTGATAGAAACTCAAATTTCATTATCTTATTGGGGCAAAGCACTTACCTCTCCACTGTATTTGATCAATTGAAGACCCTCGAGCACTATTGATTTTGAAACAACATCCCAAGCTCTTTCTAAAGCGATTGTTGTCCCAATTGTCCCAAACTCACCTCCTCATGTCTTTGGTTATGTAGCATTCGTACACCTTCATAAGCATCAACACAAAAAGTTCACACCTCAAGCATTGCGATGTGTCTTTCTTAGGTACACTACTCATCAAAAGGGGTACTGATGCTATCATCCTCCAACTCAAAGAATGTTTATTACTTTGGATGTTGGTTTTCATGAAGACTCCATATATTTTTCCTCTGAGCCTAAACTTCAAGGGGAGTACCAGGAGGAAGTTCAAACCCTAGACTATGATGTTGAGGAAGCTCAGACTCTAGACTATGATCTTCACATTTCTAAAGAAGGGAAACTCCCTAAATATGGCAACCGTGATGTGGGTAACTTGGATACAAGTGGTGTAAATTTCAATGCTAGTGGTGATGAACACTCACAACTTGGGTCAACCAATCAAGAAGTGGGTGAATTGGATTTGAGTGGTATAACTTTGGACCAAAGTGGTGATGCACACCCTGCTAGAAATTGAAGTTGTGGCTACACTTTCGCCCGAGTCCCTCACACCACAGACAATTGATACACCAAACCAATTTCTTATTGAGGATGTTCCTGAACTAGTTAGAAAACAGCTACCAAAGCGTCACACCAGAGGTATTCCTAAACCCCACATACGAACCTAATCCTTCTAGTAAAGTTAAATATCTTATGAGTCACTGTGTGTCTAACCATCATTTTGCAAAATCAAATTAGTCATTTGTAAATCAATTATCTACTGTATCTATTCCTAACAGTGTGTAGGAAGCCTTAGCTAACCCAAGGTGGAAAGATGCTATGAATGAGGAAATGAAATCCTTGCTGTTGAATTTTTGAGTCTGATCCCTGTTTTGATGTTGACAAAGCACAAGTTACTTATGTGTGTATTTAGTGATTTAGGGGTTATAATTCAACACACACATAAGGTAACTCGCAATAGAAGCCTTGAAGGACGTAAAGACTATACTCTTAGGCACACTCCATGATGTCAGAAGAGCAAAGAAGAAGACTTTTTTATTTAATTTGTAATGCATTTAAATTTATATTATTTTGGTCTGTAATAAATGCATACATCCTACATGATATGACTTAATGCTCAGATAGGCCATAGACAGACCTTAGGACGGTCGACCAACCTTGGGTTTTTATAGCCTTTAACTAAATAACCACAAGCTTATTCACACAGGGTTGAAAAAGCACAGAGGTTAAATAAAACTTAAATGCACATTTTTTAATAGCCTTGGGTGACCGACCGATTTATGTGTTATAGCCCTCAATCGACCGAATGCACTATAGGACAAAAAGTCAAATTGTTGACTATGCCTCAGGCGACTGAACAAAAATGAACGCATCTTCCATGGTCAACCGAACCCTAGTCATTGACTTTTCCACCTTCCTTGAGCACCCAAACTTTTAGTTCAAAATCACCCCGAGCGATTGAATTGTGAGGTTTTGTAGACCAAACCATTCACCATGCGACTGAAACCACGAAGGTTTGGAAAATCGCCTGGCTCAGCCAACCGGTTGTTGCCTACAATCAACCGAACCCAAAAAATTCACTTTTCTCTTTGTGTCTATTTGAGCAACCGACCCTAAGGATCGAGTGACCGAAACTCTCGGTTTTCCAAAAATTAACTGCGACAATTGGGGTTAAAATTTAGTTAAACTTTTCTAAAATTCTCAATAGGTCCCAGCAGTCATATTTTTTAGAAAAACTATAAATACCTCTTTCATTTGTTTAATTAGAAACTTTGATTGACTTTAAAATTCTCTCAAATATTTTTTTAATTAAAGTTCCTCCATTTCAATTTCTGTTTCAAAAATCTTTTATGGGGTAAATTTTATACTCTCCAAACTCTCTCTTGTTTATTTCTTGAAAATCATTTTTACAAGAGAGAAGTTTTTATTTGGGCATTTATTTTCAAGTGTTTTACTCTCTATTGCTTGCATATTTGAAAAACACTTTTGAGAGTAAATTTTTGGGATTTCTCCACATATTTCCATGGTAAATATGTTGTTGGAGAAACACATTTTTACATCCATGCTTTCATTGTTAAACCTTTATATTGCAAAGATCATTTGAGAAACCAATACCCTAGGTTCTCCTACTTCTTTATTGAAAATATTTTTGAAGATATATTTTATTTAGGGTTTAAATCTTTGAGGTCCTTATCATACATATTATATTCAAAGATTGAAAAATGATTTTGAAAGCACCCTTACTCTACTAAGCATGACTTCATATTATATTAGAGGGCATGTTTTAGAGCTTTAATGTTGTATATCTCTGCTTTTATTTAGAAGCATTATTTTGCACAAAAATGATTTTAATATACCGTTTGGGTTCAGCTCTGAATGTGAACTGGGGAGTCTCCGCACCGTAAGGGAGACCAGTTGATCCCAGCCTAGTAATTGAGATGGGTTTTGGCACTACCCGTAAAGTGTGGTTGGGGTTTTCCTCACCCCATAATGAAAGGATGTAAATGGCTTTTGCTCTTCCCGTTTAAGTGAGCAGGGATAGTGTATTCCTGGGGGGGTATGCCTAAGGCGGGGATGTAGGCTGGTGTGGCCAAATCTCGATAACAAATATCGTGTGTCACTCTCTCTTTCTATCTCATTTAAATTCGCGCACTTTAATTTCCACACATGTATGCTTGTTTATTTATCATCATCATTACTTTTGCAAATATGCCCTTTATTTAAATGAGATATGTGTCTTACATGTATGTTTACTTTCATGGCTTAATCATTTTCACGTACATGCTTTCAAGGATATGATGTGGTGATTGTGTGCAAGTATTAATTTACTGAGAATATCTTATTTGGCTCAAATATTTGCAAACTTAATTTGTTAGGAATGCTTAGACAGACCCTAGGTTGTGAAATACTAGTTGCGAATTGAGTTCAACTTATGAGAAATTTTTAAAACCCTATTCACCCCCCCCCCCCTTGGCAATACACCAATTCCAACACTTGCAGAAGAATAAAACTTGGGAACTTGTTGATTGTCCACCAAGAAGGAAATTAGTTAGATGCCGGTGGATTTTTACTATGAAGTACAAAGTAAATGGTACAATTAAACGCATTAAAGCAAGATTGGTTGCAAAAGGATACACCCAAACTTATGGGATCAATTATATAGATACTTTTGCACCTGTAGCCAAAATCAAAATAGTTCGAGTATTGTTGTCTCTAGCCACGAACATGGATCGGTTATTAGAACAATTTGATGTGAAGAACACCTTTCTACATGGCAAGTTATATGAAGAAGTCTACATGGATCTCCCACCAGGAAGCATGATACTAGAAATACAAGTTAGAAGGTGTGCAAGTTAAATAAATCATTGTATAGGTTGAAACAATCTCCAAGAGCATGGTTTGGAAGGTTCAAAAAGGCTATGATAACCTTTGGCTACCATCAGAGCAATTCAGACCACACTTTATTCCTAAAGAAACGACAAGATAAAATCACTGCACTTATCATACATGTAGATGACATGGTAGCCACAGGAAATAATCCTAAAGAAAGTAAAACACTACAGAGTTATTTATCTAGAGAATTCGAAATGAAAGACCTCGGGCCCTTGAATTTTTTACTTGGAATTGAAGCGTCTCGATCTGATAAAGGGATCTTTCTCTCTCCAAGGAAATATGCCTTAGATTTGTTACAAGAAACTGGTATGTCAACATGTCAATTAGCTGATACACCAATGGAAGAAGGTTTGAAATTATGTGTTCAGTCTAATCAAGTACTAGTTGATAAAGGGAGATACTAGAGACTTGTAGGAAGATTGATGTACTTAGTACACACAAGGCTTGACCTTACCTATGCATTGAGTATTGTCAGCCAATTTATGCATGATCTTGGTGAACAACATATGAATGTTGTTATATGTATTTTGAGATATCTAAAGTCGACTCCTGGAAAGGGAAGTTCGTTTACAAAATATATAGATTGTCAAAATGTGGAAGCATATATTGATGTTGACTGGGCTGAAGCAGTAGATGACGGGCAAGCTACTTCAGGATATTTCACCTTTGTAGGTGGTAATCTCATTACATGGAGAAGCAAAAAACAAAATTTTGTTGCACGATCAAGTGCAGAAGCTGAATTTAGAGCTATGACACTTGGAGTTTGTGAAGTGTTATGGCTAAAGCTTCTCTTGAGGGATTTGGGCTATTCGCCTAGGCAACCAATTCAACTATATTGTGACAATAAATCAACATGTGATATTGCCCATAATCTGAATCAACATGATCGTACAAAGCATGTAAAGGTAGACAAATTTTTCATTAAGGAGAAGGAGTTGCCTAACATTCGATAAAAGAAACAGTTGGCTGATATCCTCACTAACGCAGTTTCAAATCGAGTGTTCTCAAAATTTTTAGGCAAGTTCGGCATATGTGAAATCTATGCACCAACTTGAGGGGGAGTGTTGAAATATTGGGTTGATAGTCAACTATCCTTGTAATTAACTTTGGGATTCTTTCCTATTCTAAAGACAATGTAGCCATCGAGTAGTTGTGGATAGATTCATTATACATATAGCTTAATTGTAGGAACAATATAGTATCTATACCTCTGACCTATCTCTATATATACTATACGAATTCATTGAGAAATACAATACAAAAAAATATTCTTCTCAAACTCTATTTTTCAAGTATATACTTTTATGTTTAAATAATGTTGTTAAATTCCCAATGACATGTGAAAATATTCAATCATAACATAAACAAGAATAATAATATGCATTTTTTTTTATAAGGCAAGAACATTTTCACTTTCTAGTCAAGCTAAAGATTGTTACACTAGAATCATTTGATGCATTTTCATTTAATCTCCAACTTTCATGTACGTCCTAAGTGTTGGTCCCTTAGGAAACCCAAGAAGCATGAATTGGGTCTTTTTCTAATTTTTATGACACTTATTCCTTTTATCAAACTCTTGGATAGTAATACTTTAATATGTATATTCTAGTGAATGCACTGCAGAAATTTAGATTAGAATAAGTTTATGTTTACTCACAACTCGCCCTATATGCTTCAATAACTCAAGATAATGCATGAAATATGTACAAACAAAATTGAGCAATTAATTCAATCAAATAATAAGTAATGCAAGAGAGTAGGGAGAGAAATGCTCAAACTCTTTTATAATGGCTCGGTCTCCTTCACAAGCACCTATGTTTACTCTCTTGAATGAATCCAAGCTAAGGTTCTACTAGCAAACTTCTTGCCTTTCAACCAGGGCAAGAGTACAATTACAAGACCTAACTTTTCACTGGTGCTAGAATACAAAATGAGCCTTTCACTCGGTCTCAAACAATACTTACAATGATGAGAAATTACAAATAATATGTAACTTAATATCTCTAAGTAGAATTATACCACAAGTCAAGTTTACAACTCAAATTCTTTCAATGAAATGAAACTTGGAACTTGAAGAAAGTTAAAACTAATGAAAAGAACTTTTACAAGAAAGTGCTCTCTTAAGAAAAAAACAAAACACTCAATCACTTAGAAATATGGAGGACAATGAGAGACCACTTTGATATTGAATTCTCTTGTGTTTCTTCCTTGAATTTGGACGCCTTTTATAGCCAAAATTGTACACTAGAGGTTGGAGAGGCTTTGTCTCCATAATATCAAACAATGATATGACAAGAGATCTAATTTTTAGGTGAGATGATATACTTTATAAAATCATAAATGGTCAGTAAATATCAAATAAAATTCTATAAAAAATCATATTGACTTATCCATTGGCTTTTTGAGTCCTATCTCTATTTTGATGCTGACAAACACAAGTTTCTATTATGTGTGTGTGTTTTAGTGCATGAACAGGTATTATTCAAGTCACACATAAGATCAAGAGAATATGGAAGCCAAGACAAGTCTTAAAGCACAAATTTGGCACATTCCATGATGTCAAAGAGCAAAGGAAAAGAAGAAGATATGTTTTGAATTGTAATTGCATTTGATTTTATTATTCGATCTGTAAAAATGCATGCATCTGCATGATATGGATTGTATGCTCAGATGGCCACAGACTAACCATAGGGAACCACAAGTTCATTGACTGACCAGATCAACCAACGTCAGATTTTTTGGGTTATTTCAAGGCCATAGGTTGACCTTAGGATACATCTTGAAAGTCCCTTAAGCCAAAAGAAGAAGATTAAATCATATAAGGTCAAAAGAAGAAGAAAAGTTTTCAAGTAACCTTGGTTGACCGAACCATTAGTGTTATAAACGTCTCGGGTGACCAAACGACCAAGAAGTCAACTTTTGACTTTGCTCAGCTGACTGAACTTAAATTGAACTAACTGTCCCTAGTCGACCGAATGTTTAAAAGGTACTTTTCCACTATCCTCGAGTGACCGAACATTTAGTTCAAAATAGGCTTGAGCGACCGAATTATGAAGTTTAGTAGACCAAAGTGTTCACCGGTCAACCGAACCTTGAGCTTTTAGAAAATCGCCTTGACTTCAGCCAATCAACCTTACCCTCAAGCACCCAAACTTGAAAAAGTAACTTTTCTATCTATGTCTATTTGGGAAATCGTCCCTAAGGACTAGGCCACATTTTTACCGCGGGTAATTAAGGGTAATTGAAATTAAACTTTTCTAAAATTCCCAATAGGTCCCCAAAGATCATATTTTGTTAAAAAACTATAAATACCCTTCATAACTTTAACTAGTAACTTCGATTAGCCAACTTTTCTCTCTAATTTTATCCTAATCAAAGTTCCCCCAAAGCACGTTTTTATTGCAAAACTCTTTTCTTAAGGCAAATCTTTTACTCTCCAAAACTCTCTTTCATTTATTTGTAAATCATTTTTATAAGAAAGTAATTTTTATAAGCATTTTTTTTTTCATTCAAGGCATTAACTCTCTCATTTCCTTTTCACTTTGAAAATCATTTTGGGAGTTTGCTTTGATATTTCTCCATATATTTCCATGGTAAATATTATATTGGATACTTTGATTTGCACATTGAATATCAAATGCTTGTAACTTTGTTTTGTGCAAAATTATTTTTACAAAAGCACCCTTACTGTATTGAGCATAACTCATATCATATTAGAGTGCATGTTATTGAGCTTTAATGTGTACATTTCTACTTGTATTTGGAAGCATTGTAATATGTACAAAAAATGGTTTTTGTTGTACCATTTGGGTTCATCCCATTAATTGAACTGGGGAGTCTCATCCTCGTAAGTGAAATCGGTTGGGTTTAGCCTGAAAATTGAACTGGGGAGTCTCAGCCCTATAAGTGAGACAAGTTGGGCTTAACCTTGTAATTGAGTTGGGGTTTTCCTCGCCCCGTAAGGAGAGGATGTAAACAGCTTCTGCTCCACCCGTTTAAGTAAGCAAGGATAGTGTAATCCTTGTGGGGGTATGCCCAAGGCGGGGACGTAAGCTGGTTTGGTCAAACCTCGATAATAAATATCGTATGTCCCTCTCTCCCTATCTCATTTACTTTTCACACTTTAATTTCAGTATGTGTGTGCTTATTCATGTTTTGTTATAACCATCTTGCATGCACACATAATTAATTTAAATGAGATGTGCAACACACGTGTATGTATGCACACATTGCTCACTTAGTTTACATACATGTTTTATTTTGAATGGGATATGAGATGTGGTGAATTGGCATAAATGTTTAATTTAACCAAAATGTTTTAAAACCCAATTCACCCCTCCTCTTGGGATCACACCAATTCCAACATTATCAATGAGTCTAGTTTCCAAAACATCTACATAAACTTTTTTCCTGGAGAAAATGATGAGTCTAGTTTTACATGGAATAATATTATAATTTTTGGACTCACAAGGAATAAAATATAGAAATAGATTTACAAATGATACAATACCGTAGTTTGACTTTTTTCTTAAGATGTAGGTTACACTTTTACAAAAACACGCATTTTAACTCTAGATATATAAGAATCAAATTTATTGTTCTTGAAAATATTTATAATTTAATTTTTAAATACAAAGGGTCTCGTCGCATTTGGAGGTTTCAATAAAAATATATAATTATTTTACTATATGATACTCAAGTTGGTACATTTGCTCTCTAGTTAGGTATTAACATACTTAACTCTAATTACTAAATATAATTTCCATATGTAAACATAAAAGAAAATAAATATCACATAATGATTCATGGAGCACAAATTTATATAACACATACACAAATTAACTATCACATAATAATTTATGGAGTACAAATTCATATAATACATGTACTAATTCTTAATTGTTTTGTCATCATCAAAATCAACATGAAACCTAGTGGGCTAACACTAAGTCTCACATTTAAATTTTAAGATGAGGTAGTGAAGGATCAATATGTGCTATCCAAATGTTCAACCCATGCTCAAGTTTTCCAATGATCGAAAAAAATAAAATAAAAATCCTCTTCACACTTGGTTTGTCACTTAAAAAGTTCTAACTAGAGCATCTACTTGGTTTTAATTGTTGGTGTGCGTCTAGTCCCATATCGCCTCTGTGGGCAGTTCCAAAGCCAGTATAAGATCCTCTTAACTCTCTCTCCTTGATACCTATGTTTTGAGGATGAGCTCTATAACCTGGTATTAGAGTTGGGCCTTGGGCTACTTGGCTCTTCCATGGGTTGGACTCCTCCTCGCCTCATTTCCACCCTATGGACTCAAGGGAGAGTGTTGGCACGTCATGTCCCACATCACCTCTATGAGCAGTTCAAAAGCCAGTATAAGATCCTTTTAGCTCTCTAACTTTATATCAGAGCTGGGCCTTGGGCTTCTTGGCTACTCTGTGAGTGTTGGCACGTCCAGTCCCACATCGCCCCTGTGAGCAACTCCAAAGGTAGTATGAGATCCTCTTAGCTCTTTAACTTAGTATTAAAGCTAGGCCTTGGATTGTATGGCTCCTCTGTGGGTTGAACTCCTCCTCGCCTCATTTCCCCCCATGGGCTCTCCTCGCCTCATTTCCCCTTATGGGCTCAAGGGGAAGG
Organism: Malania oleifera; assembly: GCF_029873635.1. NCBI lineage: Eukaryota > Viridiplantae > Streptophyta > Magnoliopsida > Santalales > Ximeniaceae > Malania > Malania oleifera. Next base: position 57,942,490 of record NC_080421.1, on the reverse strand, counting down.
GTTGGTGTGCGTCTAGTGTTAAGAAATTTTAATTTCCTATTGTGGGATCACATATTTGAGAACAATTATTTTACTGAGCTATTTTAACATCTATTGAGTATGGGCTTTGTAATGTGTAGAAACCCAATACTAAGTTAATTATGACTAATGAACTTCTAAACTTAACATAGTATATAAAGGAAAGATAATAGGGTTATGGTCTCCAAGTCAAATCAGAAACAGTTTTCACGTTGTTGCTTTCCCCATCTAAAGAGAAGAACACAAGTGAGGCACTTAGGGATTTGACTGTGGAAGATGAAAAATCTCTGCTAAAGGTTGTTGGACAATCGAATCAGACACATTTATGGATCTATGTATTTATTCTGCATTTAGTATGGATCCAAGTATTTATTCTACGTTCAATTTTCTTAATTGAAAAACATGATGATCTTGGGTTATTTGATTTATGGATTAAAGTTAATTCCAATAAGTGGTATCAGAGCCAATCATGTTGTTGATTAGGAAACTGTGCATTGGTGGCTTATTTGGATTTAGAGCTTCATCATATTGATGTAAAGACAACATTTCTCGACGAGGTTGGCCAGGTCAAAGGCTTATAAATATTTTTTAGCTTTGCTTAATGAAGAAGAAACCAAAAACCTCTTTCTCTCTCTCTCTCTCTCTAGAACTCAAACTTTCTCTCTCTCTCTCTCTCTCTCTCTCTCTCTCTCTCTCTCTCTCTCTCTCTCTCTCTCTCTAGGATTTTGGGCCATCTGTTGTCGAAATCAACGATCCGACGTTACCACGTGGATTAGGAGGAGAAGCTTTACGTTTATAACGGATCGAAAATTCGTTTCGGAGATTTTCGTGTTTTGACCCAAAATCGAGGTAAAGGTCCGATTTTGTTTTCGTTTTGGTAGGTCTATAGAGATTAGTATTGTAAGGAAGTATTTTTCTTCGTTGTTTAGGTTTTGGTGCCTCGATTCGTAGTTTTGGAGCCGTAGAGTTCGTATTTTGGTCTTCGGGTTAAGGTAAAGGGATTCTATTTATATCAGTTATTTTTTAAATCGAAATCAGTAAACATGTAGTTTACGATTGTATGTATGTTTTAGCTACTTACTTGGGAAAATCTATCGGGTGAAAATGCAGGATTTTTGGGTTACAGTTTTGGGGAAAGTGGGGGGTTTCGGGTATCATCTCTATTTCTATTGGAAAATCATTTGTTGTATAAAACTATAGTAATGAGATGACTATACTTATATTTGCATTAAACTGTATTCTCGAATTGAAACGATATGATTTGTTATAAACTCAAATAAGTTTGGAATAAACTATTATATGAAAAATGTTCCAGGTTTTGTAAAAAAACCTGTGGCGGCTAATTACCGTAAGCTGGTGGGTATAGGAACATGAACTCCAAAATTGTTCCAAGTTTTGTAAAATTTGCCACGTCTTGACTAATTACTGTGGGCAAATGCCATGTCTCGATTAAATACTGCAGGCGAGAGTGTCTGGCTCTATATTAAAGTGTGTGAAATATCACCTGTTTGTTCCTCCTGGTCACCGATGGGTGTGAGTGGACACCGTATTAGCAACGATATCGCCGTGAGGCTTCGATTATTGTAGGGTATTAGGTGCTTGAGTGTGACGACATAGACCGTATGTTTGGTATCGTATGTACTGGAACTGGATTGTAAAAAATATTGAAACTATATTGTGTTATGTTTTACGCCGAAATAACATTTGTATGCCACACACTGATATAACATATTTTCTTCCTTATTGAGAGGTGTCTCACCCCAAATATACAAATGTTTTTCAGGTCCATCGAGTAGCCAAACTAGCATCCTAGCTTTCGGGAGCGTGGGTGTCAGTTAGCTACGTATAGTACTTGAGTAAGTACTGATTTTTGTAACCGAGTTGTCATTGTTGGGTTCTATAGACACCTAAGTATGTACTTTATTTTGGAGCGTCAACTCTAGTCATGTATAGACTCTGTTATGGTACGTTGTATGTATTAGAAAGAACATTTTCGCTGCGTATTTGATGTGTATGGATATGTATGTGATTGTGTATAGAGTTTACGTGTACCCCACGGGGTTGGACCCTCATTCAGTGTAGTATCATGTATGTTTTAAATGATACAAGGATAGGTTAGGTTACTAAAATCACACCTCGGACCCATCTGTGGGTTCGGGCCGTGACAGCTTGGTATCAAAGCAAAACCAGGTTACTAGGTCTTGTAAACTTGGTTAGGCATAGTTATGTGTACAACCCTGAGTATAGGATGTAGGAAATAGGTAGAGTAGGTCGAGGTATGTTTTGTTGCTAGACTTGGTTGGCGGTGTTTTGTGTTTTTCTTGGAATGACAATTTCAGTAAAATCACGGCAAACCGTTGATGGTTTTGTGTCGGTGTGGTGGGACTGACCTAGACCCGTGAGATTTGTAGTTAACATGATTAGCTTCCAATGATTGTGTTAACGGTGTATGATGTAGGAATTCTAACTGATTCCTATCTTACTTTTACAATGGAGCCCAAGGATAGCAATTTGGATAGTGGTTCCAAAGGGACTGCGAGTGACGAGTCTCCTTTCGTGCCTCAGGGTTTGACGAGGCATGCGAGATCGGGCGGAGTGTTAGGAGACATGAGCATTCTCCTACTTCTATGGGTTGCATTATAGAGAGGTTCACCCATTTGCACCCTCTGACGTTTACGGGAGGACCCGATCCAATAGTAGCAGAGAACTGGGTGCAGAAAATTGAGAAGATATTGGAAGTTCTGCACTGCACTGACCAACAAAAAATTATCTATTCTACTTTTCATCTAGCAAGAAAAGCTGAAATATGGTGGACGACTGTGAGTCTACTTGAGAATTAGAGAGCTAGTCCATCTGGTATGACTTGGAGCCGCTTCAAGGAGGTATTTTTCGAGAGATACTTCTCGGCTTCCACTCTTGATAAGAAGGCTGATGAGTTCTTGAGCCTAACTCAGGGAACCCTAATGGTGCAAAGATATGCTACTAGATATATTGAGCTATCTCTCTATGCACTGTATTTGATCTCAAAAGAGTATGAGAAGAATCGGAGGTTCGAGAAGGGTTTGAGGAAGGACATCCGCAGGCATGTGGGTATGTTGCAGATTCGAGAGTTTTCTATTCTAGTGGATAAAGCCACCATAGTGGAGGCTAACCTCCAGGGGGATGAGGTGGTACGAGAACAGAAGAAGAGGCCAGTATCTTCTGGTTCTCAGACTGGTCCACGATAGGGACAGTGGAAGAAGAAGAAGAACTACAGTTTGGGTTATTGCTAGAATACCGAACGGCAAGGTCCTTAAGGGGATCCATCTTCTATGCAATGCACCAGGTGTCGTAAATGGAATTATGGTGAATGCCAGTTATTCTGGGGTAACTTCTACAATTGTGGCAAACCAAGCCACATATCCTGAAACTGTCAGGCACAGAGGAGCAATATGCCTGAACAGAGCCAGAACCGTGGGAGTAATCAAGTGCCTCGGGTAAACTATTAGGCAAACACGGCTACAGCGAGGGTGTACTCTCTTACTCCAGCAGATGTCGAACATGCTGGAAACGTGGTGACAAGTACCATGTTATTACTTTCGAATAAAGTTGTTGTTTTATTTGATTCAGGAGCAACCCATTCTGTTATATCTGCAAGTTTTGTGAAACTGTGTGGGTTGAAACCCAAGTGATGGATGAGTGGTTGTCTGTGGCTAGACCGACTGGGAGTGTAATGATCTATAGTAAGATGCTGGGAAAATGCCCAGTGGTTATTTAGAGAAGGCTGCTACCGGAGAACCTAGTAGTGTACGGATTTGATGTCAAACTGGGGATGGATGGGCTATTCTCTAGTTATGCATTGATTGATTGTCGTAGGAAGGTAGTAGTGTTCAGACCTCCTAGGGAGCAAGAGTATGAGTTTGTGGGATTATGTGTGCATTCGACGCCATAGATTCTATCAACTATACAGGCAAGGAGGATACTTTTTTACGGTTGTCAAGGGTACCTAACTTTTGTGAAGGAACCACCACGAGATGATTTGAAACTTGAAGATATCCGAGTGGTTAACGAGTTTCCGGATGTATTCCTAGAAGACTTACCCAGTTTACCTCCTAATCAAGAGGTGGAGTTTTCTATTGATCTGCTGCTAGGCAAGGCGCCGATTTCTAAAGCTTTATACCAGATGGCTCCAGCTGAACTGAAAGAGTTGAAAGAGCAGTTGCAGGAACTACTAGACAAGGGCTTTATCAGACCTAGTGTTTTGCGGTGGGGAGGTCCAGTATTGTTTGTGAGGAAGAAGGATGGATCGATATGAATGTGCATTGATTATCGTGAGATCAATAAGGTAACAGTGAAGAATCGATACCCGTTGCCTCGTATAGATGATCTATTTGACCAGATGCAGGGAACGCAGGTATTTTTGAAGATTGATCTATGGTTAGAATATTATTAGGTGAGAGTTAGGACTGAGGATGTTGCAAATACTACTTTCAAAACCAGATACGGTCACTACGAGCTTCTGGTCATGTTTTTCGGGACTAATGCTCTGGCGGTATTTATGGACCTAATGAATAGGGTTTTTCATGAGTACCTGGATCAGTTTATAGTGGTGTTTATCGACAATATTTTGGTATATTCTAAGAGTTTGGAAGAGCACAGAAACCATCTAAGGTTGGTACTTCAAGTTCTACGAGAGAAGAAGTTGTATGCTAAGTTGAAGAAATGCGAGTTCTGGCTGAATCAGGTCGCATTTTTAGGCCATGTTGTGTCGAAGGGTAGTATCTCAATTGATTGTGGTAAGATAGAAGCAATGGTTGACTAGGTGAAACTGAAGAGCATGCAAGATGTTCGGAGTTTCCTAGGACTGGTTGGGTATTACCGGCAGTTCGTGGAGGGATTCTCTAAGTTATCTGACCCTCTAACACTGTTGATGAGGAAGGGTGTGAGATTTTATTGGACTAATGAGTGCAAACAGAGTTTCCAAGAGTTGAAATACCAATTGGTCACTGCTCTAGTTTTAACCATCTCATTTGGGGATGGTGGTTTTGTGATTTACAGCGACGCATCACTGAAGGAGTTGGGATGTTTGCTAATGCAACAAGGTAAAGTAATTTCTTATGCTTCTCAGAAACTCAAGGAGTACAAGAAGAATTACCCCATGCACAATTTGGAGTTGGCGATGGTAGTATATGTGTTGAAGATCTAGAGACACTACTTGTACGGTGAACAGTATGAGATCTTCACATACCACAAGAGCCTCAAATACTTTTTCACATATAAGGAGTTGAACATGAGGCATAGAAGGTGCCTTGAACTGATTAAGGACTACAATTGTACCATTAGCTATCATCCGTGGAAAGCTAATGTGGTAGCTGATGCGTTGAGTCGGAAGGCAGGGCACGCATTAGTATTTGTAGTAGTAGGTCAGCATCATATCAGACTGGATTTAGAGAGTCTTGGCATGGGGATGGTGGAAGGTAATCATCAAGCTTTCATTGCTAGCTTGATGATCTATCCGACCTTATTTGAGTGGATTAAAGCCACGCAGGCTAGTGATGTAAAGTTAGTTGAGATCGTGGAGAAAGTGCGGCAAGGGTTGGCTACAGACTTTAACATCTCTGAGGGAGGTGTACTGAGGTTTGGAAATAGACTATGTGATCCAAACGACAAGGGGATAAAGAGGACAATCTTGGAGGAGGCACATCGTTCTTTTTATACGGTACATCCAGGTAGTACGAAGATGTATCGAGATTTACGCGAATCTTTCTGGTGGAGTGGCATGAAAAGGGAGATTGCTCGATTTGTTGAACAATGTCTGATGTGTCAGCAGGTAAAGGCTGAACATCAGAGGCTGGTAGGGCCGTTGTAGCCATTGAGTATTCCAAAGTGGAAATGGGAGCACATCTTCATGGACTTCGTTACCGAGTTGCCACCAGTAGTTCACAGGCAGAATGTAATTGGGTAATCATGGACAGATTGACTAAATATGCTCACTTTATACCAATGAAGGTTAGCTACTCCTTGTGTAGACTAGTAGATTTATACGTGCAGGAGATAGTCAAAATGAACGGGGTACTAGTATCCATTGTTTCAAATCGAGACTCGAGATTTACTTCTTAATTCTAGAAGAGCTTGCAAGAAGCACTGGGGATGAAGCTTACTTTCAGTACAGCGTTCCACCCCTAGAATGATGGACAGTCATAGAGGATGATATAGATCTTGGAGGATATGTTATGAAATTGTGTATTATATTTCGGTGGTGGTTGGATTCAGTTTCTACCATTAGTTGAATTTGCCTATAACAATAGCTTCCAAGCCAGTATTGGGATGGCACCATTCAAGGCATTGTATGGTCGGAGGTGTCAATATCCTTTGTATTGAGATAAGGTCGATGAACGATAGGTATTGGGGCCCGAACTCATACAATAGGCTTCTGAGAAGGTCAGATTAATCAGGGATAGGATTAAATCAGCTCAAAGTCGACAAAAGAGTTATGCTGATGTTCACCGTCATGAGTTGGAATTCAAGGTGGGGGGTAAGATATTCCTCAATATTGCTCCGATAAAAGGAGTGATGAGGTTTGGGAAGAAGGGTAAGCTTAGCCCAAGGTATATCAGACCATTCGAGGTACTAGAACGAGTGGGTTTGGTGACTTGCAGGATTGCACTACCCTCAGCGCTCTCGAGGATCCATGATGTGTTTCACATATCCATGTTGAGGAGGTACGTGTCGGATCCATCGTATATGATTAGTTATAAATCCATAGAGATTGGGGATGCTTTGGCGTATGAAGAGATACCCGTTCAGATTTTGGACAGCTTCTTGAGAGTTAGAGACAGAAATGCGCCAGAAACATCCACAATTGTTCTAGGTAGTAGTTTTGATACCAGGATCAGTATGGGTATGTATGTATGTAATATTCTACTATTATAGTAATGTTTTGTGGTTACTCTCTCGGGGAGTGTTTAATATTGTGAGCTCCTAAGACGATGAATGTATGTAACCATGGTATTCCTCTGCCATCAGTGAGGGTATGTATGTATTTGGGATGGGGCTGCTATGTGGGTGGCCATCGGCTCTTTCTAGAGTTGGGTATGCATTTGGGTATGTAGTTGAGTTGGTAAAAAAGAAATTATATATTTCAAGGAAAAAATTTTTGTAAGGAGGGGAGGTTGTAAGAACCTGACTCGAGATAAGTGTATTAAATAAATAAGAAAAGAGAAGGAAAAATTTAAAGGGTAAAACAATCTACAGGGCTCGTCAACAAGGCTTCCTTGCTCATCAACGAAGTCTCTTGTGTAGCTCAGCGACGAATTTTAGTAGCCCGTCAATGAGGAGATACCGAGAGATTTTAGGAAATCCTAAAATCTCAGCCTCGTCGACGAGGCCACCTTGACGTCAACGAACTTCCTTCTGCAGCTCCTCGACGAGGACGTTGTCTCGTCGACAAGGCTGGTTGGGTCAAAGGCTTATAAATATCTTTTAGCTTTGCTTAATGAAGAAGAAACCAAAAACCACTCTCTCTCTCTCTCTCTCTCTCTCTCTCTCTCTCTCTCTCTCTCTCTCTCTCTCTCTCTCTCTCTCTCTCTCTCTCTAAAAGATTTCGGGCCGTATATTACCAGAATCAACGATTCAACGTTACCATGTGGATCAAGAGGAGAAGCTCTATGCTTATAGCGGATCAGAAATTTGTTTCGGGGATTTTCAGGTTGTGACCCAAAATCGAGGTAAGAGTCCGATTTTGTTTTCATTTCAGTAGGTCTATAGAGAATAGTATTGTAAGGAAGTATTGTTCTTCATTGTTTAGGTTTTGGTGCCTCAGTTCGTAGTTTTGGAGCCGTAGAGTTCGTATTTTGGTCTTCAGGTTAAGATAAAGGGATTCCATTTATATTAGTTATTTTTGAAATCAGAATCCGTAAACATGTAGTTTATGATTATATGTATGTTTTGGCTACTTATTTGGGAAAATCTATCAGGTGAAAATGTGGGATTTTTGGGTTACAGTTTTGGGGAAAATTGGGGGTTTCAGGTATCATCTTTATTTATGTTGGAAAATTGTATGTTGTATAAAACTGTAATAATGAGATGACCGTACCTGTATTTGTATTAAACTATATTCTCGAATTGAAATGATATGATTTGTTGTAAACTCAAATAAGTGTGGAATGAACTGTTATATGTAAAATATTCTAGGTTTTGTAAAATAGTTGTGGCGGCTAATTACCGTAAGCTAGTGGGTATAGGAACATGAGTTCCAAAATTGTTCCAAGTTTTGTGAAATTTGCCACGTGTTGGCTAATTACCATGGGCAAACGCCATGTCTCGGCTAAATACCGTGGGTAAGAGTGTCCGGCTTTATATCTGAGGGTGTGAAATATCGTCTGTTTGTTCCGACTAGTCATCGATGGGTGTCAGTGGACACCATATTAGCAATGATATTGCCATGAGGTTTCGGTTATTGTAAGGTTTTGGGTGCTTGAGTGTGACGACACTGACCGTATGTTTGGTATCATATGTACTAGAACTGGATTGTGAAAAATACTGGAACTGTATCGTGTTATGTTTTATGTTGAAATAACACTTGTATGCCACACACTAATATAACCTGTTTTCTTCCTTACAGAGAGGCGTCTCACCCCGATTATACAAATGTTTTTTAGGTCCATCAAGTAGCCAAAACTAGCATCCTAGCTTTCGGGAGCGTGGGTGTCGATTAGCTACGTATAGTACTTAAGTAAGTACTGATTTTTGTAATTGGGTTGTCATTGTTGGATTCTGTAGACACCCGGGTATGTACTGTATTTTGGATCGTCAGCTCTAGTCATGTATAGACTCTAGTATGGTACATTGAATGTATTAGAAAGAATATTTTAAATGCATATTTGATGTGTATGGATATGTATGTGATTGTGTATAGGGTTTATGTGTACCCCACGGGGTTGGACCCTCATTCAGTGAAGTATCACATATGTTTTAAATGATACAGGGACAGGTTAGCTTACTAAAATCACACCTGGGACCAATCCGTGGGTTCGGGGCGTGATAGAGGTTATATTCCTGGTTTTGTATATTGATGGCATATTGCTAGCGAGTAGTGATATAGGCTTATTGCATGAAACCAAGAGATTTCTAACCAAAAATTTTGAGATGAAAGATCTTGGGGATGCCTCTTTTGTATTAGGAATTCGAATACATCAAGATCGCTTTCGAGGTATACTTGGGTTATCACAAAAGAGCTATATCGAAAGGGTACTTGCTAGATTTGCCATGAAAGACTCTCGCCCAGGAGATACACCCACATCTAAGGGAGAAAGGTTCAATCTCACTCAATCCCCGAAGACTGAGGTTGAAAATAAGGAAATGCAGAAGATTCCTTATCCATCAGCTGTAGGGAGTCTTATGTATGCTCAGGTATATACATGTCCGGATTTCACATACATAGTTGGAATTTTAGGCAGATATTTGAGTAACCCAGTATTGTTTCATTGGAAGGCAGTCAAAATGGTTATGAGGTATCTTCAGAGAACAAAATACTACATGCTCACCTCCAGGAAATTAGATAAACTTGAGATCATTGGGCATTCTAATTCTGATTTTGCTGGATGCCAAGATAGCAAGAGATCCACTTCGGGCTATATCTATCTGCTGGCTGGAGGTGCTATTTCCTGGAAGAGTGTTAAGAAGACACTCATAGCTCTTTCGACCATGGCAGCAAAATTTATAGCATGCTACAACGCATCTAATCAAGTAATTTGGTTGCGGAATTTTATCACGGGGCTGCATATCTTAGACAGGGATGAAAATCCACTCAAGATCTGTAACGACCTCAAAAATCCTATCATTTTTTTCTATATATATTAAAATTACTCTGATACGCCTATATTATGTATTATAACATCTCAGGCCCTGGGTGAGTACTGAGGAAATTCCTATTCACAAGATAGCATTCCTATGCAGCAGAAAACATAAAGTCATACACCCATATTTACAATACCATAATTTAGTACCTTCTCAAAACATTAATATATACACATCTTTCCAAAAATCCCCCACCAGATCTCCTATAAGCTACTGATAAATACATCTCTCCAAAACAACTTACCTTTCTAATAGGGCAATATAACTATCCCCTCTACCTCCGAGCCTCATCTGCTCGTCTAGTTGGATCACGTGAAATATGTTAAATTACTAGGATGAGACAACTCTCAGCAAGACGAAATATGATATTACCAGTGTGTGGCAATTGAGTTTACATAAATAATATACTGATAAAAAACTAAAACTGAGCTAGCATGCAAAAATAATATACAGTATAACTCACACCTATGTGGCTTAAAATACAACTGTAATATCTGAGCTTTCTTTTTATTCATACTTCTAGTATTATAAAATATCTGTTGTTATTCTGTAAATATGTATACATATAAATAGCTGTGAAAACTTCCCCGAAAAGCTGTATATCATGATTTACCTCACATAACTGGTTGTGCGGCCCATAAGCAGGACTAAACACTGGTTGGCCTACTAGTTTTAGTCTAACTGTATGCATAAATATGCCTGTAGCACAAAAGGTCTGCTCCACCTGGTCCAGATGCCAGAGAGCACTCTACACTACTGTGGCACAATCGGCTGTTCTATACTCTAGTTGAGACGTATGGTTGCACTCTTAACTGAAATAGTTACGATACTGTGCTCTGATAACTGATCTGATTCATCTGGGTCTGATATGTATAATACTATTTTATATATATATATATATATATATTGTTGTTTCATCATGATTCTGTATAACCATAACACTGTAAAACTTATCTGAATAAACTGTGTTATCTGAGCTAAAATATCTGTTATATTTGATCTATATGATCTGTAATATCTAAATTGAATAAACTGTAATATCTGAGTGTTATGGTTTTGTAATTATGGTATTCTTTGAATACTGTAAAATATCTGTTTGTGTATATACTGTAAATCATATTTCTATAAATCTGGTAAAACATATTTCTGTGCATAAATACTATAGATCATGATATTCTAAAAATTGTATAAATATTGTACTGAACAAATATTGACTCATGCCACACAATGAATAAATAGAACTCATATACTGAAATTTGTACAATTGTATAACTTATACTTTGTATCTCATAATCAAATACTATAATTTACTGATAAAATTTTTGAATTTACTAGCATAACATATTTCCCTTACCGGACTTTCTGAAAACTGTTTATTATTTCCCTATTTCATGCTTGCAGCATTCGTAATTTCAACACCCTAAAATTACACACACACACAGATATATATATATATATATATATATATATATATAAATATACATACATATTTCCCCCGAGAAATTAACTGAATATCATGAATAATTATCATACTCGCATTTTAAAACTATAAACTATTTGTCATTTTACCTGAATTCCTGAGATAACACCTGTTGGGATCTTTAACCCATGCTTCGGTGTTTGGAAACCCAAACCCTAAAATCACAAAACCCTAGTTTAATCATCCCAAACACCAGTAAATTAACATCTAATATTAAATCTGGGTTCAAAAAAGCCTGATAACTATGTAAAATTCTGGGATGATGCCCAAACTTCTCAAACTAAAATTCTGCTCCGGCTAAATTGTAGAGAATCTCACTAGGATAATCGTGGTAACTTCTGATCATCGAACCGGGGATAAACGGAGCCAAAACCTTAGAGAGAAGGCAGAGAGGCCAAAATTTTATAGAGAGGAACAGTAAAATGAAAGTTTCCTCACCAAAATATGATTTTTTGTGTATTTATAGATGGCTAGCCACGTGACTTCGTCAACGAGACACGTGGCCTCATCGACGAACCGAAGAAAAGAGTTTGTCGATGAAGGTGAAGAGCTCATCGACGAACCAATGGGTTTGAAATACCCCCTCTCGATTTCTTTTCCTAGACAAAACACTGAACTTCATCTACGAATTCTATAGGGAGTTCGCCGACGAAACCGAGGCATTCGTCGATGAAACCAGGGCATTCATCGACGAACCCTGCTTTGTCCTTTTAAAATTTTCCTTCTCTCTATTATTTAATATTTATAATTTTCAGGTCTCTACATTCTCCCCTTCTTATAAAATTTGGTCCTCGAAATTTGCTATCTGCACTATACACCATGCTTTAAAGAAAACTTCACTACTTATTTTATTAATTACCCTCACTTATAGCAGGGGAATACCGTGGTTACAATTATGGTTCTGGGAGATTACAAATATACTTATAAAATAAAGTTCTCCTAAAACCAAAACACTATCTATCCTATAACCTAAAATACAACTTATATATCAATTACTTTGTACTATATAAATGATATAGAAAAAAACTTACTTTAACCAAGCTATAGCTGTTTCTTTTCGATCTAATACAAGTCCCCAATGAACAGATGAGAGTATTTCTATCGTATCTCTTCCTCTAACTCCCACGAAACCTCCTCCACTACATGATTCCTCCACCAGACTTTGACTAATGCTATTTTCTTGGTGCACAACTCCTATTCTTTTCTATTTTGATTATGCACTAGTATTTCCTCATATGCCAAAGTATCTCTGAGCTCTATTTCTTCATATCTAATTACGTAGGAGGGATCTGGGACGTATTTTCTTGGCATGGAAACATGAAATACTTCATATATCCTAGATAGTGCTGGTGGTAATGCTAGCATGTAGGCGACTGCCCCACTCTCTCAAGTATCTTGAATGTGCCAATAAACCTAGGGCTCAACTTACCCTCCTTTCCAAATCTCATAACTCTTCTCAGCGGTGCCACTCTGAAGAACACATGGTCTCCCACATCGAATTCCAACTTTTGGTGGCGAGTATCTGCGTAGTTTTTTTACTGAATTTGAACTGTATTGATTCTATCTTTAATAAGTCAGACTTATCGTACGCCTGCTATACTAATTCTAGTCCCAAAACTCACCTCTCACCCATTTCATCCCAGTATAATGGAGAATGGCACCTTCTACCATATAATTCCACATGTGGTGCCATCCCGATGTTGGCCAGTAGCTGTTATTATACGTGAACTCTACGAGCGGCAACTACTGGGTCCAACTATCCCTGAAAACCAGCACATATGCTCGCAACATATCCTCAAGTATCTAAATCATCCTCTTTGTCTGCCCATCAGTCTAAGGATGAAAGGTTATGCTAAATGATCACTAATACCCCAAAGCTTCATGCAAACTCCTCCAAAACCATGATGTAAATCGTGGCTCTCGGTCTAAAACTATAGTTATGGACCCACCATGAGATCGAACTATCTCCTCAATGTATAATTCTGCCAGTCTATTCATAGAATAACTAACTTTAATTGGAATAAAGTGAACCGTCTTCTTTAGCCGATCTACAATCACCCAAATGGCGTTCTGACCACGCAATGCCGGTGATAACCTTATAACAAAATCCATGGATATATGGTATCATTTCCACTCGGGAATGTGAACTGGCTGTAGCTGCCCTGCTGGCCTCTGGTGCTCAACTTTCACTTGCTAGAACGTCAAACATTGCTCCATGAATTTAGTTATCTCCCTCTTCATACTACTCCACCAAAAAGATTCCCCAAGGTCCCGATACATTTTAGTGCTACCAGGATGAACTGTATAAAGGGATCTATGTGCCTCTTCTAAAATAGCCCTCCTAATCTCAACATCTACAGGAACGCACGATCTATTACGAAACCGTAGAGCTCCATCATATGATATACTAAACTCCTCCCCCTGACCGTCCTACATGTTATCTATCAGCTCTACCAATTCTGCGTCATTCTCTTGGGCAGCTTTGATTTTCTTTTGCAAAGTTGGTTGTACCACTAGGTTGGCAATAAATGCCTAGTGGCCATCGTCTACAACCTCTACACTAAACCTCTCTAGCTCCATCTGAATCAAATGTGGAATCTCCACTGCTGACAATGCTGCACCCATTGACTTTCAGCTCAGCGCATCAGCCACCACGTTTGCTTTCCCTAGATGGTAACTAATGGTACAATCATAATCTTTAATGAGTTCTAGCTATCTTCTTTGCCTCATATTCAATTCTTTTTTAGTGAAGAAATATTTAAAACTTTTATAGTTAGTGAAGATCTCACATCTCCAACCATAAAAATAATGCCTCCAGCTTTTTAGATCATATACCACTGCAGCTAACTCAAAATCATGTACCGGGCAATTCTTTTCATACTCGTTGAGTTGCCGAGATGTATAAGCAATAACCTTCCTGTGCTGCATCAACACACACCTGAGTCCCCTCAATGATGCATCGCTATATATAACAAATCCATCCTCTCCTGATGGAATAGATAATATCAGTGCAGTGACCAGCTGTTGCTTCAACTCCTGGAAGCTCTGCTCACACTCGTTGATCCATTCAAATCTCATATTTTTCCTCATGAGTCGTGTCAGTGGACCTGATAATATGGAAAAACCATTCACAAAAAACATGTACTATCCTGCTAGACCTAGGAAACTCCTGACCTCCAGAATGTTCCCTAGTCTCACCCAACTTACCACTGCTTCTATCTTGCTCGGTTCTACTGATATGTCGTCCCTCGAAATAACATGGCCAAGAAAAGTAACCTGCCTCAACCAAAATTCACATTTCTTAAATTTAGTGAACAATTTGTTTTCCCTCAATACATGTAATACTAGCCTCAAATGATTCTTGTGCTCCTCAAAACTTCTCGAGTAGACCAGTATATCATTAATAAATACCACAACAAACTAGTCTAAGTACTGATGGAATACCCGATTCATTAGATCCATAAACATTGTCGATGCATTAGTCAATCCAAATGGTATCACCAAGAACTCATAGTTCCCATACCTAGTTCAAAAGGTTGTCTTCGAAACGTCCTCCGCTTTAACTTTTTCCCGATGATATCCCGATAGAAGGTCAAATTTGGAGTAGACTTGGGTCCCCTGGTTTAGAAGGTTGTCTTTGAGACATCCTCTGCTTTAACTTTCACCAGTGATATCCCGATAGAAGGTCAATTTTGGAGTAGACTTGGGTCCGCTAGTGCTGATCAAATAAATCTTCAATGATATTTATTCTTAACTGTCACTTTATTTATTTCTCTATAATCAATGCACATCCTCACAGTCCTGTCTTTCTTCTTTACAAACAGGACTAGTGCTCCCCAAGGCGACACACTAGGTCTAATAAACCCTTTATCCAACAACTCCTGCAACTATTCTTTCAATTCTTTCAATTCAACTGGAGCCTTTCTATAGGTTGCCTTAGATATCGGTGCTGATCCTGGTAGTAAATCCACAGCAAATTCAATCTCTCGATATGGTGGTAAACCAAGTAACTCCTCTAGAAAAATATTTGGAAATTCTCTGACTACTGGAATATCAGCTTGTTTCAATTCTTCCTTTGGCATTTCCTTTATATATGCAATATACCCCTGACAACCACCCTAAAACAGCCTCCTCGCCTGAATAAGCCATACTAATTGTTGTAAGGCATGCACATGCGATTCCACGTATCTGAATTCTTGCTCACCCGGGGGTCTGAAGATCACTTTTTTTTTTTACGGTCAATGCTGGCATAGTTAGCTACCAACCGGTCCATACCCAATATCACATCAAACCCCTGCATATCGAATACTACTAAGTCAGCTGGCAATACTTTTTCCTAAATACTTACTGAAAAACTTTTAAGTACTCTCATACACCTCACTACTGACCTAGTCGGCGTGATAACTAACAATTCAATATCTAACAGTTGCTCCTCCACCCTAGATATTTTAACATATCCCAATGGGTGGCACCTAAGTCAAACAAAACAACAACTTAATATGGTAAAGCAGTAAGTGTACCTGTAACAATGTCTCCCGCAGCCTTGGCTTCTCCCAAGGTCAATGCATAAACCCTTGCCAGAGTTGTGTTCCTCTGCTGGCCTCCACGGGGCGACTGATAACCACCCCAGAATGATCTATATGCTAGTGCGTGGGTCGGCGGTCCCCGACATGATCGTGCCATATGGCTGAACCTCCCACACCGATATTAGACATTCTCTCCCACTCTACATTCTCTTGGATGCCTCCGACCACATCTAGGGTAGATAGGATAAGTCTGCCCACCCTGAGCACCACTATTTCCTGTCACCTACATCTGACCTCCACTGTACCGATCTTCCCTCCATATGCTCTGACAAAAACCCACCTGAAAACCTGAAGGCGTGAGCCTCTTCCTCTAGCTCAGTACTCCGACATCTTTATGTTCGCTCTCCTTTAACATTGTGGCTCTATCAACTAGCTCAAAGAAATCCTACCTCTTCAAGATTACCACTTGTTTATATATTTCTTGCCTCAAGCCCCTCTCAAACATCCTCACCTTCTTAAGTTCATCTGTAACGACATAGGGGGCAAAGCGTGCCAGGTCAATGAACTTCACTGCACACTGCTAGACTATAAGATTTTCCTGAGACAAATTCAAATACTCCACTACCTTAGCCTCTCTGAAAGGGACATAAAAATATCTGTCAAAGAATATCTCCCTAAATCGGCTCCAAATCATAGCCACATGTATGGGCCTCTGCTCATCCAATACCTCATACTCATCCACCATCTCTTGGCCTCGCCTGTCAACTTATACGTGATATAGAGGACCCTCTGCTCATCAGTGTAAAGGAGCACCATCTGTATTTTCTTAATCCTTTGCACCCAATTCTCAGCAATAGCAGGGTTAGCTCCTCTTAAAAACACCGAACAATTCATTTTCATAAACTTTTCTATCGTACACCCCTTAACTACAAACGAGACTCCCTGCTCCCTAGAGCTCCATGCAATCTCACCCGTAGCCTGCTGAGCCACGCTATGCAAAACAGCATCTGAATCCCCGCCGCCAAAGCTAGAAGGCCCTGCTCCATCATCGCCGCTAGCATAAGCACTCTACCTCTAGGGTCCATCCTGTAATAACACCAAATAATTTAGAGAATCCGAACCTCACAATGCTATTCTCACATTAATCTAACTAAGATACCCTCATACCTGCTATTACTAATTTAAGGTCTAGTCCTACTATATGAAAATAGAAACTGATGATAGTTTACTATGGTTTTCCTAAAATCGTCACCCCAGGAAAATCACAGAAACCACCCAAAGTTCCTGCTTCTAGACAGCAGAACAAAACCCTAAATTCTCATCCTGATTCCCAACATTAACTCACTAAAATTTTGTTCTATCCAAATTTCTATCTTTCTCCAAAATTCATTCCTATATTCTGGTATTGTTTTTTTCTGTACTCTAGAGTCTACAAAACCTAACAATCTAAGTTCTGATACCAAATTGTAACGACCTCAAACATCATACCATTTTTTTTCTATATATATATATATATATATATATATATTAAAATTACTCTAATGCGCCTATATTATGTATTATAACATATCATGCCCCAGGTGGGCACTGATGAAATTCCTGTTCACAAGATAGCATTCCTATGCAGCGGAAAACATAAAGTCATACACCCATATTTACAATACCATAATTTAGTACCTTCTCAAACCATTAAGATATACACATCTTTCCAAAAATCCCCCACCAGATCTCCCATAAGCTACTGATAAATACATCTCCCCAAAACCACTTACCCTTCTAATAAGGCAGTATAACTATCCCCCTACCTCTGAGCCTAATCTGCTCGTCTAGCTGGATCACCAGAAATATGTTATATTACTAGGATGAGACAACTCTCAATAAGACGAAATATGCTATTACCAGTGTGTGGCAACTGAGTTTACATAAATAATATACTGATAAATAACTGAAACCGATATAGCATGTAAAAATAATATACAGTATAATTCACACCTATATGGCTGAAAATACAATTGTAATATCTAAGCTTTCTATTTATTCATACTTCAAGTATTTTAATATATCTGCTGTTGTTTTGTAAATCTGTATACATATAAATAGCTGTGAAAACTTCCCTGGAAAAGTGTATGTCATGATTTACCCCACATGACTAGTTGTGCGTCCTGTAGGCGGGACTAAACACTGGTTGGCCTACCAGTGCTAGTCTAACTGTATGCATAAACATGCATATAGCACGAAAGGCTCGCACCACCTAGTCCGGACGCCAGAGAGCACTGCACTACTGTGGCACAATTGGCTATTTCATACTCTATCAGAGACGTATGGTTACACTTTGAACTGAAATAGTTACAATACCATGCTCTGATAACTGATCTGATTCATCAGGGTCTGATACTATATAATACTATTATATATATATATATATATATATATATCTTATTACTTCATCATGATTCCGTATAACCATAACACTGTAAAACTAATCTAAATAAACTGTGTTATTTGAGCTAAAATATCTGTAATATCTAATCTATATGATCTGTAATATCTGAACTGAATAAACTGTAATATCTGAGTGTTATGGTTTTGTAATCATGGTATTCTATGAATACAAAAAATATCTGTCTGCATATATACTGTAAATCATAATTTTGTAAATCTGATAAAACATATTTCTGTGCATAAATATTGTAGATCATGATATTCTGAAAACTACCATGCAATTAATAAATAGAACTCATATAGTGAAATTTGTATAATGGTATAATTTATACTCTGTATCTCATAATCAAATACTATAATTTACAAATAAAATTTCTGAATTTACTAGCATAGCATATTTCCCTTACCAGACTTTCTGAAAGCTATTTATTATTTCCCTATTTCACGCTTGCAATGTTTGTAATTTCAACGCCCTGAAATTACACACACACACACACATGGATATATATATTTCCCCCTATCAATCAACTGAATATCCAGAATAATTATCATACTCACATTTCTAAACTATAAACTATTTGTCATTTTACCTAAATTCCTAAGATTACACCTACTGGGATCCTTAACCTATGCTTGCGGTGTTTGGAAACCCAAACCCTTAAATCACAACACCCTAGTTTAATCATTCCAAACACCAGTATATCAACATCTAATACTAAATCTGGGTTCAGAAAAGCTTGCTAACTATAAAAACCCTAAAATAACCTACTTACCCTGATTTTGGGATGATGTCAAAACTTCTCAAACCAAAATTCTGCTCCAGCTAAGTTGTAGAGAATCTCCCCAAGATTATCGTGGTAACTTTTGATCGTCAAACCAGGGAGAAATGGGGTCGGAATCTTAGAGAGAAGGTAGAGAGGCTGAAATTCTAGAGAGAGAAACAGTAAAATGAAAGTTTCCTCGCCAAAATCTTATTTTTTGTGTATTTATAGATGGCTGGCCACGTGGCTTCGTCAACGAGACACATGGCCTCGTCAACAAACTGAAGAAGAGAGTTTGTTGATGAAGGTAAAGAGCTCGTCAACAAACCAATGGGTTTGAAATACCCCCTCTCAGTTTCTTTTCGTTGACGAAACACTGAACTTCATCTATGAATCCTATAGGGAGGTCGTCAACAAGACCAGGGTGTTCATCGACGAACCCTGCTTTGTCCTTTTAAAATTTTCCTTCTCTCTATAATTTAATATTTATAATTTTCGAGTCTCTACATTCTCCCCTCCTTATAAAAATTTCGTCCTCGAAATTTTCTATTTGTGCTATACACCATCCTCTGAAGAAAACTTCACTACTTATTTTATTAATTACCCTCACTTATGGCGGAGGAATATTGTGGTTACAATTATGGTTCTGGGAGATTACAAATATACTCATAAAATAAAATTCTCCTAAGACCAAAACACAATATATCCTATAACTTAAAATACAACTTATATATCAATTATTATGTACTATATAAATGATATAAAAAAAAAAAAAAAAAAAAACTTACTTTCTCTGAGCTATAACTGTTTCTTTTCTGTCTAATACAGGTCCCCACTGAATAGATGTGGGTATTTCTATCGTATTTCTTCCTCTAGCTCCCACGAAGCCTTCTCCACTACATGATTCCTCCACAAGACTTTTACTAATGGTATTTTCTTGGTGCGCAACTCCTGTTCTTTTCTATTTATAATTTGCACTGGTATTTCCTCATATGCCAAAGTATCTATAAGCTCTATTCCTTCATATCTGATTATGTGGGAGGGATCTGGGACGTATTTCCTCAGTATGGAAACATGAAATATGTCATGTATCCTAGATAGTGCTGGTGGTAATGCTAACGTGTAAGCAACTAACCTCACTCTCTAAAGTATCTCGAATGGGCCAATAAACCTAGGGCTCAACTTACCCTTCTTTCCAAATCTCATAACTCTTCTCAGTGGTGCCACTCTCAAGAACACATGGTACCACATCGAATTCCAACTTTCGGTGGTGAGTATCTACGTAGCGTTTCTGCTGACTCTTAGCTATACTGATTCTATCTTTAATAATTCATACTTATCGTACGCCTACTATACTAATTCCGGTCCCAAAACTCGCCTCTCACCCATATCATCCTAGTATAGTGGAGAACGGCACCTTATACTATATAATGCCTTATGTGGTGCCATCTCGATGTTGGCCTAGTAGCTATTATTATATGTGAACTCTACCAACGGCAAATACTAGGTCCAACTACCCTTGAAATCCAGCACACATGCTCGCAGCATATCCTCAAGTATATGAATCGTCCTCTTTGTCTGCCCATCAGTCTAGGGATGAAAGGTTGTGCTAAATGATAACTGAGACCCCAAAGCTTCATGCAAACTCCTCTAAAATCGTGACGTAAATCGTGTGTCTCGGTCTAAAACTATAGATACGGGCACACCATAAGATCAAACTATCTCCTGAATGTATAATTCTACCAGTCTGTTCATAGAATAACTAACTTTAATAAAAAGAAGTTGGGTTGTCTTCATCAGCCGGTCTACAATCACCCAAATGGCATTCTGACCATGCAGCACTGGTGGTAACCCTATAACAAAATCCATGGATGTATGGTCCCAATTCCACTTGGGAATATGAAGTGACTGTAGCTGCCCTACTAGCCTCTGGTGCTCAACTTTCACTTGCTGGCACGTCAAACACTACTCCACAAATTCAGCTATCTTCCTCTTCATACCGCTCCACCAAAGAGATTCCCAAAGGTCTCCATACATTTTAGTGCTACCAGGATGCACTGTATAAAGGGATCTATGTGCCTCTTCTAAGATAGCCCTTCTAATCTCAACATCTTCAGGAATGCACAATCTGGTACGAAATCGTTGAGCTCCATCATATGATATGCTAAACTCTTCCCCCTGACCGTCCTGTACCTTATCTATCAGCTCTACCAATTCTGCGTCATTCTTCTGGGCAGCTTTAATTTTCTTCTGCAAAGTAGGTTATTCCACGAGGTTAGCAATAAATTCCTGCTGGCCATCCTCTAACAGCTTTACACCGAGCCTCTCCTAGTCCATCTAAATCAAATGCGGAATCTCCACTGCTAACAATGCTGCACCTATTGACTTTCGGCTCGGCGCATCAGCCACCACGTTTGCTTTCCCTGGATGGTAATTGATAGTACAATCATAATCTTTAATGAGTTCTAGCCATATTTTTTTCCTCATATTCAATTCTTTTTTAGTGAATAAATATTTCAAACTTGTATGGTTAGTGAAGATCTCACATCTCCCACCATAAAGATAATGCCTCCAAATTTTTAAAGCATATACCACTACAGCTAACTCTAAATCATGTACTTGGTAGTTCTTTTCATACTTTTTAAGCTGTTGAGATGCATAAGCAATAACCTTCCCATGCTGCATCAACACACACCCGAGTCCCCTCAATGATGCGTCGCTATATATAACAAATCCATCCTCTCGTGATGGAATAGATAATACCGGTGCAGTGACCAACTGCTGCTTCAACTTCTGGAAGCTCTGTTCACACTCGTTGGTCCATTCAAATCTCACATTTTTCCTCATGAGTCATGTTAGAAGCCTGATAATCTAGAAAAACCATCCACAAAATACTTGTGGTATCCTTCCATAGCTAGGAAACTCTTGACCTCCTGAATGTTTCTCGGTCTCACCCAAGTTACTGCTGCTTCTATCTTGCTCGGGTCTGCTGATATGCCGTCCCTCGAAATTACATGCCCAAGAAAAGTAACCTGCCTCAACCAGAATTCACATTTCTTAAATTTAGCGAACAATTTCTTTTCCCTCAATACATGTAATACTAGCCTCAGATGATTCTTGTGCTCCTTAAAACTTCTCGAGTAGACCAGTATATCATTAATAAATACCATAAAAAACTAGTCTAAGTACTGATGGAATACCCAATTCATTAGATCCATAAACATTGCCCATGCATTAGTCAATCCGAGCGGTATCACCAAGAACTCATAGTTCCCATACCTGGTTCAAAAGGTTGTCTTCGAAACGTCTTCCGCTTTAACTTTTACCCGATGATATCCCGACAGAAGGTCAAATTTGGAGTAGACTTGGGTCCCCTAGAGCTGATCAAATAAATCATCAATTCTAAGAAGAGGATATTTATTCATGACTGTCACTTTATTTATTTTTCTATAATCAATGCACATCCTCATAGTCCCGTCTTTCTTATTTACAAACAGGACTGGTGCTCCCCAAGGCGACACGCTAGATCTAATAAACCCTTTATCCCACAACTCCTGCAACTGTTCTTTCAATTCTTTCAATTCAACTGGAGCCTTTTTGTAGGGTGCCTTAGATATTAGTGCTAATCCTAGTAGTATATCCACAGCAAATTCAATCTCTCGGTCTGGTGGTAAACTAGGTAACTCCTTTGGAAAAATATCTGGAAATTCTCTAACTACCGGAATATCAACTTGTTTCAATTCTTCCTTTGGCATTTCCTTTATATAGGCAATATACCCCTAACAACCACCCTGAAGTAGCCTCCTCACGTCAATAGCCAATACTAATTGTAGTGAGGTGTGCATAAGTGATCCCATGAATCTGAATTCTTGATTGCCCAGGGCGTCTGAAGATCACTTCTTTTTTATGGCAGTCAATTTTGGCATAGTTAGCTACCCAATATCACATCAAACCCCTACATATCTAATATTATCAGGTCGGATGGTAACACTTTTTCCTGAATACTTACTGAAAAATTTTTGAGTACTCTCCTACACCTCACTACTGACCTAGTCGGTGTGACAACTAACAATTCAATATCTAACATCTGCGCCTCCACCCCAAATATTTTAACATATCCCAATGATACGAAGAAATGGGTGGCACCTGAGTCAAACAAAACAACAACTTTATATGGTAAATCAGTAAGTGTACCTGTAACAACGTCTTCGGCAGCCTCGGCATCTCTTAGCGTCAATGCATAAACCCTCGTCAGAGCTGTGCTCCTCTCCTGGCCTCCACGGGGCGGTTGATAACCACCCCAGAATTTTCTCTGAGCTAGTACTGCTCTACATTGTCTCGGATGCCTCCAGCCACATCTAGGGCAGATAGGATAAGTTTGCCGACCCTGAGCACCACTATGTCCCATCATTTGCCTCTGACCTCCACTGTACTGATCTTCCCTCCATGGGCCTCGACTAGAACCCGCCTGAAAACCTGAAGTCATAAGCCTCTTCCTCTGGCTCGGTACTCCCACATCTTTATGTTCGCTCTCCTCTGCCATTATGGCTCTGTCAACTAGCTTAGAGAAATCCTGCCTTTTCTTAATTACCACTTGTTTATATATTTCTCGCCTCAAGCCCCTCTCAAACATTCTCGCCTTCTTAAGTTTGTATGTAATGACATAGGGGGCAAAGCATGACAGGTCAATGAACTTCACTTCATACTACAGAACTATAAGATTTCCCTAATACAAATTCAAATATTCCACTACCTTAGTCTCTCTAATAGTGACAGGAAAATATCTGTCAAAGAATACCGCCCTGAACTGGCTCCAAGTCATAGCCATTGGTATGGGCCTCTACTCATCCAATAATCTCGTAGCCATCCACCATCTCTCGGCCTCACCTATCAACTTGTACATGGCATAGAGGACCCTCTGCTCATCAGTGCAGTGGAGCACCGTCAGTATTTTCTCAATCTCTTGCACCCAATTCTTAGCAACTGCAGGGTTAGCTCCTCTTGAAAACACTGGAGGATTCATTTTCATGAACTTTTCTATCGTACACCCTTGAACTGTAGATGAGCCTCCCTGCTCCCTAGAGCTCCGTGCAATCTCAACCACAACTTGTTGAGCTATGTTGCGCAAAACTGCATCTGAATCCCCGCCGCCAAAGCTAGAAGGCCCTGCTCCATCATCACCACTAGCGTGAGCACTACTACCTCTAGGGTTCATCCTATAATAACACCAAATTATTCTAAGAATCTGAACCTCACAATGCTACGCTCACATTAATCTAACTAAGATACCCTCATACCTCCTATTTCTAATTTAAGGTCTAGTCCTACCAAATGAAAATAGAAACCGACGATAGTTTTGTAACTACAATACCAGATTCTAGAATATACAGACCATACAAAAATGCCACTCCAGTATCATCTATCCCAAAAACATACACAACTCTGCCAAAAACTCACCCTACAACTAGGGTGATCAAAGCTCCACTCTATTCGCGAGCCTGGTCTGCTCGCCTCACTGGCTCACCTGAAAAATGTTAAAGTAATGGGATGAGTCAACGCTCAATAAGTGGAAATATGCTATCATTAGTGTGTGGCAACTAAGTTAAAGGTACTTTAAAATATAGCAACTGAAATGTAATGCAACAATCTGTAAAATATATCTTTCAAACATATCTATCTTTCTCAATTTAAAATACACTGTATCGTCTATATTTTCTACTTTTCATAGTGATAATATATCATACTATTCTCATTATATACTATAAAATTGTAAATATATATATATATATATATATATATATATATAACTGTGCTTTTATCCCTGGGACTCTGTACGTCATGATTTGACCCCTCATGACAGGGTTGTGTGGCCCGTAGGCGGGACTCTATCTGGTCGGCCCTCCAAATAAGTCATCATACTCTACACTACCTCAACCCGGCCAAACTGCATCCTCTCCTAAGCTCGGGATTGGCTACTACCTCGTCAAACCGGCCCCCTTAACCTAGTGTACGGGGAGCTGCATACTCTCCAAGCACGGCTGATGGTACCCACATACTATTTAAGATATGTGGTTGCACTCTATCTGTATCTAGCAACGGTACCGTGCTCTGTGATCTATATCTGTTTGTGTACCTTTCCTCGGGGATCTGTTACTATATACATATATACATATATACTCTTTGACTGTTTTCATCATGTTTCCAAAATTACCGTAATGCTATCTTTATGTACTATATATATATATATACTGTAAAACTGTATACTGCATCTGTAGCATCTTGATGCTACCTCTGTATTTCTGTCTGTATATTACGGTAATAGGAAACATGGCATAACAAATTCTGTATAAAGTTGTGGTATAAATACTGATCTGAATAATACTGTATACATGTATCTGTATATGTGTGTGTGTGTGTGTGTGTGTGTGTGTGTGTGTGTGTGTGTGTGTGTGTATATATATATATATGTTTCTTGAACTATTCATATAAAAACTGTATATGCATATAAATTTCTCTGCGAATATAAACCTATCTCTGTATAATCTCATATGCTGGAAAACCATATCAAATGTATATACTATCTATATCTTTGTATTTAGTATAGTAATGTTTCATAACAACTGTATAAATTCATTCTTCACATGAAAGTCTACTTTGGCTACACAAACATTAATGCTCATTTTCTATAAAAACTGTATAATAGACTGACATAAAAATATGCTTATAAAATCTCTATTAACTCTATTAAAACTCCTAGCATAGCATATTTCCCTTACCTCAACCTTGAAAAGCCCCTATAAACATCTAGCTCTATACCCGCAAGATTCCTAGATCAACCTCCTGAAAACACAATATCCCAGAACAAAATATTATTATTTTTCCGCCTACGTCATTTCTTATAACTACCATAAAGCCAAAAACTCAATAAGAGACTTTACCCAGAATTTGGGATGAAAACCAACTTCGTTTTCTCGACGATCCGCTCCGACAAACTTGTAGGGAATTCCACCAGGAGCATCGTGGTAGCCTCGGATCGCCGATCCGGCGACTGGTGGGGCCAGAAACGAAGAGAGAAGGAAGAGAAAGTTGTAGGGAGAGAGAGAGAGACTTCTTAAAATTAATTTATTCCTAGATTTGCATATATATAAACAGAGGATTTCGTCGACGAGACCCTGTATTCGTCGACGAGTCCTTCAAAAATTTCGTCGACGAGACCCTGTATTCGTCGACGTAATTTAGGCTGCCTCAAAACCCTCTCGGTATTTTCTTGTCGATGAAGTCCTGTGTTCATTGACGAAATTCTGAAGACCTTCATCGACGAGATCTTGTGTTCGTCGACGAAGCTTGGCAATTTTTCTGAAATTATTTTAATTTAATATTATCTCCAAAATGCAATGTCGTCGACGAAATCTACGGCCTCCTTCTGTTTCTGTATCTATTTTCCTCTCTCTTTAATATTTGAATATCAATATTTTTCTGGGTCGTTACAAGTTTACTATGATTTTCCTGAAATCGTCACCCCAGGAAAATCACAGAAACCACCCTGAAGCTCTTGCTTCTAGACTTTAGAACAGAATCCTAAATTCTCATCCTAATTCCCAACATTAACTCACTAAAATTTTGTTCTATCCAAATTTCTATTATTAAAACTACTCTGATGCACCTGTATTATGTATTATAACATCTCAGGCCCCAAGTGGGCACTAAGGAAATTACTGTTCATAAGATAGCATTCCTATGCAGCGGAAAACATAAAGTCATACACCCATATTTACAATACCAGAATTTAGTACCTTCGCAAAACATTAATATATACACATCTTTCCAAAAATCTCCCACCAGATCTCCTATAAGCTACTGATAAATACATCTCCCCAATACCACTTACCCTTCTGACAGGGCAGTATAACTATCCCCTTTACCTCCGAGCCTGATCTGCTCGTCTAGCTGGATCACCTTAAATATGTTAAATTATTGGGATGAGACAACTCTCAGTAAGACAAAATATGTTATTACTAGTGTGTGGTAACTGAGTTTATATGAATAATATACTGATAAATAACTGAAATTGATATAGCATGTAAAAATAATATACAGTATAACTCACACCTATGTGGCTTAAAATACAATTGTAATATCTGAGCTTTCTATTTATTCATACTTCTAGTATTATAATATATCTGTTGTTATTCTGTAAATCTGTATACATATAAATAGCTATGAAAACTTCCCTGGAAAACTGTATGTCATGATTTACCCTACATGACTAGTTGTGTGGCCCATAGCTAGGACTAAACACTGGTTGGCCTACCAATGCTAGTCTAACTGTATGCATAAACATGTCTCTAGCACGAAAGGCCCAAGCCACCTGGTCTGGACGCCAGAGAGCACTCTACACTACTGTGGTACAATCGGTTGTTTCATACTCTATTTGAGATGTATGGTTGCACTCTGAACTAAAATAGTTACAGTACCATGCTCTGATAACTAATCTGATTCATCAGGGTTTATTGCTCTATAATACTATTCTATATATATATATCTTACTTTTTCATCATGATTCTATATAACCATAACATTGTAAAACTGATCTGAATAAACTGTGTTATCTGAGCTAAAATATCTCTAATATCTAATTTGTATGATCTGTAATATCTGAACTGAATAAACTATAATATCTGAGTATTATGGTTTTGTAATCATGGTATTCTGTGAATACTGTAAAATATCTATCTGTGTATATACTATAAATCATAATTCTATAAATCTGGTAAAACATATTTCTGTGCATAAATACTATAGATCATGATATTTTGAAAATTGTATAAATACTGTATTGAACAAATACTAACTCACGCCACACAATTAATAAATAGAACTCATATATTGAAATTTGTATAACTGTATAATTTATACTCTGTATCTCATAATCAAATACTATAATTTACTGATAAAATTTCTGAATTTACTAGCATAGCATATTTCCCTTATTGGACTTTCTAAAAACTGTTTATTATTTCCCTATTTCACGCTTGCAGCGTTCGTAATTTCAACGCCCTGAAATTACACACACACACACAGAGATATATATATATATATATATATATATATATATATTTCCCCCTATTAAACAACTGAATATCTAGAATAATTATCATACTCACATTTCTAAACTATAAACTATTTATCATTTTACATGGGTTCTTAAGACCGGATGGGATCCTTAACCCATGCTTGTAGTGTTATAAAATCAAACCCTAAAATCGCAACACCCTAGTTTAATCATCTCAAACACCAGTATATCAACTTCTAATACTAAATTTGGGTTCAAAAAATCTTGATAACTATGAAAACTCTAAAAAACCCTACTTACCCTAATTTTGGGATGATGCCCAAACTTCTCAAACCAAAATTCTGCTCCGGTTAAGTTGTAGAGAATCTTCCCAGGATCATCGTAGCAACTTCTGATTATCGAACGAGGGATAAATAGGGCCGAAATCTTAGAGAGAAAGTAGAGAGGCCAAAATTCTAGAGAGAGAAACAGTAAAATGAAAGTTTCCTCACCAAAATCTGATTTTTCACGTATTTATAGATGGTTGGCCACTTGGCTTCATCGACGAGACACGTGGCCTCGTCGACGAACCAAAGAAGAGAGCTTGTTGATGAAGGTGAAGAGCTCGTCAACGAACCAATGGAAATACCCCCTCTCAGTTTCTTTTCGTCGACGAAATACTAAACTTTGTCTATGAATCCTATAGGGAGTTCGTCAACAAAACCAGGACGTTCATCGACGAACCCTACTTTGTCCTTTTAAAATTTTCCTTCTTTATGTTATTTAATATTTATAATTTTTGGGTCTCTACAAGATTTATTGTGATAATAAGTCTATGGTGTTGTATTCAAACAACGATAGAAGCTCCACCAAGTCAAAGCATATTGACATCAAGTTTCTAGTGGTTAAAGAAAGGGCTCAAAGTCATCAAGTATCGATAGAACATATTGGGACAAACTCCATGGTTGCAGATCCCCTCACCAAGGGTTTACTGCCCAAGGTGTTTCATGAGCACACTGCTCGTATGGGTGTCGTCTTGTTTGATGATGTTGGGGTTTAGTAGGAGTTTATATTTGTTTTTATGTTCTTTCTTGTAGACACTTGTTTCATATTATTTTCTACAAAAATAAAGTAATAAAGAAATGTATTTTTTTATGTATTTGTGACTCTGAATGTTATCTTCCTTTTGGAAGAGCTAAAGACTAAGGGACTAAGGTTGATCTCATAAGGAATAAGGTAGGACCAGTTGAGATATATGCATGTTAAGGTTAAGGAGCATGCATATTACCATGCTACACATCCATACTCGATCTATGTCATTGAGTATATTAGTGTGGTGACCATTGATGGGTTTAGTTATGAATATGCGTGTAACGAATGCCACTTTGATCACATGCTAGTATATGAGATGAACAAGATTGAATTAAGGAGATGTTATAAGGATAATAGTCAGATTGTGCACACTTAAGGTTTGGGTAATATAATTGTTTTTGATATTTATGTGTCGCCCAAGTGGGAGATTGTTAGGAAATTTTAATTTTCCTATTGTGGGCTCACATATTTAAGAACAATTATTTTACTAGACTATTTTAACATCTATTGAGTATGGTCTTTGCAATGTGTAGAAGTCCAATACTAAGTTAATTTAGGACTGATGAGCTTCTAAAGTTAACGATTACGCGTCAAAACTGCGTAATTGGGCATCTTAACCCGGGTTTTACGGTTTATGTTTTTAATTAAATGTCCAAAATTGTCCAATATTTTAATAAAGTGTCAAAATCATCATTCTTGAACTTTATTGCACTATTTATGAAGTTTTGGTAATTTTTTGTTGCAGGAAAAATCTCAAAAACCAAAACCGACACCTGTTTGTATTTTGTGCATAACTTTTCCATCCGAGCTCCGATCGAGACGATTCAAATTTTTGGAGAAAGACAAAGGATTATCTACAACTTTTGTTTTTTGAGTTTCACAAGAAACAATCTTTAGAAGGGTCAAAATAGGCTGTGAACAAAGAAAACAAATAAAATGAGAAAAATGAAAAAAATATATATATGAGGTCATGTGATGTGACCCGGCCATGCAAGCCAAGTCGGGCTGGCTAAACCGGGTAGGGTTCAATTTTTATTCTTTATAAGCTTCTTCCCCGCACAGCTGCTGCATCCTTTTTTGCTCTCATTCTCCTTCTCTTCTTCTTCTTTTTCACACTAGTAGGGATATACATAGCACCGAGTCTGACTGTTCACCTGTTAGTCCTGCGAGTGATTTTGAATTTGAGCTGAATAATCTGTTTGGCCATTATTTTGAAGAAGCTATGGCTGCACATGCACCACGTACACTTGAAGATTTTCTACAGCCTGCACGCACATCTACACCTTCATGCATTGTGTTGCCACAAAATGCACCGAATTTCACTCTTAAGCATGGCATGTTATCAGTGATTCCCCAATTTCACGGGATGGACTCTGAGAGTCCGTACCAACACTTGACAAACTTTGAGATGGTTTGCACCACTTTCATTAATAGGGCTAGAACTGATGAATACATTAAACTGCGTTTGTTTCCCTTTTCTTTGAAAGACAGGGCAAAAATCTGATTTAATTCTTTGTGCCCTAACTCTATTACTAGCTGGGCTGAAATGCAGCGTGAGTTCTTACATAAGTTCCTTCCTCTTCAGAGAACTCAGTACCTGCAGGAGCATATCAGTCAGTTCATGCAAAAAGATGGCGAGACATTCCAGGCATGTTGGGAGAGATTCAAAGACCTGATGAACATATGCCCGCACCATGGTTTCGAATCATGGAGGTTAGTGAACTATTTTTTTACTGCTTTAACCCTTGTGTGCAAACAATTTGTCCAGTCTATGTGCAATGGGATGTTCTTTCGTAAGGAACCAGACGAGGGCTTAACATTTTTAGACTATCTCGCTAAAAGTGCCCAGCAGTGAAACGCACGACCTGAATGGGTGCCGATAGCTGCCCAACCTATCCGAGCAATCAGTGGTGGGGGCAGATATGAGGTCAAAGAGGACACTAGCTTACAGGCCCTTGTAGCTGCGTTATCTAAGAAATTGGAAGTCATGGAATCCGAAAAGTCGAAAGCTGAGATTTGCACGATTTGTGAGATTTCAGACCACAAACCTCAGGATTGTCAATTCTTACTTGTGTTGCAAGAGAGCAGATATGATCAGGTGTTATAGGCAAATTGGGTCAACAAGACGCAAAATCAGCCGCTTTCAAACACTTACAACCCGGGGTGGTGGAATCATCCAAACCTTCAATGGAGAAATGATCAGTCTAGTCCATCATCTTCACGGTATTAGCAAGCACCTCAATCATATGCACCACCTCCACAACCGGCATACAATCCAATCGTAGCTCCTCAACCACAACAATTTTCTCGGAGCTACACACCACCAGGATTCCAACCAGCGTTAGTCCCCATTCTAGTAAAGAAAGCTTCTGATGATAGTGTAACGTAGGGGGCAACCATGCTCCAGCCATTCATGCAATTGCAAGTTACGACCAATGGAGAACTGAAAGATGCCGTAAGCAAGATAAGTACACAGTTTAATACCTTGGAAAAAGGAAAATTCCCTGCACAACCTCAGCCTAATCCCCAGATATACAAATAGCAACAACAGTCAGTGCACAATGTTTCAGGGGATGCGTATGAGTCAGCAAAAGCAGTTATTACTTTGCGAAGTGGAAAAGAAGTTTCCCATCCTAAATTACCTACTGATCAACAGCCAGCCGCGCCGACACTTAAGGTGGTAGATGAGACAGATAAAGGAAAGAAAAAATCAGATGAGGCTAGCTCGAGTTCTACAACACTCTATAATAAGGAAGATGAGCCAATTAAGGAATACCAGCCGGTGGTCCCATACCCTCAGCGTTTGACATCTGGATAAAAGAACAAGTATCATACGGAGATTCAAGAGATATTCAAGCAGGTAAAAATCAACATCCCACTCTTAGATGCCATATAGCAGATCCCTGCATATGCAAAATTCCTGAAAGACCTCTGCACCATAAAAAGAAAACTGAACGTGAAGAAAAAGGCTTTCTTAACTGAGCAGGTCAGTGCATTGATTCTTAGTCAGACTCCACGGAAACTTAGAGATCCTGGGTCCCCTATGATACCAATCATGATCGATGATTCTCGTATCGGGAGAGCTCTACTTAACCTTCTACTTGACCTTGGGAGTAGTGTGAATCTGCTACCTTCTTCGCTATATGACCAGCTGGGTTTAGGTGAATTGAAAAGAACTACTATGATGCTACAGTTGGCAGCCAGATCTGTAAAGGCTCCACGAGGTATTGTTGAGGATGTTTTGGTTCAGGTTGACAAATTTTACTATCCTATGGATTTCGTTGTTTTGGATATGCAGCAACCTGTTTCCACCATATATCAGGCTCCTGTCATTTTGGGGTGACCATTCTTTGCTACTTCAAACGCCCTAATTAACTGTCGGAGTGGAGTCCTCAAGCTCACATTTGGGAACATAACACTGGAAATGAATGTTTTTAATGCTCATAGGATGTCAAGTGGGTGTGATGACGCAGATACTCATGCAGTCGATGTGATAGATGACGTAGACACTTCAGAGCTATTGTCGGTACTCAACGTCAATACCACACTTGAAAATGACTCTTTTGCGCAGTTTGAAGGGATTGATGAATTATTGCTAGAATCAGAGGAGTAGATCCCAGATAGTGTTCCTCATATGTTTGATGTGAGTTATACAAGTAGTTGGCGTAAGCCTACATTTGAGATCATTGACCTACCAGAAATTCTAAAGTCATCCGCAGAAGAAATTCCAACACTTGAGTTGAAACCATTGCTTGCCGAGCTGAAATATGCTTTCTTGGGTCCAGTAGACGGCACATTCCTTGTGGTAATTTCTTCACACCGTACTCTTGAACAGGAAACTAAATTATTGCAGGTACTTTGAGAGCATCGAGGAGCGATTGGATGGACTATTGCTAACATCAAGGGTATCAACCCTTCCATTTGCACTCATAACATCTTCCTTGAAGGAGACGCTAAACCAGTTCGAGATGCACAAAGGAGGCTGAATCCAACCATGAAAGAGGTGGTAAAAAACGAAGTGCTGAAATTATTAGCTGCTGATATCATCTTTCCAATCTCCGACAGCAAATGGGTAAGCCCAACACAGGTAGTTCCAAAAAAATCTGGTTTGACTGTCATTGAAAATGCTAATGGAGAATTGATCCCATCTAGGAAAGTAACGGGTTGGAGAATGTGCATTGATTATCGTAAATTGAATTCGGCTAGCCGAAAAGATCATTTCCCGTTACCTTTCCTAGATCAAATATTAGAGAAAGTAGCTGGTAATTCTTTTTATTGTTTCTTGGATGGATTTTCTGGTTACTATCAAATTGCTGTAGCACCTGAGGACCAAGAGAAGACTATCTTCACTTGTCCCTTTGGTACCTTTGCTTTCCGTAGAATGTCATTCGGTCTATGCAATGCCCCTGCTACTTTCCAACGCTGTATGATGAGTATTTTCTCTGATATGTTAGATGATATGTACGAAATTTTTATGGATGACTTTTCTGTGTTCGGTAAGTCTCTTGATCATTGTTTGACACATTTAATTGCGATTTTGAAAAGATGTGAGGAAAAGAATTTACTTCTAAACAGGGAAAAATGTTAATTTATGGTACGTAGTGGTTTAGTACTTGGACATTTGGTTTCTGAGCATGGTATAAAAGTTGATAGGGCCAAGGTAGAGCTAATTTCTCAGTTACCTATCCCTAAGACAGTCTGGGATATTCGCTCCTTCCTTGGTCATGTCGGTTTCTATAGACATTTTATTGAGGGTTTCAGTAGTATTGCTAAACCATTATGTACCTTGTTGCAAAATGAAACTGAATTTTTGTGGACTGATGATTGTCAACAGGCCTTTGAAACACTAAAGCGACATTTGACTATTGTGCCTATCATGCAACCTCCTCGGTGGGACTTACCATTTGAGTCATAACCGACGCTAGCGACTACGCACTTGGTGCTGTTCTAGGTCAACGAATTGATAACAAGCCGTCGGTTATTTATTATGCCAGTCAAACTTTGAATGATGCTCAGAGAAATTATACCACCATTGAGAAGGAGTTGTTAGCTGTTGTTTTTGCTTTAGAAAAATTTCACTCTTATGTCATTGGTGCACCTGTCATTATTTTTACTGACCACTCTACTTTGAAATATTTATTAGCAAAGAAGGACGCCAAGCCCAGGTTGGTCAAGTGGATTCTACTCCTCCAGGAATTCGATATCACCATACGTGATAAAAAGGGCGTGGACAATGTTGTAGCTGACCATCTTTCTCGGTTGCAGCTACCCAAGGTACTGGTGTCCCCTCCCTTGAATGATGACTTTCCTGATGAATGTCTCTTTGCTGTGTCACGCGCTCCATGGTTCACCGACATTGTGAATTATCTCGTCACCGACCGAATGCCAGACCATTGGCTTACCCAGGACAAGCGTAAGTTCCTAGCTGAGGTAAGACATTATTATTTTGATAATCCATACCTATTCAAATATTATTCTGACCAGTTGGTGTGTAGATGTGTTCCAGATGATGAATTTAGTTCCGTGATGCATTTTTGCCATGGTGGGACATGTGGAGGCCACTTTGCTGCTAAGAAAACTGTTTCAAAAATATTGCAAAGTGGACTCTACTGGCCTACCATGTTTAAAGATGTTGAAAATTTTTGTAAAGCATGTGAGGCCTGTCAAAAATTAGGAAAAATTACTGCCAAGAATGAAATGCCTATGTCCCCCATATTGACTCTTGAGATTTTTGATTGTTGGGGTATTGATTTTATGGGACCTTTCCCCGTTTCTTTCGGGCATTCTTACATTTTGGTCGCTGTGGACTATGTTTCTAAATGGGTGGAGGCAATACCTTGTCGAACCAATGACCACAAGGTTGTCATACGTTTTCTCAAAGAGTTATTTGCATGCTTTGGCATGCCCAAGGCAATCATTAGTGATGGAGGGTCCCATTTCTGTAACAAACCTTTTGAAAAACTCATGCAAAAATATGGTGTAACCCACAAAGTCTCTGCCCCTTACCACCCTCAGACCAATGGTCAAACTAAATTGGCCAATAGAGAGATCAAAACCATACTTGAGAAAATCGTGCTTCCTAATCGTAAGGACTGGTCAGAAAAACTTGTTGATGCACTTTGGGCCTACAAAATAGCTTTCAAGACAAACTTAGGGATGTCTGCCTACAGGTTAGTATACGGTAAGGCATGTCATTTACCTGTTGAAATTCAGCATCGTGCTTTATGGGCTATCAAACAGATTAACCTTTCACTTGATGATGCCACTGGTTTAAGAAAATTGCAGGTATGCGAGCTTGAAGAAACTCGAAGGGACGCGTATGATAATACTCGTTTGGCTAAGGAGCGGATGAAGTTGCTACATGATAGGAACATCAAAGAAAAACAACTTTTCCCTTCTCAACAAGTGCTACTCTATGACTCCCGACTGCATGTGTTTCCTGGGAAATTGAAATCCCGGTGGGGTGGTCCGTATATTGTTGAAAAAGTTCATTCTCATGGTGCGGTAGAGATTGTAGATCCAAAGAATGGCAACCGCTTCACAGTCAATGGACAACGCCTAAAGCCTTTCATGACCCCATTCAATGTCGACAAAGAGGTCTTGCTTTTGCAAGACCCCAGGGGAGTCCTCTAACCTTTCTATGCTACTGTTTTTTTTTTTTTTTTTTCTTTGTTTATTTGTTTTAGTTGTGTTTTTCCCTTTTCTTTCTTATTATATTAGTCGGTAGTACTTTTCCATTAGTTGTTTACCATGCACAATTTTATTTCCCCTGTGCTTTCACATGGAGGACAATGTTCCACTTTAGTTGGGGGGGGGTGAGCATTCGCATGTGACACTGTGCACGTACACGTGCGAGTTTCATATTATTAAAAAAATTCAAAAAAAAAAAGAGAGAAATAAAGGAGGAGCACTGAAGGATTACATTGCATTATGCCATGCTTAACACAGACTCATACCTTTCGCATACTTGCATATAACTTAAGAATGACACGCTTGAGTCAATCATGCATAGTTTCTCTTTATATGACTTTATGACTCTATGAAGAATTGATTGGTAGTACATTCGTGTTAATTTGGCTATATAATTTCCTGTATCTACATGCATCTCACGAGGCTAAATAAACACATTCACATGACTCATTGCACTTAGGGTTTCCTCTGAACACTAAGAGAGCACCCGTGGCGACTATGACACCTTGTGAGATATCCTTGAGCTATTTATCATCCTTTTGAGCATTAATATCAAATCAGAGTTAATGGAACTCAATTCTCTTTTTCTGGATGATTCCTTGTACACTAGTCTTTGTTTTTTATTTACTAACCTAGAGGTGACACCTAGTGGGGAGATAGAAACCTAGGTCTTGTAGCCTACTCAAAATGTGAAGGTTGAGCCACCCCTAGAGATAGACTTAGTTCATGAACTCTTATTCGAGCTCAATTCCCATTGATGGTATGAAGATTACAAAAGAAGTGTTATGATTGTCCTAATTGATCAAGAAAAGACAGAAAATGAAGAATGAGCAAAATAGAAAACAAGAAATAAACATGCGCATGAAATGAAATGTCAATGCTGGTCCAAATACATGTCACAAGGACACGAAACATATTTTCCACGTATGAAGATTCTTCAACCGATTAATGCCTCAGATGTATTCACGACAAGTTTATGAGTAAGTTGATCTAGGATGGTCTCAGTTGGATATGGCGAGTAGGTGAGAAGATGCTAGGGTGAAGAACCCGACACCTCATAGATAGGTTAGATCCTTTCAAGACTAGTCCACTCCATATACTTAGTGTTCGTTCCTTTTAATATGTGGAATGTTTGATCGCAACACTCCTCCTCACATATGATGAGTGAACCCATTTTCTTTAAGTGTTCTTGGGGGTATACCAATTAGGCTGAGTCAAAGCGACCGTTCTGTAGGTGTCCACTGGTATCCTAGGTGTACTGAGTCACACACATCACACACACCTCGAGAGCTTATTGGTTTATACTTGAACTTATATGACTGCATTAACTCTGAATGTGCCACTAATTAACTTCATGTGAGTATGTTGTTCTTAAATGACATATAAACGATGAAACTTGCATAAGTGACGTGCTTTGAAGTTGTGTGTACTAAATATGAACAAGCCTGTGTGAAATTCAGTAGTATTCTCGTATGTGAAATGGTATGCTTGTGTTGCATGTGCATTGATTTCATGATCACCAGAGTATGTAGTGTAGACACCGCCCTGAAATTCATTCACGTCATTTGTTAGAGACTAGCAAAACGTTAGTTGGGGGGTGTGATTACGCATCAAAACTGCGTAATTGGGCATCTTAACCCGGGCTTTATGATTTATGTTTTTAATTAAATATCCAAAATTGTCCAATATTTTAATAAAGTTCCAAAATCATCATTCTTGAACTTTATTGCACTATTTATGAAGTTTTGGTAATTTTTTGTTGCAGGAAAAATCTCAGAAACTAAAACCGATACCTGTTCGTATTTCATACATAACTTTTCCGTCCAAGCTCCGATCGAGACTATTCAAATTTTTGGAGAAACGGAAAAGGATTATCTACAAATTTTGTGTTTTGAGTTTTGCGAGAAACAGGCTTCAGAAGGGTCAAAAGGCTGTGAATACAGAGAACAAATAAAATGAGAAAAATGAAAAAAAAAATATATATATATATATATATATATGAGGTCATGTGATGTGACCCGGCCATGCAAGCTGGGTCGGGTTGGCTAAACCGGGTAGGGTTCAATTTTTCTTCTTTATAAGCTTCTTCCCCGCACAGCTGCTGCATCCTTTTTTGCTCTCATTCTCCTTCTCTTCTTCTTCCTTTTCTTCATCTTCTTCTTCTTCTTCTTTAATCTTTTTCCATCTTGTCTCTCTTCTTAGCTCTCTCTCTATCTTTCTCCTTCTCGTTTCCTCTTCTTCTTCCCCTGTATTCCTCTGTTCTCCTTATCTCCAGCGCTCTGCCGACCACCAGAGCAACCTCCTCTGCTGCAAGCTCCGCTCCAACTACACATACCAGCAACTCCACCCGAGTCCCTGCTCCACGAAACTACTACACCAGCAACCCAGGTCTTTTCTCTAGCAGCTACACAGTAGAGCAGCCTCTGTAATCTCTAGCCCCTCGGCCACTCCAGCAACAGCAGCCCCTCGGCCGCCCCTCCTCAGATTCCAAGACCAGCACAGCCACCGAGAGTCACAACCACATGCACCACCATCTTCCCTGCATCACAACTCAAGCCAAAACAGAGCAGCCCTCTCTTTCTCTTTCTTCTTTCCTTTTCTCTTTAATTACTCTTACCTTTAATTAGTCATTGTTAATTTTCAGTAGAACTTCTATTTATGTTTTGAGGTTTCAAATTTTGTTGGATGATTCATAGTGAATTCTCTTTATTTCCTTCTCTTCTCAAAGTGATATTAGTAATAGATTTATTTTTATTTTTATTTTCTTATTTGTCTTGTTTGCTTGAAGTTTTTTTTTTTTTTTTTTTCATTGATTAAGGTATAATTCGGTTTCTTGAAAGAAAAAAAAAAGAAAAACAAATATCTTTCTTGGAAATTAAATTAGTTGTTTTCCTTAAGATTCAAAATTTCGTTGAGTTTTATTTAGTTTAAGATTAATTTTTTTTAAAGTCTGTTTTTTTGTCTTTCCGTTATTGTTTAGCTGTTAGAGTTTTAACTTCTGTTATAATTATTGTTTGCGTAAAAAAGGGTTGGTTCTTGAGTAAAAAGTTCATCTTTAGGTTTTCCTTGTCTGCATGTTTTAATTCTGGCTTCAAAGTTGACATTTTTAATTAGTGCGTGTTTGATGTCCCTTAGGTAGATTAGAGTTTCTATTTTTATTGTTTACTTTAATGCTAGCTAGGTCTAGGGTTTTAATTCGTGTGTTTGTCTAATTTATCAAAAGAAATCCCAACAATCTTGAAAAACCCCAAATCTGAACCAAGTTCAGTGCATTTTTGTTTTCGATTGAACGAACGTAAAATTAGAGATTAAAACGCATTCCCTGAGGAGACGATCTAGCCCTTGGGCTTAATATTACACGACGTAACTCCTATACTTGGGATAGCTTTCAAGCTACTCATTTTTTGAGTGAGTCAGTTAACCTAGTATATAAAGAAAAGATAATAAGGTTATGGTCCCCAAGTCAAATCAGAAACAGTTTCCTCATTCTTGCTTTCTCCATCTAAAGAGAAGAATACAAGTGAGGCACTTAGGGATTTGACTGTGAAAGATCAAAACTCTTCACTAAAGGCTATTGGACAATCAAATCAGACACATCTATGGATCCAAGTATTTATTCCACATTTAGTATGGATTCAGGTATTTATTCCGCGTTCAATTTTGTTAATTGAATAACATGATGATCTTGGGTTATTTGATTTATGGATTAAAATTAATTCCAACATCTAGTCCCACATTGCCTCTACGGGCAGTTCCAAAGTTAGTATAAGATGCTCTAAACTCTCTCTACTATATACCTAAGTTTTGAGAATGAGCTCTCTAACTTTAATTAAAATCAATAATATTCTCCCATCAAAATCAATAGTGATTGAAACTTTAAGAGGAATCATATATACACACATATATAGTGAGATTTTTTAGGGTGCTATTAGTTTAATTCGTTGTTAAGTATTTATATTAATTAGATTGATTTATCTTGATCCTTTTTAATTCCTTTAAAGAAGTCTTGTGGTTATAGTGATTCAAATTCCAAATGGAGAAGGCGAATTGTCCATAGGCCAAGCAATATAAATATCCTCATCAAGTGTCCGTAAGCATGAAATATCTTAAATTTTTATACGTGTATTCGAACAAATTAAAATAAAGTATGAAATTATATTAAGCCTCGTCCAATGTACATAAATTCAAATTCAAGACTCAAAATTTATCATGCAATCTAAACTCATCTTTAATAAAATTTGATTTTGTATTTACATAGGTCAAATTAAAATTTGTAAGTTTCTCAAACCTAGTCTAATTAAAAAATAAAATAAAATAGATCATTGACCGCGCCCTTGGTAATA
Source organism: Malania oleifera (assembly GCF_029873635.1). Lineage (NCBI taxonomy): Eukaryota > Viridiplantae > Streptophyta > Magnoliopsida > Santalales > Ximeniaceae > Malania > Malania oleifera. The sequence continues at coordinate 57,902,249 of NC_080421.1, read as the reverse complement.
ATCGCTCTTAAGAGTTTACCCTAATAAATTATCAGAGGTGCGTCAATAGACGAACGACTTTCACTCCCGAATTTAATATCACACCATAGTATTTAAAGTGGTGCGATGGGCACTGAAGTCTACGGGTTATCAATATATATATATGGGTAATGAATGATATGCATATCTTTTACTAAAACTATGCATGTTGACCTAAGCACAGATGGGGAGATAGGGTAGAGGCCATGCAAGCCCCGCCTAGCTACGTGCATGGACAAAAAACAATTAGTGAAAGAATCAAAAAGCTTTATTATGAGTGACCTTACATATATATATATATATATATATGCTTCATCATCGTCATCATAGCCTCTCTATCTCACCCTATTCGTACGCCTAAGCCTCAACCCTCAACAAAAGGAAGGAATAGAGAAATAATTTCCATTTGTTTTTATCCCCAACATCGAATTCATTGCCGATCCACACAAAGCTAGGGGACGTAGCTAGCTAGCTTAATTGATGAAGCAACAAATTTAGCCATAGCAAAGACAAGCAATTGATGGAGGGTGTCGCGAATATGTTATTTGGCTTTTAAACTTTTCACACTTTTATTAAAATTTGAAAAATGATGTACAAATATTTTCTATCCCTTTTATAACTGTTAAAGAACTAGCAAATTAATTTGGAGTCATTCATATTATTTGATTTTCTTTTTAAAAAAATAAAATTATTTTTTTTACAACTAATCAAGTATCCACCATAAATTAATATTAAAGTCCTATTTACTATGGGGATTAAGTCAATGTTTGCTATTCTTGTTGGTTGCTACATGCTATTGCTATTGGCGATTATTATTATTATTATTATTATTTATCTAATTTGCAGTTTTCACGAATAATTGATTTTTTAGATTTTGTAGGTTTTAGCTAGCAACACTACAAAATAAATAGAAAAAAAAAAATAATTATCATTTTCTAGTCACTAATAAATACAAAGACTTGGGCTTTTTTAAAAAAAAAAAAGAAAATAAAAAACAAAGAAATATATTATTTTATGTTTGATTATAGGGAAAGAGAGAGAAAATAAAAAGTACACCAAATTTATGAATTAAAATTTAATTTCATACATCATTATAAGATTTGACCTTATATATATATATATATATATATATATATATATATATTTCCTTTTAATTTTTTTTTCTTTTCCAAGCAATATTCTAAGTCTAAACTGCCTTTAGACAGATATTCAAAACAAAGAAAGGGAAAAGACTTCCAAACATGAGAAAAAGTAATAATAACTAAATTGGATGTGGAGGAATTGCGGGCTTAGCTTTGCTTTGCTTAGTCTGTATGGCGCCGTGATTGAGTCTTAATCATCGCAACAAAATGTGGATAATCACATGAGGTCCAGCCAAGAAATTGGAACTTCTTATTTCGCAGCCTCACCAATCTCTCAAATTTACCGCCTTAGCTGTCCCATCAACAAACCAAACCAGACTAAAACTCTGACCAGGAAATTTGATCATCCAATAATTATTTCGTGTGTATGATTCCTATCCACAATTTTACTATTAAATAAATAAATATTACATTTCACAGCATAAATTTTTAATTTTAAATTTTAATTTTAATATATTATAACTTTTAATATAATTTATATTACTTCTAATTTAAATTTAAACCACCCTAAAGAAAAATATATTTATTAGTATGTGCATGGCATGGACCATGGTGAGAAATTATACACGAGATCTCTCAGGGCCAGCTCTTCTTTAAGGCCGCCGAGGTGCTTTTTGGGGCCCCCAAATTTATTTTTTTAATATAATAATGTTAACATTATTTATGGAATTCACGTGTTTGGTGGGTGGAGGAGTGCACATGCAGTGCAGCTAAAATTATTTGATGTATTTAGAAAAATTAATTTTAAATAAAAATAAAAATTAAACAAAATATTAAGGACCCCTAATTAAATCATTCGCCTAGGGTCTCATGTTGTGAAGAGCCGCTCCTGGAATCTCCCTACATGTGTCCATATGTCTAATTACTTATTGTTATATACATGACAAATTAGTCTTACATTCATTAATATAAAAAACAAAAAATCTATTTTTAGTAAGTGTAAAGGGAGAGGTCTTGTATCATTTTTATTAACCAATCAGAAATTTTATAAAAAAAAAAAAAAAAATTAAATAATTACAAATTCTAAAAAACTAGGATCAGCCATAGATTTTAAAAAAATAATAAAAAAATCGTATAGATCTGGTTATGTAGTTATATAACTGAGTATTAACTTATCAAATTATTTATTAATTGAAAATTCTGTTTAAATTTTGAAAAGACATAAGGGCTAGTTAATTTTCCATCCCAGATTATCCTGTTCTTACTCTCTTTCAAATATGAGAATTATAAAGAAAAAAGTCCGATTTGGTTTCAGCCATTGACATATCTTAAGAGACTACTGATATATGTTTTATTTTGTGTGTGATAAAGTATTGCCCTGAAATTACTGTGAACAGTATAAATTATCATAATGGTAAAGCTGCTTTTTCTATTTTAAACATGATGCATGTAGAGAATGATGGGCTAATCTCCGACCCAAAATTCAGGAGCAATTGGCCCAAAAGAATTTAACTTAAAAGGGCCAGGAATGCATTAGGCGGCCCACGACTGGGAGAAAGGCCCAAACAGGAATATAATATTCAGATTTTAATTTTGTAAATTTTGATATTAAGTCAGCATGGGAGAAAAATCAAAAAATGAATATTTTTGATATTTTTAGGCTAAGTGTTTTTAATATTTTTGATGTTTTAGGCTCGGCAATGAATGCTTTAGGCTTACCGAACCAAAAGTTTAGTCATGCATGCTTCTTTAAATGAATTAAGCCTACATTGCCTCATTTCTTATGATTCCTAACTTTCACTCATCCTTTCAAAAATATTTTAACATTCATTTTATCATAATTATCGTTGTAAATATTTTTCTATTTTAGGAAAATTTTAACGAAATTTCGGCAGTATGCCATCTATAAATTGGACATTTTCCCATAAAACCTATACCTGATAGGTTCAAATAAGTCATTTATAAGAAGTTTAAGAAACACGAGAACCTATATCCACTACCAGCATACAATACACATCAACAACATCCGCCATGCAGGAGGCATTCTAGACTAGCATGTAATCAGGTAGTAAGCAACAATTCACAATATATAATATATCCATTAAATTAAGAATATAAATAGCAGAGAACAGTGGATAGTATTGAGTTCGGTGTAGTATTGTTATCATCTAGGCATATGGACATGAATGAGCAACCACAAGCTCAGTACACATCGTTATTCAAATAAGGATTTCAATACTTAACACATGCTCAATGACATGCATCATGTCATTGAATTTAAAATATATCTTTTGAAAATCAATGCAATCAACGTTCAGAAATCTATTTTCAGTCCATTAATGGAGTAGAAATCAAGTTATCAAATTTCTTGATGTTAAAATACAATTATTCCACATGCTCGTCCCCTTCTTGAGGACTTAAATTGATCACTAATGGCACTCCTTACGTTTTTTAGTGAAAGGTACATAAATAGCAATGGCAAAAACAAAAGTGAACATAAATGGCAATGGCTAAAAGAAAGCATTTTTCTCTATCAATGCAATTCAGGGAAGATAGTTGCACCCTTACACCCTCTCTCTCTCTCTCTCTCTATATATATATATATATATATATATATATATATATATATATATTCACACACACACATTATTATTGGAAGACATGAGACAATTCATAGATAAAGTCTAAAACACTTATAGTCAAACTCTACAATTATGTCAACTGTATAAGGGAGAAATGTCATGAGTCAAGCTTGTTTATGGCATTATATTTGCATGTAGATGCTTGTCTTGTGTACATGTGGTGGGTAATCGTCATGTAAATAATAGTGTTGGTTTTATTTTTTGACACCAATAATTTGATATTATTATAAATCCTAGAGAATATAGGTAATGCTATCTCCCCCCCCCCCCCCCCTAAACAGGAACAACCAATTGGCCAAGTACTAAGTAAGAAATGTCAAAATTAAAAGTCTAAAACAAAACAGAGTTTTTTTTTTCTTTTTTTTTTCAATGTGATAGAACACCCTGAAGATAATCCAATGATTACAATTCAGGGCAAATACCTTTATTTAAAGATAACATTAAATAACTGATGCTAAAAAAAAAATGATTCTCGTAAGATCAAGAATAACTCATGTGCATAAATACATAACTACAAAAGTTTACAATAAGTTGAATGAATGAGTAACCAAATGCAAGCAATTGAAACCTAAGATGACAGGTATTGCTTAGCCAAAAATAATACCCAAAGAAGCACATTCATACTACAGAAAATCATGAAACCAAGTTACTACCTGAGTAAACAAATTAGCTAAACATGTCAAAAATTTTCCTCTGCATATCAAGGATTTTTGTTATTTAAATAATATTCCAGCAACTATTCACAAAATGGAACACATAAATAAAGGGCCTGGACAGTGATGGGTGAGCCAGTGACACTCATGTCAAAGATATAGGGAGCTAAAACACTTGATAACCAATGAGTTACTGCTTTCATTGTCACCATCATTGTAATGAATTGTCATTTGGCACACAGCAGTGTCTTTCTTGCTCCTTAGCACAAAATAATATAAATATATAAGCATACATAATACATAGAACACTATGAATAATAGAAGAGTTCATTCCACAGATAACATGACAAGAAAACAAAGTAAAAATTGAGCATTGGAGGGCATTTAAAGATCCCATTTGATGAGTCTTATGCAGCACAAACCTTTATGTTTTTAGACCTTGATCTGTCTTGCAAAGGAAAGGTGGTTCTAGGGTTTGCTAAAACAGGAGGCGCTTCTGAGGGTCAAAAAAGGATTTCTTTACGCAATTACCACTGAAATATCAGAAAATGGTTGCCAAAATTTTTGAACAGCAATTAACTTTGAGAATTTGGAGATTATGACAATGAGAAAACATGATGAATTAAGTTTAGAATGAAAAGAATTACAATTTTATTCATCACAACAAACCAAAAATTTCCTTTCTCATCTGCATCAACATTGTTGCAGAATGTAGATGAGCTTTGACTAGACTCCATTGCATGTATTTCATAATTGTTAAAGGCTGTGCAAAGGGACCTGGTGTAGTAAAACACAGGTTCCTAATTTAAACTGTAGGGAAGTTTTTGTTATTAGATCATAAAATTGAATTGTAGGATCATGAGACTACCAAATAGAAAAACATATTTAAAAACCCAAAAACGGTGTCAATATAAAATTTTAAGGATTTGAAGCAATTGCCAAAGCCAAAACTACGATAAAATTTAGAACAATGAAATTATTCTTTATGATTTTTCAATTGCAGGCTTTTGGGGGGGGGGAGAAAAAGAAATTTATGAAGAAAGAAGAATGTATAATGAGGATGAGGAATCCTAGACACAAAAACAGAAACAGAAAGAGTTAATACAAAAATAATCCAAGTTGAAGTAAAAAAGGGCCACCCAATTGCCATGAATATCAATAGAATGCTTTAGGCCTAAACACCTTCTAGTGCACACCAACATGGATGCTAAAATACTCAATCTTTTCCCAAATCAAATACTCTAATGTCATGATATCAAAAAAAGAATCTAGGCATTTCTCTCTAGAAAAAGAAAAGAAAAGAAAAGAAAAGCTAACAGCACAAATTGAGCACCACCACAAAATCTGGACCTTTTTACACCTGCCAAAGCCTCTAAAATTAACACTTAAGAAAGCCTCTAAAGAATAAAGACACACCCAACATTCTCCTGGAAAACCAAATAATTTGTTTCATAAACAACTAGCATGATCCTCATAACTACCATAATACTTGACACACATCAGGAGCCATGTATAGTATTCGAACTTGCAACAGATCATTGGTGTTAACTCCTATTAAGGATGGCAATCCATAGAAAAGCCTTTACTTTTGAAGGAACTTTAGCTCTCCATAATCTATCGGTAAGGAGGACAAATGAAAAGACTAGCTTAGATGAGTATAGAACGATTGACAAGAGAAAACACCTGATTCACCCAGACCCTAACATCCCACATCGAAGAGTAACAAAAAGAATCCAACAACACCAAGATTGAAGAAAGTTCCTCCACCTCCCAATCAATGATAAGACAATGAAACTAAAAATCCCAAGAAACCTCAGAGCTATCCATAACAAGAAAAGAGAAATAAGTGCATCAGGGAGGAAAGAATGACGAGAAATGGAAGGAAGTTGAAATTTTCATAGTTTTAAACGCTAATTAATCATTTCTTCAATTTTATCATTGAAAGGAAGTTGACATTTTATTCTTCAAAAAATTGATTTTTAAATTATTTTATTCAATCCATAAAATACTTTTGCGCAAGTATTATGTTAAGTCATATGTACCATACATACCTTCTAATCCAAGGAGCCACCTGCCTCATTTGGTCGAGATTGGCACATCATTTGATTGAGTTGCACTTGCCTATTCATCTTGTCTTGCAGCCTGGCTTGAAAGGTGGAGACTGTGTCTTTCAATTGCTAGTTCTCCATTTCCACCATCTGCATCCGTCGAGCCATCACCTCCACACGAGACTCGACGTCTCGATGTGCTTGTTCTGTGTCTGCACGAGCCGCTGCACCCATGGATGATGATGTTGTTGGGGTGATGTATCCACTTCCAAGACCTTTCAACCAGCCCCCTGCTCGTTCCCCAAGCACCCGAGAAGTTATTTGGAAATCTGTCATTTGCTAACTCCCCTCTGAAATAGGTGCATCCCTCCGCTTGATCATCCGTGCCTAATTTCAGTCATGAAAATGATAGAAGGGAATAAGTAAGACTACAACTTTGATGTTTTGAATCAAGTAATAAACTAAATATTTTGTTTCACTTACATGTCTGCCCTGCGCACCCTCGCACCACTCCCCTGATCGCCATTGGCGTGTTCTTTAATAAAGGTTTGACAGCGGCTCCTCTGTGCCAGTATCGAGATCACGCTACATTATCATATAAGACATCATTAGTATTATGTCATGTAATGGTCAGATAGTTTTACATATAGTAATGACCTACTGATGATTTACGAATAACGTCGATCCACCGCAATGCATCAAAGGGAGTTTGCTGCAGTTCGCAGCATTTGTTTCACATATGGCCTACAAGGAAGATGTAATGATGATTTATTAGCGACATCAATGTGAAAAAATAGTGATTATAATACAAACACATCACCTGATAGCGTGGGTCGCGAAAATGGCGACACACTACCTCCCAATCCTCTTGGGATATCTTATCGTATGGCCGCGCTTCTGCTTGATCTCCCATCGCTCGAAAATGCTTGCATATTTTTTAGCGATATCTCTTAAATTTATTGCACAATTTGACATCAACCGCCCTCTTCACATGGTCATCCTCGAGGATGTCCATATCGAACTCCTCCTGCATTGGTAATACAATTAGAATGTTAGATAGTTGTTAATTGGCTAGTATATTAAAAGTAAAAAAACAAATAAAAAAAAGAGTTTGGGATTACTTACCAAAATGCACATGTAAAGAATCATGCGTTGCTCATGAGTCGCCTACGGCTAGCTGAAGGTCGTGACTGGAGCATACTGTCGGCATATAATGCCGAGCTCACGGGTCCACAATGTGCACTAATCGTTAAACATAGTGATGTAGCCTAGAGGAATGTCGATCTATATCCACTGCTTTGTCCTATCCAGGTGCTTCTTTAGCGACATGTTCTTCATTGCACCACGACCTGACCTGACCGTGGATGTAGATGCTGAAAGCTGAGTTAAATTAAGAACAACATTATAATCATACACATGAATAACTAACATCAAAAGTTGAAATGTAAATAAATTAATCGTATCCTTACCAACACTGCTCATCATGGTCGGCAACTCACCTTGCGTTTCAGTCACATAAGTGGTATCCATGTCTGGAAGAGGTGCCGATGGCTCATACAATGGTGTCGCTGCATTAGGACCGACGAGCTCCGCCGGTCTCGAGGATGTCTAATCATCCTCATGCGATGTAGTCGAGTGCCTAGAAGGAAGTCGGCCACGTCGACCTCCTGGTGCCATATCTGCAAATTATTAGGCAAGTAAATATAAGAAGTACGAATATTAGATGGATGGATAATACATATATTTTAAGTTATTTACACATATCAGATACATAGTGACAAACATAACATGCTTACCCCCCCTATACGTCCTTAATATCGGTATCATCCTCACTTTCTAAAGTGTCTTCCTTTTCACTACAATACTCGACCCCCGTTTCATCTTCCCCATCAGTTTCCTCATCGTCGATGAAGTAAACATCTACAAAAGGTTCAATTGTAATGTCAGCGGTCCCTACGTGTTCTATCATGGCACCATCCCTATTCAATGGTATAGGATCAGCTCCTTCTTCGACAACATGCTGCACTGACAGATGGCTCATCTTCTTGGATGCAGCCTCACTGGCACTATTCTCCCCATCTGTAACTTCTGTAGCAGCATCCAAACTTTGGGGAGGAATCTTTTGGGCCACTTGCCATTCACCTTTCAATTTGGTGTCTTTAAGGTAAAACACTTGTTCTGCCTGCGTCGCAAGCACAAAAGGCACATTTTGATACCAGGTCTTGCTAAAATTGACACTGGTAAAATAGGCATCAGTGTTTATCCCAGTCTTTTTATTGCCAATGTCCCACCAGGTACACTTGAATAGGTGGACGAGTCTATTGGCTTCATAGCTAAGCTCTATAATGTCGTCCAACACACCAAAGTAGTCAATTTCTTCATCTCCTTCTGTGCCTAACACCGCAACCCCATAATTTTGGGTTCTTCTATGTAGTTCGAGGGACTTTGTACGAAATCGTAACCTGTTGACAATGCAACCATTACAGCGGTTAACTCGTTGATCGGGGCCACATGCCAACGCATATAAATATTTACTTGTCGTTGGTTCCTTATTGTAATACATTACGTTCATCTATTAAATAAACAGTAGTTTAGAAGAATAAACCATCAATAGTGAAAGCATACATTGTTTCTCACTTAAGCAGTAGTTGTTACTGACACGACTCCCAAACAAATTGATAAATTCCTTCTTATGTCTTTCGTCAACATTCCGTTCATTTTGGGCTAGAAGTTCAGTTTTATGTTTGCTACATGCAATAGTAGTACATGTTAATGTCAACTAAGTATATAAATATGCATATTTAAATACAATGCAAAGTAAGGAGTTTGGAACCACGTACTCGATATATGGAACAGATTCATCACAATTATTGAGGATGTAAAAATGAGCCTTTTGTAGGTCGTCCATATCAATGAAATCATAAACTCGTGCACTAAGAGGCCAAACATTTTCTTGAAATATAGAGCTCATTGGTTCTTCATCTTTGGCATTAGTAGCATAAACGTCTATATTTCGCTCCTCACGAGTGAACCTTGTGTCAATATCATATAGATACATTAAGCAAAATGCAAGACATTCACTATCAATGTATGCCTCAATGATTGAACCTTCCGGTCGTGCATTATAGCGCATATACCCCTACAAAGTGGACAAGAACATGTACATTTTACATAACATTATAGACTTGTAGACACAAAAAAGAGCAAAAAAAAAACAAGGAAATCACGAGACCATTATTAATTTATCTCTTAATAGGATACATCCAACGATATTAAACCGGTCCTCTAATTATGGCCTCCCTTGGTAAATGGACGGCTAGGTGATTACGTGTCAAAACTGCGTAATTGGGCATCTTAATCCGGGTTTTACGGTTTATATTTTTAATTAAATATCCAAAATTGTCCAATATTTTAATAAAGTGCCAAAATCATCATCCTTGAACTTTATTGCACTATTTATGAAGTTTTGGTAATTTTTTGTTGCAGGAAAAATCTCAGAAACCAAAACCAACACCTATTCATATTTCATGCATAACTTTTCCGTTCGAGCTCTGATCGAGACGATTCAAATTTTTGGAGAAAAAGAAAAGGATTATCTACAACTTTTATGTTTTGAGTTTTCCGAGAAACGGGCTCCAAAAGAGTCAAATTTGTGATGAACAGAGAATGAAAAAAATGAAAAAAAAATATAACAATCCAGGTCAATCCTCTCCATCCGGGTCTAGGGCAACCCAGCTCCCCCTTAAATCCCCTTCTCTTCCTCTCCCTGTGCAGGCGGCCCGAGGGCTCCCCACTCTCTCCCTTTCTCTATCCTTCCCGTCTCTTCTCTCTCTTTCTTTTCTTCCTTTGTCCTTATCTCTGTTATTCTCCTTACTCTGTTCTCTTCTCTCTCTCTCAGTTCCTTCTCTCTTGCTCTCTATTTTCTCTTCCCCTGAACTCCCTCAACTCTCCTCTGTTTTCTCTCAGCCCAGCCGAGCACTCTGCTGCTGCCATACCATCTATCACCGAGAGCACCACGACAGAACAAATCCAAACCAGCCGAGCTTCTCTGCTTCAGTCACCAACAAACCAGCCCTACAACCCATCTCTGCCTCTCCTTACAGCTCCACCACGACCGCCTTCTGCAACATCAGAATAGCTCCGGCCAGTCTCCAGCAGCAGCAGGCCTCTCGGCCACTTCTCCACCAGTCGACGGCACAGCAGAGTAGGCCGCAGCAGAACACTAGGAGGACCCGAGAGTTTCTCCATCCTCACAGCTTGCCATGGCTCTCTCTCTCTCTCTCTCTCTCTCTCTCTCTCTCTCTCTCTTATTTCTTTATTTAGTAATACTGATGTTTTGATTTGTTAATGTTACTTAAAAAATCTGGATTTTAATGTTTTATTCTTATTGTAGTAGCTATTTAATATTTTTTTTTTCATTTTGTTTTGTTTTTCACGTAATTTAGCGGTGGAGTGGTTTATTTCCGTAAATTCGGTAATTCTAAAAATATATATATAAAAGAATAAAAAAAAGGTGTTTTGGTTCAAAGAAATTAGGCTAGTCAGCTTTTCAAGATTTAATTTTTATTTTCCGAAGCTTGATTTAGTTTAGGGTCGGTGTTTATTAAAGTTTATGTTTTTATCGTGTTTTGTTTTTGTTTAATTCATTAATAATTTAGTTTTAATTCGAGGTCCTTCTTGTTAAAGGTTCAATTTTTATTGTATGCATTTGTGTTCGATTGAGCCAGTTAAGGAATACCAGCTGGTGGTCCCATACCCTCAGCATTTGACATCTCGATAAAAGAACAAGTATTATACAGAGATTCAAGAGATATTCAAGTAGGTAAAAATCAACATCCCACTCTTAGATGCCATATAGCAGATCCCTACATATGCAAAATTTATGAAAGACCTATGTACCGTAAAAAGGAAACTGAACATAAAGAAAAAGGCTTTCTTAACTAAGCAGGTCAGTGCATTGATTTGTAGTTAGACTCCATAGAAACTTAGAGATCCTAGCTCCCCTATGATACCAATCATGATCGGTGAATCTCGTATTGGGAGAGCTCTACTTGACCTTGGGAGTAGTGTGAATCTGCTTCTATCTTCGTTATATGACCAGCTGGGTTTAGGTGAATTGAAGAGAACTACTATGATGCTACAATTGGCAAATAGATCTGTAAAGGCTCCACGAGGTATTGTTGAGGATGTTTTGGTTCAGGTTGACAAATTTTACTATCCTGTGGATTTCGTTGTTTTAAATATGCAGCAGCCTGTTTCCACCATATATCAGGCTCCTGTCATTTTGGGGCGACCATTCCTTGCTACTTCAAACGCCCTGATTAACTGTCGGAGCGAAGTCCTCAAGCTCACATTTGGGAACATGACACTAGAAATGAATGTTTTTAATGCTCATAGGATGTTAAGTGGTTATGATGATGCAGATACTCATGTAGTCGATGTGATAGATGACTTAGACACTTCAGAGCTACTGTCGGTACTCGACGTCGATGCCGCACTTGAAAATGACTCTTTTGCGCAATTTGAAGGGATTGATGAATTATTGCTAGAATTAGAGGAACAGATCCCAAGTAGTGTTCCTCATATGTTTGATGTGAGTTATACAAGTAGTTGGCGTAAGCCTACATTTGAGGCCATTGCCCTACCAGAAATTCTGAAGTCATCCGTAGAAGAAATTCCAACACTTGAGTTGAAACCATTGCCTGCCGAGCTGAAATATGCTTTCTTGGGTCCAGTAGACGACACATTCCCTGTGGTAATTTCTTCACACCTTACTCTTGAACAGGAAACTAAATTATTGCAGGTACTTCGAGAGCATCAAGGAATGATTGGATGGACCATTGCTGACATCAAGGGTATCGACCCTTCCATTTGCACTCATAACATCTTCCTCGAAGGAGACGCTAAACCAGTTCGAGATGCACAAAAGAGGCTGAATCCAGCCATGAAAGAGGTGGTAAAAAACGAAATGCTGAAATTATTAGCTGCTGACATCATCTATCCAATCTCCGATAGCAAATGGGTAAGCCCAACACAGGTAGTTCCAAAAAAATCTAGTTTGACTGTCATTGAAAATGCTAATGGAGAATTGATCCCATCTAGGAAAGTAACGGGTTGGAGAATGTGCATTGATTATCATAAATTGAATTCGGCTAGTCGAAAAGATCATTTTCCATTACCTTTCCTAGATCAGATATTAGAGAAAGTAGCTGGTAATTCTTTTTATTGTTTCTTGGATGGATTTTCTGGTTACTATCAAATTGCCGTAGCACCTGAGGACCAAGAGAAGACTACCTTCACTTGTCCCTTTGGTACCTTTGCTTTCCGCAAAATGCCATTCGGTCTATGCAATGCCCCTGCTACTTTCCAATGTTGTATGATGAGTATTTTCTCTGATATGTTAGATGATATGTGCAAAATTTTTATGGATGACTTTTCTATATTCGGTAAGTCTTTTGATCATTGTTTGACACATTTAATTGCGATTTTGAAAAGATGTGAGGAAAAAAATTTACTTCTAAACTGGGAAAAATGTCAATTTATGGTACGTAGTGGTTTAGTACTTGGACATTTGGTTTCTGAGCGTGGTATAGAAGTTGACAGGGCCAAGGTAGAGCTAATTTCTCAGTTACCTGTCCCTAAGACAGTCCAAGATATTCGTTCCTTCCTTGGTCATGCCGGGTTCTATAGACGTTTTATTGAGGGTTTCAGTTGTATTGCTAAACCATTATGTACCTTGTTGCAAAATGAAACTGAATTTGTGTGGTCTGATGATTGTCAATATGCCTTTGAAATACTAAAGCGACATTTGACTATTGCGCCTATCATGCAACCTCCTCGGTGGGACTTGCCATTTGAGATCATGACCGACGCTAGCGACTACGCTCTTGGTGCTATTCTAGGTCAACGAATTGATAACAAGCCGTCGGTTATTTATTATGCCAGTCGAACTTTGAATGATGCTCAGAGAAATTATACCACCATTGAGAAGGAGTTGTTAGCTGTTGTTTTTGCTTTAGAAAAATTTCGCTCTTATGTCATTTGTGCACCTGTCATTATTTTTACTAACCACTCTGCTTTGAAATATTTATTAGCAAAGAAGGACGCCAAGCCTAGGTTGATCAGGTGGATTCTACTCCTCCAGGAATTCGATATCACCATACGTGATAAAAAGGGCGTGGACAACGTTGTAGCTAACCATCTTTCTCGGTTGCAGCTACCCGAGGTACTAGTGTCCCCTCCCTTGAATGATGACTTTCCTGATGAACATCTCTTTGCTATGTTATGCGCTCCATGGTTCACCGATATTGTGAATTATTTCGTCACCGACTGAATGCCAGACCATTGGCTCACCCAGGACAAGCGTAAGTTCCTAGCTGAAGTAAGACATTATTATTTTGATGATCCATACCTGTTCAAATATTGTTCTGACCAGTTGGTGTGTAGATGTGTTCCAGATGATGAATTTAGTTCTGTGATGCATTTTTACCATGGTGGGACATATGGAGGCCACTTTGCTGCTAAGAAAACTGTTTCAAAAATATTACAAAGTGGACTCTACTAGCCTACCATGTTTAAAGATGTTAAAAATTTTTGTAAAGCATATGAGGCCTGTCAAAAAATAGGAAAAATTACTATCAAGAATGAAATGCCTATGTCCCCCATATTGACTCTTGAGATTTTTGATTGTTGGGGTATTGATTTTATGGGACCTTTCCCCATTTCTTTCGGGCATTCTTACATTTTGGTCGCTGTGGACTATGTTTCTAAATGGGTGGAGGCAATACCTTGTCGAACCAATGACCACAAGGTTGTCATACGTTTTCTCAAAGAGTTATTTGCACGCTTTGGCATGCCCAAGGCAATCATTAGTGATGGAGGGTCCCATTTCTGTAACAAACCTTTTGAAAAACTCATGCAAAAATATGGTATAACCCACAAAGTCTCTGCCCTTTACCACCCTCAGACCAATGGTAAAGCTGAATTGGCCAATAGAGAGATCAAAATGATACTTGAGAAAACCGTGCGTCCTAACCGTAAGGACTAGTTAGAAAAACTTGTTGACGCACTTTGGGCCTACCGAACAGCTTTCAAGACAAACTTAGGGATGTCTCCCTACAGGTTAGTATACGGTAAGGCATGTCATTTACCTGTTGAAATTCAGCATCGTACTTTATGGGCTATCAAACAGATTAACTTTTCACTTGATGATGCCATAGGTTTAAGAAAATTACAGGTATGCGAGCTTGAAGAATCTCGAAGGGACGCTTATGATAATGCTCATTTGGTTAAGGAGCGGATGAAGTTGCGACATGATAGGAACATCAAAGAAAAACAACTTTTCCCTTCTCAACAAATGCTACTCTATGACTCCCGACTGCATGTGCTTCCTGGGAAATTGAAATCCCGGTGGGGTGGTCCGTATATTGTTGAAAAAGTTCATTCTCATGGTGCGGTAGAGATTGTAGATCCAAAAAATGGCAACCGCTTCACAGTTAATGGACAGCGCCTAAAGCCTTTCATGACCTCATTCGATGTCGACAAAGAGGTCTTGCTTTTGCAAGACCCTAGGGGAGTCCTCTGACCTTTCAATGCTACTATTTTCTTTTCTTTTTTTATCTTTTTTTTTTTTCATTTATTTGTTTTAGTTGTGTTTTTCCCTTTTCTTTCTTGTTACATTAGTCAGTAGTACTTTTCCATTAGTTGTTTACCGTGCACAATTTTATTTCCACTGCGCTTTCACATTGAGGACAATGTTCCACTTTAGTTGGGGGGGGGTGAGTATTCGAATGTGACACTGTGCACGTACACGTACCGAGTTTCATATTATTAAAAAAAAAAAAACTCAAAAAAAAAAAAAAACAAAAAAAAAAAAAGGAGGAGCACTGAGGAATTACACAAAATTATGCCGTACTTAACACTGATTCATACCCTTTTACATACTCATGTATAACTTACGAATTACATACTTGAGTCAATCATGCGTAGTTTCTCTCTATATGATCTTATGACTCCATGAAGAATTGAGTGGTAGTACATTCGTGTTAATTTGACTATATAATTTCCTGTTTTACACGGCATCTCACGAGACTAAATAAACACATTCACGTGATTCATTGCACTTAGGGTTTCCAGTGAGCACTGAGAGAGCACCCGTGGAGACTATGACACCTTATGAGATATCCTTGAGCTATTTATCATCCTTTTGAGAGTTAATATCAAATCAGAGTTCATGGAACTCAATTCTCTTTTTTTGGATGATTCCTTTGTACACTAGTCTATGTTTTGATTTGCTAGCCTAGAGATGACACATAGTAGGGAGATAGAAACCTAGGTCTTGTAGCCTACTCAAAATGCCAAGGCTGAGCCACCCCTAGAGATAGACTTAATTCGTGAACTCCTATTCGAGCTCAATTCCCATTGATGGTATGAAGATTACAAAAGAAGTGTTATGATTGTCTTAATTGATCAAGAAAAGACAGAAAATGAAGAGTAACCAAAATAAAGAATAAGCAATACACATGCGCATGAAATGAAATGTCAATGCCGGTCCAAATACATATCACAAGGACACGACACATATTTTCCACGTATGAAGATCATTCAACCAATTAATGCCTCAGGTGTACTCACGACAAGTTTGTGAATGAGTTGATCTAGGGTGGTCTCAGTTGGATATGGCGAGTAGGTGAGAAGATGCTAGGGTGAAGGACCCGACACCTTATAGATAGGCTAGATCCTTTCCAGACTAGTCCACTCCATATACTTAGCGTTGTTCCTTTTAATATGTGGGATGTTTGATCGCGACACTCCTCCTCACATATGATGAGTGAACCCATTTTCTTTGAGTGTTCTCGAGGGTATACCAGTTAGGCCGAATCAAAGCGACCATTTTGTAGGTGTTCACTGGCGTCCTAGGTGTACTGAGTCACACACATCACACACACCTCAAGAGTTTACCTGTTTATACTCGAACTTATATGATTGCATTAACTCTGAATGTGCCACTGATTAACTTCATGTGAGTATACTGCTCTCAAATCACATATAAACGATGAAACTTGCATGAGTGATGTGCTTAGGAGTCGTGTGCATTGAATATGAACGAGCTTGTGTGAAATTCAGTTATGTTCTTGTATGTGAAGTGGTATAATTATGTCGCATGTGCATTGATTTCATGATTACTGGAGTATGTAGTTGTAGACACCGCCCTGAAATTCATTCACGTCATTTGCTAGAGACTAGCAAAACGTTTGTTAGGGGGTGTGATTACGCATCAAAACTACATAATTAGGCATCTTAACCCCGGCTTTACGATTTATATTTTTAATTAAATGTCCAAAATTGTCCAATATTTTAATAAAGTGCCAAAATCATCATTCTTGAACTTTATTGCACTATTTATGAAGTTTTGGTAATTTTTTGTTGCAGGAAAAATCTCAGAAACCAAAACCAACACCTATTCGTATTTCATGCATAACTTTTTCGTTCGAGCTCTGATCGAGACGATTCAAATTTTTGGAGAAAAACAAAAGGATTATCTACAACTTTTATGTTTTGAGTTTTCTAAGAAACGGGCTCCAAAAGAGTCAGATTTGTGATGAATAAAGAATGAAAAAAATGAAAAAAAATATAACAATCCGAGTCAATCCTCTCCATCCGGGTCTAGGGCAACCCAGCTCCCCCTTAAATCCCCTTCTCTTCCTCTCCCTGTGCAGGCAGCCCGAGGGCTCCCCACTCTCTCCCTTTCTCTATCCTTCCCTTCTCTTCTCTCTCTTTCTTTTCTTCCTTTGTCCTTATCTCTGTTATTCTCCTTACTCTGTTCTCTTCTCTCTCTCTCAGTTTCTTCTCTCTTGATCTCTATTTTCTCTTCCCCTGAACTCCCTCAACTCTCCTCTGTTTTCTCTCAGCCCAGCCGAGCACTCTGCTGCTGCCATACCAGCTACCACCGAGAGCACCACGACAGAACAAATCCAAACCAGCCGAGCTTCTCTGTTTCGGCCACCAACAAACCAGCCCTACAACCCATCTTTGCCTCTCCTTACAGCACCACCACGACCACCTCTTGCAACATCAGAATAGCTCCGGCTAGTCTCCAGCAGCAGCAGGCCTCTCGGCCACTTCTCCACCAATCCACGGCACAGCAGAGTAGGCCGCAGCAGAACACTAGGAGGACTCGAGAGTTTCTCCATCCTCACAGCTTGCCATGGCTCTCTCTCTCTCTCTCTCTCTCTCTCTCTCTCTTATTTCTTTATTTAGTAATACTGATGTTTTGATTTATTAATGTTACTTAAAAAATCTGGATTTTAATGTTTTATTCTTATTGTAGTAGCTATTTAATATTTTTTTTTCTCGTTTTGTTTTGTTTTTCACGTAATTTAGTGGTGGAGTGGTTTATTTCCGTAAATTCGGTAATTCTAAAAATATATATATAAAAGAATAAAAAAAAGGTGTTTTGGTTCAAAGAAATTAGGCTAGTCAGCTTTTCAAGATTTAATTTTTATTTTCCGAAGCTTGATTTAGTTTAGGGTCAGTGTTTATTAAAGTTTGTGTTTTTATCGTGTTTTGTTTTTGTTTAATTCATTAATAATTTAGTTTTAATTCGAGGTCCTTCTTGTTAAAGGTTCAATTTTTATTGTATGCATTTGTGTCCGATTGAGTTTCCATTGCATGTTTTAATTCCTTATTTGTAGTTGCCATATTTTATAATGCATGTTTAGGTATTTCCTTAAGTAGACTAGAATTTCCATACTTGTTTTTTTAATTTAGTGAATGTTAGTTTTAGGGTTTTTAAATTTCGTGCCATTTAATTCGTCAGAAGTAAAATTGAACAACCTTGAAAACTCTGAATCTGAACTAAGTTCAGTGCATTTTTATTTTCAATTGGACGAACATAAATTTTGAGATTAAACGCATTCCCTGAGGAGACGATCTAGCCCTTGGGCTTAATATTACACGACAGAACTCCTATACTTGGGATAGCTTCCGAACTGCTCATTTTTTCGAGTGAGTCACTAGGTGGACCATCACATCGAAGAATGCTGGTGGAAATATTTTCTCCAACTTGCATAGTATGATCACAATGTCATCCTCTAGCCGTTCAAGTACGTTTACGCTCAATTTTTTGGAGCACAATTGTCAAAAAAAGATCCCCAGCTTAATCAGCACCGAGCGAACATCTTCAGTCAAGTGTCCACGAAGGAAAACAGGTAGAACCCGTTGTAGAAGGATGTAACAGTTATGACTTTTCATTCCTAGCATCTTCCCTTCATTCGTGTTTATGCATCGAGCTATGTACGATGCATATCCATCAGGGAACTTCACTGATTTCAACCATTCGAATAATTTATTCTTCTCATCCTTCGAAAATGTGTAACAAGCTGATGGCATGAGAATTTTGTCCCCATCACAAAACAGGTGCAACTCAAGTCGTATTCCCATATCTTCCATATCCCAGCGAGCATTTGTGGTATCCATTGTTTTTCCATTTATATCAAGCAATGTACCAATGACATTCTCATAAATGTTCTTTTCGACGTGCATGACATACAAGTTATGGCGTAGTGGAAGATCTTTCCAGTATGGCAACTCAAAGAAGATGCTTCTCTTTGTCCAATTCAACTCCCACTCAACGCGTTTTATTTTTCTACTAGTCGGTGGTTTCCCAAATTTCACATCTCCGATCAACCTTAACTGGTTTAATATCTCTTCCCCACTTAGTCGCTTTGGCTACGACCTTCGTTCAGGTTTTCCATTGATGCTTCTGACGCCACAAGTCCTCCAAGGATGTCTAGTTCGTAGAAAATGACGATGACACATAAAGCATAACTTGCGGCCATGCTTCAAGGATAAAAACCCAGCATCCTTATTACATATTAGGCATGCTAAGTAACCTTTTGTGCTCCAACCTTAAAGGTTTCCATAAGCGGGGAAATCATTAATTGTCCACAAGACTACATCATGCATCCGAAATGTTGTCCCAGTTTCCACATCGAATGTCTCCACTCCTTTTTCCCATAGTTCTTTCAACTCGTCAATTAATGAACGCAGGTAAACATCAATATCTTTACCAGGTACCCTCGGTTGGGGAATGAGCAGAGACATATAAATGAAAGGTTCTTTCATACATCGCCATGGCGGCATATTGTATGGCATCATCATAACTGGCCACATGCTATACGGGTTGTTCATGTTACCGAAAGAATTGAACCAATTTGAAGCAAAACCGAGTCTGATGTTGTGAGGATCATTAGCAAATCACGGATGCATTTTATCAAAATCCACCCAAGCTTCGGAGTCTACTAGATGGCTAATGGTGTTTCCATCTTGAAGACATTCCTTTTGATGTCATCTCATATCTGTAGCAGTCTTTTTGCACATATACAATCATTGCAGCCGTGGGATTAATAGACAATATCGCAAAACTTTTTTGGAGATCTTTTTACCCTTCTTCTGATTAGTTGTATACCTTGATTCACCACATTTTGGGCACTCATTCGCATTTTCATGTTCACTATAAAAGAGTGCATAATCATACCTACATGCATGTATTAAAGTGTAATCGAGACCCAATTTACGCATGTATGTCTTCGCCTCATAAAAAGACTTGGGAAGTGTTTCACCATCAGACAATGCACCTTAATGAGGCTTAAGTGCATGTTGAATGCGCTCTGAGATAACCCATGTATTGTCCTTGCATGAAGCAACTTTATCAAAAACTCTAATTTTGAGAACTTTTTACAGTTTGGATATAGGGGCACCCATGCATCCCTCGTGAGATTAGCAAATGGTTTACCAAGTCAATTCAACGTACTAGGATCACAAGGTACGATACCTGCTGAAGTAGATTCATCACCAATACGCGACACAGGCACATCGCCCGTGTCCATTGCAATCCCCCTTTGCAAGTCACCTAACATTTCAATTACCCCTTTCGAATAGGTATCACCACCTACTATATTTGCCCCTCATCTTCATCGTTATCATCATCACTCTGAACTGTGTAATCTTCACCGTGGAACACTCATATTGTGTACCTTTTCTCCATTCCAAAGTCTAATAAATGTGAATGGACCAAATTAATGTGTTTGAATGTTATGTTTTAGCATTTCTTGCAAGGACACCTTATTTTACTGGCTTTATCTGCACGAGGACGCACGAACTCTATGAAATCATGTACTCCTTTCACGTATTCTGGTAAAAATCTACCCCAAACATTCATCCAATTTTTATCCATGTTCATTAATTACCCTATAACATGTTCAAGTAAATGGTGTTATTATTCTGGTTCTCATAATGTTTATAACGCATGCATCATAAAATCTTATAATCAACTATGATACTCTAAAGGGTACGGATCCTATCCCATTCAGGAATGTTGCATTTACTTTGTGATCAATCGCTCAAATTCCTTCGTCGTAGTCGTTATAAATTTCAGCAGCATCTCCTAATGTCTCTCCAAGTACACGAGATGGGGGAAGTGAACATGTTGCTAGTTTTCCATCACTAACAAATTGTCATGACACCCTACTATGTACCTAGAGAACACAATTAGAGATGCGCTTGAAATATATAATGACAATTAACAAAGCATGAACGATGACAATAATGTAAATACAACTTCCTGAACTGTCCACATTGGACAATCCAAGAATGGTTGAAATACAAACATTGCTAATCATAAGTGAAACCAATAATTAACATGTTCAAGTGATTATTAGTCAACATAGTATGACTAATAATCAATAGAAATATAAAAATTGATTTGTCTCACATGTACGATTAGGTATGAATGTATAGTAATCGTTCTTCGACGGGTCTAAGCTTCAATGAATACATGAAATGGTAGTAATTAATTCCCGCAATTTTTACTTCATATGACATTTAGTTCTTGACCTTTCACTGTACTTTTAAGATTGTTGTTCTTAGCCAAGTCTTTTTGATTTTCAATTATAAGCCTAAGATTGTATCTTTTCTTACGAATTTCAACACGTGAGAGGCAAAACTATTGGCCCAGTTTCTAAAACTTATAGGCAACCTTTATCTAGCTTACGCATTTTCTCTTCCTTACAATAAATGATGTGTTAATATATATCAAAATTATTGAAAAATAATAAATTAGATGTTTTAAATTTAATGAACCCTATGTATATAGCGTTTGCTCTAATTTTTAAAATTCTTAAAATATGCCTGTAAGTACTCTTTCTTTCTTTTAAAAAAAGGGAGAAAAACATAAAACAAGACTAATAAAGGAAAAACTACAAAAGCACGTAATGAAAAAAAATTACAATGATCTTTTTATGCTACTTAAATAATATAGAGGTTTATTGGAGTTGCAAACACAACTAATAATTTACCACACTATATGGTCATGCATATGTCTTTGTGGTGGACATTAATGAAAATTATTTCATGATTAAAAATTGTTAATTCATAAATCACTTATAAAAAAAAATGGATGGTTAAATTACATTTATAGGGATCAAAATTAACTTTGAACCTAAAAAAATCTTGAACAGATGTTCTAAAAAATTTTAAATTTCAAAAAGATTAATCTACATAACAAGAGCATTGTTATGCTTTTTTTTTCTTATTATTTTTGTCACTCCCATATATATCTGCATGTGTGTGTGTGTGTGTGTGACATTTTATCCTGGTTAATTAATAAAATTTTTAAAATCAAAAAATTGCTTAAAAATAAAGCATCCTAATAACACATAATATATATATATATATATATATATATATATATATATATATATAATATGTGTAGGAAGTATGAGCTTTGAAAAATATGTGTAAGAAATTGAAGCGTATTCATCACGAGTTTTTCCTTTATGTTCAACTAAAATTAATAGATGTAACAAGCCATGCATGTTTTGTTTTAACATGCATAGACATTCCATATTTTTAACATGGATTTTGTTTTAACATGCATAGGCAAAACCATTAAAATCTAGATACCTTAACAAGTCATTACTGGTAATTATAATATCATCAAACGTACACAATCAGCAAAATCCAGCCAGAGACAAATGATCTCATAGACAATCCAAATGTATATCCTCATATACTAGGAAAGTGAAAAATCGCCCAAATTTTAATATAAAAAAAAAACCACACCAAGCCAAACAGAGGCCGACATACAAGCAACAATAAACCATTAGAAAACTACATGCATGATTGCCATAATACATATGTAGGGGGATAAAGGAAGGAGGCTCCAAATTTAATGTGTCCATCCAACCATTGCAAAACTTTGATGATCATTACTGGTAATTATAATATCTTCAAACATACACAATCAGCAAAATCCAGCCAGAGACAAACGATCCCATAGACATTCCAAATGTATATTCTCATATACTGGGAAAGTGAAAAATCGCCCAAATTTTAATAAAAAGAAACCATACCAGCGATTGGGAGGCAGAGGACTCGACGGTGTAGCGGTGGCGGCGACTGCGGCTGTGGCTCCGAAGGTAGTTGGAGGCAAGGTACTCGACGGCGACTAAGTGGCCGGGTAGAGGCGGCGGCGACTACGGGTGCGGCTTCGAGGGCAGCCGGAGGTGGGGTACTCGACGGCGAGTGGCTAGGTAGCGGTAGCAGCGACTTCGAGGGCAGCCGGAGGCGGGGTACTTGATGACGACTAAGTGGGTAAGGAGGAGGAAAGAAGGGAGGAGGGAAAGGAGGGGGATCGGGGAGGGGAGGATTGAGAGATCAACAGCGGGAGATGAGTGGAAAAGGGATAAGGGAAAGGAGGGAAGAGAAAGAAGATTGGGGTAAATTAAATAAAAGGATTAGTAGTGACAAATCCATAACCGTCCCTACTAGTGGGAAAATAGAGACGAATGAAAAAATTCGTCACTAATACTCTGAAACCAAAATTCTTTTTTTTTTTTAAATATGAGAATTATTAGTGACAGTTCAAATCCGTCACTAACACTAGGGCAATAGTGACAAATATATAAATTCATTACTAATACTCTGAAATAAAAATATTGAGATTATTTTAGAATACAGGAAGCATTAGTGACGGTTCTCAAATCCGCCACTAATATTGGGGTAATAGTGACGAAAATATAAAGTCGTCACTAATACTCCGAAAAAAATATTGGGATTATTTTTCAATATGGGAAGTATTTGTGATGGTTCTGAAATCCGTCACTAATAATTGGAAAATAGTGACAAATAAAGAAATTTGTCACTAATACTCTAAAACAAAAAAATTTTATTTATTTTTAAATATGTGAGGTATTTGTGACGGTTCTCAAATCTATCACTAATACTGGGGCAATAGTAACGAATATGTTAAGTCTTCACTAATACTCTGAAACAAAAATATTGGGATTATTTTTTAATACGGGAAGTATTAGTGACGGTTCTCAAATCCGTCACTAATAATCAGCAAATAGTGAAGAATAAAGAGATTCGTCACTAATACTCTGAAACAAAAAAAATTTAAAGAGAGGTTACTGAAAGAAAAGCATAGGAGTTGACAAGGAGGTTGCAGAAAGGAAATCAAGAGGAAAAGTCAAAGAGACCCAGGAGGTAAGAATCTATGTGCTTTTAAGGTGAGTGTTATAGTGTGCTAGAGATTGTAACTAAATCAACTTGAAATTGGTAGTTTGAAAAATAAAATACGATTTTTACAATTCAAGATTGGTACATTGAATCTTCCCTAATAAAACACCAAATTTTTTTGTGGGGGGGAGCATTCACCCAAAGAATCAACAAAAATCCGTACAAAATCCCAAGCCAAACTTAGGTTTTTAACCCAGATCCATAAAAATCAAACCCGAAAACCTAGGTTAAACTAGATCTAGGTCCATAAACCCAGACCCGACCTAGGGACCCGAGCCAACTTAACCTGGGTGCAAGTCAACAGATCTAATGACCTAAAAACCCTAAGCCTAGTTTACCCCAATTGGACCTAGGTGCCCAATACTCAACCCCTAACTTAATTGACTTAGCTCACATCTTAAAACTTAGCCCAAAAAGATTAGGTCCTAAAATTAGGATGTATTCCTAAGAAGGGGGGTGAATTGGGTCATTTGGAAATTATTCATGGAATTTTAAATACTTCAACCCTTAACTATTCAACCTTCCAATATAAATAGACGTATATATGTATATATACAGCAATTAGAACTATGTTAATTACAAGCCTTTAGATATGAATATGGATATACAAATTGAATTTACAATATGAGATAACACATTCAATTGAATACTTGTTCGTATTATAAATTTTAGCTTGATTCAAGAAGATTCGTAGCAATGTACTCAAGAATAAATTCAGTGGTTGCTTTATGACTTAATAAAAATCAATATTAAAATCTAACTTTCAGCACCTATATTTTCTTTCAAAATAGATTTTGTAAAGTGCTTGTTTAGCTTCAGTACGTATACTTTATCAAGAAAATATGTTCACAAAGAAGTTAATCCTTAGATTATTTATTTTTAAACTCAAAGTAGTAAACTTTTCTAAATGGTTGAATCAATGCTTTGCTTATACAACTGATATATATGTGATCTCAAACAAAATATGTTTAGCAAGTTCACTATGTTTAACAAGATTCTTCTTTTAAACAGATTTTCAAATATTTAGCTCAACCTCAAATATTCAACAAGATTTAATATTGAGCACAAGATAATATTCAGCAAGTTCTTATAAAAATAAAATCATGCACATAGTTTATAACTCTCAAAAAATAAAATGAGTAGGGAAGAAGAAGCTGAACACCGTTATTTTTACAAAGTTTGGCCGCAGCCTACGTCCTTACCTCCAGCAACATGCTGTGGGGATTTCCTTTACCAACTTCATTACTAGGTGAAACTATGACCTCTCTCCATCAAAGGTGGAGTTCACCTCTCTAATGAGAATCCCCTCCCGCTAGGCAATGATTCAATCCCTTGAACCATCAAAAATACAAGAAACAACAAATACTTGCTTGTACAAGAAAAAGCTCCTTAAACGAGCAGATCAGTACACATTAGATTCAAAAATAATACTTCAAAAACAATATGAAATTTGAAGCTTGAAGTATATCACCAGAATTGATTGAAAGATGTAAGTTTCGAAGATCAAATCAGTCTTTTCCAAGGGAAAGAATCAAGAACACTGCAGTAGCCTTTCAGCAAAGAGATTACAAGAGAGTTGTGTGTGCCATTGCTTTTCAATTTGTGTTTTTCCCTAATGTGCGAGAATAATATGTTTAAATAGAGTACTAGCGTTTCAAAAAATTTCCTTTGAATTTTCTCTTAATTTGGAAACCATTCACGCAAGATTTGGAAATAAGATCAGCATTGTTTAACGTTTAAACACTCACATCAGTCACCTGTTTCAAAGGGTCAGTTGCCTTTGCTCCTTTTAAATCAGTGTATTGTGAAAGTCAAAATGAGGTTAGTCGGTTGTGCCTGATAGGTCAGTCGCCTATGCCTATTCTATTTGAATATTTTCAAACACGGAAGCACCATAGTTGCCTGATGATTTGTCATCAATCGCATGTCCTTTCAGCGAACTTGTTTTTTAATGATTTTTGGTTCCAAACTTAATTCATATATTTGAAAAGTCATTTTGGACTTTGAAAAAATATTTTTCATGAATTAAATCAGGTATCTAAGTCCAATGACATTTCCTAGGAGCTTCAATCAATCAGTATTGAGTTTTGAAGTACTTACATGAGACTTTCATATGATTTTCCTATCTTAGTGTCTAAGTCTTCATGTTGTGAAGCTTCCAATATGTCTTCTGAACTTTATGCACTACTTCAACGAGCTTCATGCCTCATATGACTTGTACCTTCATGTTTATCATGTCTCATTGCCTTAAGTGTAATTTTCCATTCAAATTCTTCAAGTATGTCCACTTGAAATCATAAGATCACTTAAGTCCTAAAACTCAAACTTGTATAGACATGCTAAGTAGCCTTGATTTTTTATCATCAAAATGAGATTAAGCTTTGTTAGGCCAACAATCTCCCCTTTTTTTATGATAACAATTAAAGAGCAAAAAAGAGGAAACCTTAAAAGGCTCCCCCACCCCCCTTACAATAAGCATACTCTCAACAAGTCATTCATACATATCATAATATATCACATGTTCAGAATATCATGCTTTCAATATTTATATCGCAGTAATTTCAAGCATTTAGATTTTGCAATGTTTATCATGCTTTTCAATAACTCATGTCAATCAAGCATTTAGAATTTTCAATATATATCATGCTTTTCAATAACTCATGTATAGTAACTCCCCCTAAATATATGTTCCAATGAACTCAATCATAAGATTTTGAACATATATTTCACCATTATACAGTCATATATTCATAAATATTTCAACATTTCTTAAACATTCATGTCAATATATCTCATTTAATCTCATTTTGCACATATTTCTCCCCCTTTAGACATCAACAAAAAGGGTAAATGCAATCTGTTGGCCTTATGAGGCTTAAAATCTTGTTTTAATGATAACAAATCAGAGGAACTTAACATATTTGGTTAAGTGATGATTCATGACTCAAGTATTCAAGATCAAGTGACTCAAAGTTATTATAATCAATATCAAGTGCTTGACAAGAGTGTTAAAAGCTCAAACTTAATGCTACAAGATGTATGAAGCTAAAGTCTATTGAATCTTGAAGTCAAGTCAAATATAAAGAATCAAAGCAAATACATGAAGACATTGAAGAGCAAAGCAAATACATGAAGACTTAGAGCTTAGAAAGTTATAGTCTTGAAAGTGTCTCATGTAAGTACTTCAAACGATTTCAATATGGATGTATGAAACTCTTAGGTTAAATACTTGGACCTAGATACCTTTTAAAATACTTGGAAAATATTTTTATAAGGTCAAAAGTTATTTCAAAACTGTCAAAATTATTTTTGTGATGAAAAGCATCAAAACAGGATTTTCCAAATTCTGTTATTTTTTATATATCCGCATTGATGTGCATTTTTCTCTATCAAACACTCTTTATCTTAAAAGTGTTCAACTTGAAAGTTATGGGATTTTCTCTTAGATTTCTGTTGATACCAAGAACGTCTAATTTGGAGTTGTATAGAAAAAGTTATGAACACAATACTAAAGGGTGGTCGAAGCTATCAGGCGGTTGACCTGTGTCTGTTCAGGCGACTAACCTCTCAAGGTCAGGCAACTGACCCTATACTGTGTTACAAAAATACGATGAATTAAAGGCTTAGGCGACTGACCCAACCCCTTAGGCGACTAACCTTTGATTTTTCAAATTTAAAACAGTGAGGGAATGTTTCCAACATAGATTTCTTACGCTCCAAACTCTTTTAATACTTAGGAAACACTCCAAGCAACTTGGGCAACGCGAAAAATATACTTTTTAACTCTATAAATACATGTTGATTTCAATAATTAAAATCACAAAACAAGAAAATCAATCTCAATTTTCATATTTTCAAAGCACTCTCATTGAATACTCTTGCTCATACTCTTGTTGAGATTTTACTGATTTAAAGGCCACAGTTCTTGTGTTCTTACCCGAGTTTTACAATCTATGAAAGAACCCCGATGATATCTTCTTAGGCTTCATCTTTCTATATTATGATTTTGATTGAAGTATATAGATTTCAATTGTACTAATCTACTCTTTTGAGAGTGTCATTGTACACCAAATTGTTTCTTCTTTCTCTTGTAGTTTTTGACGATTCAAGGTTGGTTGAATCTTTATACCAAGCGTGGGGTATCACTTGGAGAGGGGGCTCCACCCTAATTGAAGGAGGGATTGTAATGGTTTGCTTCACTCATAAAGAAGTGTTATGGTGGAATCCTTAGGTGGTCTTGCCTAAGGCGAGGACATAGGCAGGTATAGTCGAACCTTGTAAAAGCTCGGTCTCACTCTCTACCCTTACTCTTTAAATTTCTACATATACATATATAAATTGCATGGTTGTGCATCTAAGTGCAGGAAGCTGAAATATTGAGATTGAGAAAACTTTTAAATTGAGGAAGTACGTTGATTAATCTTTTACGGAAACCTTAAAGGGAGTACGTTGATTAATCATTTGTGGAAACCTTGATTAAAAGGAAGTGTATAAAATCCATAAACACAGAGCTTTTTATCAAACTCTACGATGAGTTATACAAACGCTAAATGAAGGAAGTGTTGCTGAAACTCTTATATTGGTTAAGTAACTTGTGATTGATTAATTGGTTGGTTGATTGGGTATTGATTAACATTGTTGAAAGTATCACATTAAGAATCATTGGTTTGTATTTTATCAATTCATTGATTGAGTGTGGTTTGTGATTGGCTTAATTAAGTATTGAAAATCAAATCATTCTTATGTGATTAAGAAACTTACAAAAGGTTGTGAATTTGTAAAAAGATTTAAAAGAAACTTTTAAAAACCCAATTCACCCCCCCCCCCCACCTTTTTGAGACAACACCTTAGTTTTCACAATCCAATGTTCAATAACCAAAAAGATACTCATGCATCATGCAAAAAAAAAATATTCAAGTTAAGCACAAACAAGCTCCAAAATATGTCATGTCCAAACAAAATAAAGTGTAAAGAGCTGAGAACAACTCGAATATTGCAACCCAAGTTGTTTGTTCAGAAGAGAAATAAACTAATCTTCATTGCCTCCATTAGATTTGGTGCCTTCTTCAGCATCTTCAACTTCATCTTCAGAATTTGTTTCCATTGGAGCTTTGCCGCGTGATGAAGAAGAACTTCCTGTATACTATTCAATGCATCCAATATGATGATCCAGGGAATTATACCATGAGTCAGTCGACTGTGCTTGAAGAGTTAGTTGCCTAACATGTGTGTTCCTTCAAATTTCACAAGTTAGTAGCGAGTCAGTCGACTATATATATTCTTTTAGCTCGCCCACTCATTCACTTTAGTGTCTCCTTCTTAATTCACCTCTCTACAATGTAATAGACCTAATTCTCATTGTATTGAGATAAATCTATCCTTTGGAAGAGCTTTTGTGAGAATGTCAGCCCATTGTTTATCCATTCTTATGAATTCTAGAATTATGTCTCCTTTTTGCACATGATCTCTGAGGAAATGAAAGAATCCTATGTAACACATGTTAGAATAGATAAACTGAGAAAGTAAGGGTATACCTACCTTTTAGACTCCCTTGCACTTCTTCTTTAACTGCTCCACATTTAATTGGTTGTACTATCTTTCCCTTAGCCAGGTTCCTTTCTCTTTTGCAGAATATGTACGAAATTCTTCTTCCCTGGACCTTTCTCTTCTCTTTGAGTTCTTCGCTTTTGATGTGACTCTCTTTCCTCACTCTTTATTCTCTATATTATTTCCTTTTACCTTAACTCTTAATTTTCTCTATCTTTGCCTTTTCCTTAGCTGAATTCCCTCCTTCTTTTCTACATTCACATCCTTTTATTTATAGGCCACTCCTCGAGTAACCTTCTCTATACAAACCATTGGAGAGAATCTCTTCAATTTTAAATAATTTCCAATTTAATTTATATGAAATTTTTTTATCATTAAATGTAAATGTATTGACCAAAATGGATATGTACAGTTACTCTGGGCATACCCAAAGAGAAGGGAGACCAAGCCTCCACTAACAAGTTTCAAGCAAATACACAAAACCTAGGCATACCTAGGGCCAATAAGGCTTTACAAAGCATAAACTCTAGTAGACCCATAAAAATTAGAACCTGGGTTTGGGAACCAAAATCAGTCAACTGAACCTCCATAAAACAAAAAATTCCAAAAACCAAATTATCAAACTAGATTAGGACTTGTCACTGATTTTCTAGACTAGGACCCTTCCAAACCGAGAGCAATGGGAATTTGTTGTATACCATTCTGTAAGTGTGGGACTGGATTGTTTTAATTATTGCTTCAGAAGGAGTTACCTTTCCTTCAAATTTGTTCTTGTTTATAAAATGCCAAATGAGGTACACAGTGGCCACAAGACATGTCTTCCTTGCAACTGTTTGAATGTCATCCCTCTAAACTCCTTGTGCAACCATTTAAGTGAAGCTTTAATGGTTGTCATCTTCCTTGTCACTCCCAGCCATTTCCTTAAGTAACACCAAACAAAATCCGTGATGCTGCATTTAAAGAATAAGTGTCTAGTATTTCCACTTCAGACCTGCATAGTGAACAAACCTGGTCCATTCCTTCCTTAACAATTTTATCGTTCGTTAGTAGTTTACCTTTGAGAGAAAGCCAAAGAATAAAAGCATACTTCAGGCAGCAACTGCATTTCCAAACTTCAGCACTCCAATGAACCCTCCTGCCTTTGTTTCTCCAATGATGGTACATTTCCTTGTAGCCAAGTTTGTCTTCCTAGTGCCAAGATCTGAATTGTCTATCATCAGCTACATGGTCTTTGAACTCTTTATTTTATATGAATTTTGAAAGATTACCATGTGGTTCTATTAGTTTAGGAGATTTTGTGATTGGGTTAACTCGCATGTGGATTGATTTTGGACAAAAAGAATTTTCCCACACGTGAAAGGGTGGGCTAGATTAAGGGTAGGAATTGGATGGGCTTAGGCCCAAAAGAAAAGCCCATATGGGCTTCAAGTGTTGTACATGCCTGCCCAAGTTTTGGGGGCTCGGTTTTTCTCCTCTCTGCTCTAACACTCTCCTTTGCAGATCCTCTCGTAGCCTCGCCCCTTAGCCCTCGACTCTTGCTCTCACAATCAGAGCCTCGCACTTCAGTGTGACTTCGTAGCTCTCCACTCTCATCTCTGGTCTAATTTTCTGGTCACTCTCGCCGTCGTCTCCATCTCTATCTCGTCTTCAGCTCACTCGTATTTGGTCTGATCTACTAGTCACTACCGTCATCTCCGTCTCTAGCTCACTCGTATTTGGTATGATCTACTAGTCACTGCCATTATCTCCATCTTCGTCTCCAGTTCACTCATATTTTGTTTGATCTGCTAGATTGATTCAGATTTGGTTTCACTCTTGTCTGTATCTAACAATCATCGTCTCCGTCTCACTCTCCGTCTCACTCTCTCTCCCTCACAGTCTGCCTCTCACTCTCAGTCTCCATCTCCCTCTCATCTTCAACATGAGAAAATCATTTTTGTTAGTTTTGGTGTTTATAAGCGAGCATCACTAGAAAGGTTGGATCTTTGAGCAATTCAAACAATACTACCAATTTTTCTATTTTTTTTTTAGTGATTTTATTTGAGGCTTCTTAATTGGTCTATAAGGAAAGATTAAACACTAATAAATTTTTTAAATTATGAAAAAATTAAAATATATGAATTATTTTTTAAAACAGCTCCATGTTAGTTGTTAAACGGATCAATTCGAATTCAAACCCGTTTAATCCCTATCCAATGACCAGTTTAACCTGATCCATTAACCCATTTTTTGTGAAGAGATCTAATTTTGCCATCCACTACCAACCTGAAACCAGCATAAACCCAAGCTTGCAGCAAAACCCTACAGTCCCTGTGTGACGTCCTACTTAACTTATCACATAATAAATATAAACAATAATAACATCAACCCAAACCCGTGGGTAGCGGGGATAGCCTGACATAAACAACAGAAACCTAAGTAGCAATAAAAAAAAAAAAATTTACATCCATCAAACCATTAATTACATAATACCAGAGTCTACTACATTCCCAAAATACAGTATTTGAATACAATCTCCAAAACATCAAGATAGACCTAGGATCTTATAACAAAAATCTCCTGATCCTAGATCAACGCTTACCCTTCTAGTAGGGAAGCTCAATAAACTCAATGGCAGCCATGACTTGCTGGTCTCTCAGGGTCTTCTGAAAAATTAAATAGGTTCAGGGGTGAGACACTTCTCAGTACGGGAAAATAAACTAAATGCAGTTATGTGGTAACATGAATATATAATACAATTATACATATACAATACATTTCATATATCTGTAAACATTAGTCATAACATACCGAATCATCATATACTTTTAATTTTTTTCTAGTAACTCATATCATTCATAAATTGTCTATTATATCTGATAATACTGAAAACATACTCAGGATGAATAGCTAGCTGATGTCATGTATTACCCCCCATGATGGGTTGTGCAGTCCGAAGGCGGGACTCGACAATGGCTGGCCAACCACTGCCGAGTCAAAAATGTCTGTAAGTACGATGGGTCTGCCACACCCTGGTCCAGACTGCTAGATGGACGTCCACACTCTATTGAAAGGCATATTGACTATCCATCTCCCACCCCCTCGTGGGGTGGTTAGCACCAATCGGGTCATAGATATCTGATCTATAAGCTACGGTGCCATGCTCTTGAACTGAACTAAATTAACATCCAGGTTCTGATAACATATAACACATGATAATATAGCATTTTCATAATTTCATAAATACAGCCTTGCACCGAACATTTCATAAATACGGTCTCGCGTCAAAAATTTCATAAATACGACCTCGCGCCGAACATTTCATAAATATCATTTTGAAAATAAATCAATTATCACGTATTTTCAAAACTATAATATACTGCATTATTTCATAATTCCTGAAAACATGCTTTACTCGTAAAATCTTCCACATCATAATACTTTTCATGAAAAATAACATTCATGCCACACGAAGCTGGGTAAATCATACATTTCATTCTAAAATCATAATTCCCATACAACAGCAGTATTTTCCCAAATATGTATTTATTCCATAATATTCAAATATTGTACATATTTTTTAGAAAATCAATTTGCTCATAAATAATAGTAATTTGCGTGAAAAAATAACTGTTTTAGTTTATTCCCTGACTACTAAGAAAGCCCTTAAAAATCTCGGTCTAACACCCTTAGGGTTTCCTGATCAATGCCCTAAAAACGACAACCCTAGAATTAAACATTAGTATTTCTTCGTAAATATCATTTCCTACAATTATGGTAAGACCAAATTTGGTATAAAAAGCCTTACCACAACTTAGGGACGAATTTCAACTCAACTCCATTGATGATTTGCTCCGGCAGATATGGACAGAACTTCTCTAGGAGCGTCGTAGTGACTTCAGATCGTCGAACTGACGAAAATCCGGCCTGAAATCGAAGAGAAAAGGAGAGGGAGCCGAAGGGAGGAGAGAGAGGGAGTTTCTACGCTAAATTTCATAAAAAATCCGAGTTTTTCACTATTTATAGGGCTGGATTCGTCGATGAGCCATGTCATCTCGTTGACGAGTCCTTTAATAATTTCATTGACGAAACTCACTCCTCGTCGACGAAATTCAGACTGCCCAAAACCTCTCTCGGTATTTCCTCGTCAACGAATCTTGCCTTTGTCGACGAGGTCC
The DNA here is from genome assembly GCF_029873635.1 of Malania oleifera. Classification (NCBI taxonomy): domain Eukaryota; kingdom Viridiplantae; phylum Streptophyta; class Magnoliopsida; order Santalales; family Ximeniaceae; genus Malania; species Malania oleifera. The sequence continues at coordinate 57,868,522 of NC_080421.1, read as the reverse complement.
TCTTATACCCTCGTCGACGAATCCCTTGTATTCGTCGACGAGGTCTTGATAATTTCCCTTGGTTATTCCTTCCAAAGTGTAATGTTGTCGACGAAGTCGACTACCTCCTTCTGTTATTATTTTCATTTCCCTTCCTTTTATTATTTTAAATACGATTTTTATTATTCGGGTCATTACACCCTGCTAATGTTGTATATAACTAACAACCACTATTTCTCCGTCGAGAACACCTCTGGAGCAAACACACTGAGCGAGAGAGAATCCGAATTCGAATCCATTTAATCCTTACCCACTTATGATCCGTTCAAATTTGATTCATTAACCTGTTTTTGGTGAAGAGATTTGATTTTACCATCTACTATCAACCCGAAACTAGCATAAACCCTAAGACAGGTAGTAAAACCCTACGGTTCCTACTCATATTGTATATAACTGGTAGACCTGACAAAACGAGTCATGACCCAACGAGTCACTCGTGATCCACCCGATCAAAATATGTTTGGATGTTAAAAAATCAACTCGTTCATAAATGGGTCAACCGGTGATCTATCCGTTTATAAATGAGTCAATCCGGGTTCGGGTCGGGTCATGTGTCGATGACCCGTTTATTTATCTCTCTCACTCTTGCGACTCTCGCTTACCTACTGCCACTGCCCTCTGCCTTCACGCCGCCCGCACGCCACACCCCACCCTCTGCCACACGCCGTCGCCTTCGCCCACGCCGCACCCCGCACGCCGCACACTGCGCCGTCGCCCACGCCGCACGCTGCCCGGCCCTTCTCCCTCCTTCTCACTCTCAGAACTTCTCAGTCTCCCTAAGTCCCTCTCAGTCTCAGCTCACGATCTCGACTCTCCCTCTCACTCCAGTCGCCGCATGTCCAGCCCGTCCCCCTCCCAGTCCCTCCCACTCTCAGAGTCTCAGTTTCCCTAAGTCCCTCTCGGAGTCTCGGCTCACGATCTCGACGACTCGACTCGACTCGACTCTCCCTCTCACTCTCAGGCCGACTTGACGGCGTCAATCTCCCTCTCTCCAGTCTCTCGGCTCTCTTAGACTCCGGCGTCCATCTGCATTTTTTTTTTTTCACATTTCACATTTTTTTTTTTTTAAGATTTCAATAAATAAAGTAAGCATTTTTCTTTAAAAAATAAATTTTTAAAAATTAAAATATATAATTATTTTTTAAACGTATAACAACGGCGGGTTAGGGTATGTGTTTAGGTCCATTTTATATCGACCCGTTTACGGTTCGACCTGTTTTCAATCCGTCCAAATCAGATCCGTGAACCCGTTTTGTCACCCCTGCAGCCACTATTTCTCCCTCGTGAACACCTGCAAACACACTGAGCGAGAGAGATTCACACCAGAAAGTTATATTTTGCCGTGGTCCATCTAATGGCACTCCGAGTTGGACGTCTGAGACCAATGTCTAAGTGTTTTCGACTCATGTTCCCAGGTAAACCATTGAAATTGTGTAATTTTGCTTTAATTTTATTTTTTGTTACTTCAATGGCCGATTTAGAAACTCTGCCAATTGATGCTAATTGATTCTCAAGTTAATGTTTGTTTGCATATCTTTTAGTCTTAATGCTCTGTTTGGCTGTGAGGAAAATGGGAGAAACGAGAAAATATAATATTTTTATTCTTACAATTTTCACTATTTACGTATTGAGAAGAGAAAAACTTATTAGGGGAATTTTTTCGACTCCTTGCACCACTCACTGCAAAATAAAATGTAACATTTTAGTATGGTGTTCTGTGTGTGCGCATGTGTACGAGTGTGTATCCGTGTGTTTTATTTATATATTTATTTATAAATTTGAATTTTAATTATTTTCAGGCAATCTGTTTTGTCTTGTGCAGTGTAAAGAAAGATATTAGAAAATTTGAATACTATGCTTTGCCGCCTGTGGAACCTAAAAATAAAGGAAATCATGACCTTGGAAAGTCTAATACCTACAGTTTATTGGCTTGTTGAAGTAGTTTTTGGGTTCAGTCAAAGCTTTGCTTTTGGAAAAAGGTTATTGTGTGGAAGTGAAGTATGGAATTCTAAATGGGAATAGTCGGGTAATGGTGGTTCGTGTTAGTTTTAAGATTTATCCTTGGAATTCTAATGGGGGTCTGCAGCGTGTGAAGTTTGGGGGGCATTCCAGCGTAGAAAATTGGGCAGGATTTCAGAAGAATATTGGTATGTGGATATTACAACTAATGAGGAGCTTTTATATTCACTCGGAATTTGATAATCAGAGGTGCATGGATAAAAAGACATGTGATGTGGAGGGAGAGAGTTTGGTTCGTAGTTACTAGGACTGCTATACCCACCTTAGAATTTCGATCAAGGATTACATCCCTATTTCCTCATGCATGGTACTCAGATCCTAGATTGTGATGGGATGTTGTTTGTTCCTAAAAATGACAATTCAATCAGTGTAATGCATTCAGAAAAAAATGAATAAATAGAAGAAATAATTGAAGATACTAAGAAGTAATAGTTGAACTTGAATGACTGAAGGGTTATGGAAGAAAGGAATAAAGATAGAATGAAGACAAAGAAAGTAAGATTCTGATCGAATTTATTTAGAAAAGAGTTATAGATGAAATGAAATAAACTCATTTCTTTATGAGCTGTAGGTGGAATAAAGTAAGCTATTCTAGTCTATTTATTTACTGCAATGTTGTAAAAATATTAATATTTCTATTTTTAATATATTTAAAAATACATATTAGAAATTATAATTCAATTACGGCTTGAACAAACACTATTTATTAATTTAAATTGATATTAAAAAAATTAAAATTTTAAATTTTAGTGAATAATATTATTTTTATTATAATTTAATATGATAGTAATATGTTATAAATGTACATTAATAACGTAATTAAAAATAATAATCTTATATTATTTTTTGATAAAATATTTAAACTTTAATTATAAATAATTTTGCAAAAATGTAAGGTAAGGCTGCGTACTATAGACCCATTGTGGTCCGCCCCTTACCTGGACCCTGCATATGCGGGAGCTTTGTGCACCGAGCTGTCCTTTAATTATAAATAATTAAAATAATTATTAATGAAGTTGTTAATTAAAAAAATATTAATATTTGTAATTTAAAATATGTTTAAAAATAATCATATAGTACCCTATAATAATGAAGTATCCAAATACCACTTATTTTAATCACAACCAAACACTACTTATAACTTACGGTATTTTTCCAGTTCAACACTTAATTATCAGCATTTATTAAATTCAGCACTTTTTCTGAAAACACTTCTGTATAAGTGGCTCCAAATGATCCCTTAGATAATTACTTTTTTAGATAAGTACTTTTCTACAAGTGGTTCCAAGCAATCCTTTAATGGTCTAAACTTTTGTGCCAGTCTTGTTTGATAAACCTCTTAATTGGTGCTGAACTTCTGGCTGACCAGAGATCTTCCCGTTGCTGATTCATTAATAGGTCAATTCAGTGGTTGTATTGGAAAATTTTGCTCCAATTAAATGTAAATTTCACGCCATTCCATGGCACTCCTTATCTAAAAAATCTACATATCCATTGTTAGTTACCAAATGACCAAAAAAATTCAGCATTCAGATTCAGAAACAGTTCCAATTATCTTTACAATCCAATTCATAGATTTAGAATTGTATTCAGCATTCAACATTCAGCATTTACCTTTTGATTCAATATTTATTCAAACATCCTCTTCTATTGTGTTTTGGCTTCCTTCTTTTTTGTGCTTCTTGAAAGAGAAATATGTATATTTGATATTTCATATTGTTTTACTTTTCAGGAACTCATTATCAACAAGCTAGACAGGATATTCACTTTTCTACTTTTTTGATGCCCTTTCCTACTGCAAAAGAGAAAGTCAGAAAGTGTATTTTAGAGAGAGGATGTAGTGCTGTGAGGTAATTAATTTCTTATTTTTGACAATATTTGAGATAATTGATTTCAACTCGTACTTTTATTTTTTTATAAATGGGAAGACTTTATGGAATCAAAAATGAAAAAGGGAACACAAAGATTATGCTATGTTTATGTAGCAAAAGAATAGGGCTAGTCATATAGATAGATCAAAGATGAAGATAGGAGAAGAGCAGGGGGAAAAACTGACTTCCAAACAGAGGGGTCCCACTTACACATCCAGATATTTAATAAATAAAATACCGTTTGGTGTATGACAACAATAGCTCCCTGCAACAATTAAATATGCTAGACCTCTTTAACACTCCTCCTTAAAACAGAGGTGTATAAATATCACATAACCCACCTTATTAAAATAATTAGACAAAACAGGTTTAAATAAGGTCTTTGTGAATAAATTTTCATAGTTGGTTGGACAACTTTGACAGATGGAGTTCTCACTACCTTTTTCATCACAACATTCCTCACAAAGTGACTGTCTGCTTCAGTGTGGTTTGTGCTGTGTCGTTAAACATAAGATTGCTGGCTATGTACATAGCAGCCTGATTATCACAGGACAGATCCATAGGTTTGGCTATCAAGAAATCCACATTTGAGATTAGAGATATCAATCACAGTAACTGACCATGTGAGCCATAGCTCAGTACTTTACTGCACTAGATCTTGCTATTGTGGGTTTATTTCTTACTATGTCAGGTAATTACATTAACACCCATAAATGTACAATATTGAGTAGTGGATCTGCACTCTTAAATAGAATCAGCCCAATTTGTAATGGAATATCCCTCAATATCACACTATTACACTTATTTCAGACCTATCAAAAGAGCTCTTGAGATTCTAAAGAATCCACAGATATCATCCCAATGTGCCTGCATGGGATTCTCCATAAACTGATTGGCTGCCTGCACAGCAGAAGGCTATGTCAAATCTAGAGAGAATCAAATAAACCAACTTGCCAACTAACTTTCTATATCGACACTTGTCTCCAGAACAGGTTCAACATCCCTAGTGAACTTTGCATTGGGATCTGTGGAGTGTAAGCTAGTTTAGCTCCCAACATACTTCTCTCATTCAGCAAGGCTAAAGTGTATTTTCTTTGAGACATGTTTAAGCCTTTTTTACACTGTTTATGCAGCTCATGTACCTTCAGTATATTCTCAGGAGCAATGGAAGAAGGTTATACCCTCTAGAGGAATGAAGGAATGAAAATGCGTTTTGACACAGAGGAGAACACAGCAAACATACACTTAGTGACATGAGGAGACATTTTGTCCTCACTAAGATGTTGTACATGAACAAAGCAAGTACCCCAAAAACACGTGGCACAAGAGGAAACATGGGAATCACAAGGTACACTATTTGACGAGGGACTGGGGAGCATTCTGCTAATGAAAAACAAGCTGTAATGACAGCATCAGTCTAAAAGGTTTTAGGAACATGCAAATGAAAAATCAAGGACCATGCTATGTCATGTAAATGTCTATTTTCTTTGCAGAGCATGCTCACAAAATGTTCAACCGACAGAGGAATTTATGAAGAAATTCAGAACCATCCTTCAGCAAATACAACATCCACAAATGACATAAAATGCTGATGACCTGTTTGATTGTTGATCTTACAGGGTCCCCAAATGTTTGAATAAACAAGGAAAAACAAGGATTTATTGAGAGTCCTGGAAGAAAAGGAAAATCTATTGTGTTTCCTTAATTGAAATGCAGAACGCTCGAAACAAGATAGACTAAAAACTTGGGAAGACTTGTTGGAACCTGTATTGTGGATGGCACTCTACTGTGGATGACCCAATTATTGATGCCACTAAGCCAAAGAAACACAATGAGGGGTTGAGCATACCAATGAGCCAAAGAAACACCATTAGAGGAAAATGAATATGCTGTATGAGAGGAGCTTGAGTTGCTACCTCCACCACCATCACCATCAGGATAATGCGATCCATTTTCTCAAGCCCCTGAATCTTTGCCTTCTTTGTCTAGAGATCTTGAATAATAAAATGTGAAAGAAAGGAGATTACTCGACAGATGAGATACTTTGGTCAAGTGACTCAAAAGACTACAAATTCAAGGGCAATTTGGGCTCACACAACCTCTTTTTTTTTGAGGTTGGGGGGGGGGGGGGGAGTGGGAGGAAAAGGAAGAATGTCACCATAGTGGGAAACGTGGATAACAAATCATCAACTAGGGTAACTTCTAAGTGTAAAGGATTATTTTTCAAGGACTGAAATATATTTTAAATGTACATGTCATGTGGGAGAGCTAGTAGAATCAATAATCCAGATAGGAAAAATGAATAGGCAAGAATCATGGCTGTGCCTTGATTAGGCCACAACAGCACTAGATGCAGAAGGCTGAGCATGGAGTTGCTGGACCATACAGACAAGGTTGTCATGCTCCTCTTGTGACATTAGACGATGTACTTATCCCCTAGCAGAGTGGCTAGTTTGCTAGAGGGTTCATTGCGGAAGCACATCAGCAAAGATGGCTCAAGTCAGTTTCTTGTGAAAGTCTCAATATTGATCAATAGTATGGTTTCCTTCCACAATGAGTGCAAATATGGGTATTGGCACTTCAGAAGTTTCACAGTAAATCACCACTACTTCTTCCAGGACCTGCCTTTGGACCTCAACCTCGCCCCTCAATTCAGTTTCCCATGAAAGTCCCAATACTGATCAACAGTATGGTTTCCTTCCACAATGAGTGCAAATATGGGTATCGGCATGACAGAAGTCTTGCCGTAAATCACCACTACTTCTTCCATGACCTGCCTTTGGACCACAACCATGTCCATCAAAACTACCTCTTCCATGGTTTGCTGTAACCCCAACTGTTGCTGAACTTTCTCTAGAAGTGGTCAAAGGGACAGCCCTCAAAACAACTCAAACCAGACAGAAGATGCCAAAAAAAAAAAAACTGGAATCCACTTTTCGAAAAGTAAACTTGTTGACAGTTGACACTAAATAATATCAACCAGGTAGGAGCAGCACGTACTATACCAGAAAAATGCCAGAAACTGACTAGTTACAGGCAAACTAGTATAGGACAGCACATTCCAGCAGCTATAGCAATCTGTGAAGAAGCACACACATGAGGAAGATCACAATAGGCAGCTGCAATCATCATCAATCTGCGACTAGAAATCCCAAGAGAACTTGCAGTATGAAACAACTAATACAGCATTGTAAGGGGTCTTAAGCAGAAAAAAATCACTGTAGGCCTCAAGTGGTCAAAACCAGAACAAACTGCATCTCTCACACACCATCTGCTATGTTAGCTTGAAAGAGATCATGACCTTGAATAGGAAATGCAAGAATTCAACAGAGTCAACACCAGAAATAAAGGCACATCACATATGGCCGTCACAGCCTTCCAACAATAAAGAAGAGCTGCCTTCATAGTATGATTCTTCCATAACCATACAATGCATCCAAAACAGGATACATACGATTGTGCCAGCAGGGAGAAGAGAAAGCGAACAACTCTCAACACAGATCAAGGATGCAAAGAACAAAAAAAATTGAAGAGAAAGCATATCAATCAGGTTTGGAAGAATTAATTGCTCTGATACCATGTTACAAACCTGAGAAATCTAAGTTAGCAAAATAATAATGATTTGGGAGATAGGGAAAGAGATAGATGAAGGAAAAAAGGAGGAGAAGAGCCGGGAGGGAAAGCTGCGTCAAAAGAGCTGTTTCTAGTACACCCTCTAGACTTAACTTTTAAATAATAAAATTTTCCCTTTCTCTGTGGAAGCATATTATACTTTGTTGTTTTTGGGGTTAGGTAAGGCGATGAGGCTTAATTGCAGTGTTCATTTTTGGCCATCATGTGATGTATTTGGTTGGAGAGGAAGAACTTGGTTACTCTTAATTTGCTTTGGGATTGAATGGTGTTTCACACGTCACTGTGGGTCTTGGCAGCTGGTTTATTTTGGCATTAATCTGTATCTGACCCACAGCAAGATTGGGGTGCTTTGCTTGAGTAGAGCAGTTTAATAATCTTTATTCTCTGATTTTCTAGTTTGTTATATTTTCTGTTGTATTGGGAGGATATCTTTTGTACCTATTTTCTTCCTTTTTTCTTGTTATATTCTTCTTCTTTCTATCTAATAATGTTTTTTATTTCTTTGTTTGTTAAAAAAAAAAAAAAAACCATGCACGCACATAACACACATACAAATACCCTACACCTTTTTAATTAAGGTCAATTATGACGCACTACCTTCGGATAAAGTTTATTATATGCTACTTACTGGTTTGACTCTTATTGTTGCCAAATTGGTGCACTATGGTAGTTCTAAATTACCAACGACAGTTTCTTTCAGGTTTTCTACAGTGTCAGAAATATCACAGAAAACATCTCCTGCTGTTGAGCTTTTGTCTTTCATTGAATCTGCTTCTGAGAAGCTTGAAGGTATTGAATTTATTTCTCTAGATTTATCAGTTTTCTGTTGTTTCTTATGCTAAAGGAATGGTGCTTTATTTTTGGGTGAAGATTTTGAGTATGGTGGACAGGTGGACTGTTATTCTTACGAAGTCATCAATAGAATATCTAGCTCTATTTTCTTTTCTAGGTAATGGAATGCTAGTTATTCCCTTAAGGAAACAATACCAGAGTTTTTTGATGTTACAGTGAATATCTAGAGGCAAACCAGCTGAGCGCGCACCACATTCATTCCACTGTTTTGATGCTATTGGAAAATCTTATGCTTTTAAATCTTAAAAGCACTCTTTATTTCAGCATCATGGTTGATCTTGCTTGATTCCTGGTGCAAGTAACTCTCATGAGGAGAATGAGCTGGAACTACCCCTTTCACGGAACATGGTTAACACCATATCCATATTGCAGAAAGGGTATCCGAGTCTTCTATAGCACTGCACAGTGGGGTTGATAGGGTGAATCCTGCTGGGCGGATTCCATCCAGGGACAGTAGTAATTTGGTTAGGCTTGGGATATCAGTTGATGCTCCTGCACTTTTGGTTCAAGAGGGTTGCTGCCAGGATGAGGGCTTGATCAAGATGCTGCTGTCAAGTGTTAGCTGAGGGAGGGGCTTACAACTAAGATACAGGAAGGAGGTGTGGATGATATCTTAAGGATTGTTGATGATTGGTGTGCTGGTAAGGGAAGGAATTTTGATAGGTTATATGTATGCCGGGTGCGCAAGTCCGATAATTCTGCTGGGAGAATGGAAAAAGGTGCAAGAAAATATGCTGAAAGTGCTATAGGTGTTGTGAATCCCTAGAGTATTTTGGAGGGAGGTACAGATGTGAGAAGCAGCAAGGGTAAGGTGAAGGAAAATTGGGGTAATGTGTTGGAGAATGATAGTATTTATATTAGTCAATTTGTGGATGAGGCTTGCTTTTGGATAGGATCCAAGAATAGTGTGGCTATGATACTAAATCATCTAATTTATAGGGATTTGTCACATGTGCCACCATCCTGGTTTGAAGGTTTAGAGGGCACTTTTCTAATCGTTGCAATTTCCTCTGCATGGTTAGAAAAAGAGAAGTTGGGAGAAGAATGGATTAGAGTCGTGGTTGCCCTATTCGCAAAAATCGTATTTCGGCCTGTCCTTAATTCTGCAAACCAAGTGCAGGAAAGCGATTCCATTCCTGAGATTTGATTCTATTTCAGGCCTGATTCCGCAAACCAAATGAGGGGTATGTGTGTTGGGAAACCTCAGAGTATTCAGAAGGGAAGTTCAGACGTCTGGAGTAGCAAGTTTAAAGGGAAGGAAAAATGGGGCGATATGTTGGATAATGATAGTGTTGATATTAGTGAATCTGCTGATGAGGGTGGGTTGCCTTTGGACGAGATTCAAGAACTGTGGCTATAGTTCTGAATCATCTGATTTTCCTGGGAATTCATCATATAGGCCACCATATCTGATGGGTTAGGGGGTATTTCTATATTTGAGGAGGATGAAATGTGTGAAGAGCATCTGTGTAAGCATTGGATTTGGTTCATTCCAATTGATGAGTTTTATCCGAAGGACTTGAACGAGATTGTTTTGTCGCTACCTGATCCTGGAGGTAATGCAGTTTTCCTGGATGGGGGTAAAAGAAAATTGAAGAAAGAACAACATGAATTAGCAAATTTGAGGTGCTCATTTAATTATGATGGCAAGGGTTTAAAGAGTTATTTTCAAACTTGAAACGTTAGTTGAGTTTTTTTTTTCCTTCTCTTTTCTTTCCTTTTTTCCTCACGCTTGAGGATTAATTGTTCCCTTTCAGGTTGTAATCTTTTTTTATCCTCTCTTAATATATAAAATATTCTTTTATTAGTAAAATAAAAATTGAGAGATTTCTCTTTTTTTTTTTTATGATTTTATTTTGATTATTTTTTCTGCTTTTTTGAACAGAATCTTGGTGTCAGAATTTTTAGGCTGTCTTGGTTATATTGTTTGTTGGGTTCTTTTCAGCCTTATGCCATTACTTTAAAAGAGACTGTAGGTTTTGACTTTTTGACCTCTGGTGTGTTTTCTTTTTGTCTATTTACTAACATCCAATCCATTCTTCTACTCCCTTCGCCTGTGTTAACTGCATTTGGGAAACAAGGATTCCTTCCAAAGTTGAGGCTTTCGTGCGGTTGGCTGTTGTAATAGAGTTAACACCAGCAATCTTCTGCAGATTAGGAGGCTGCCCAAGGCTTCATCTCCTAGTAGTTGTGTGATATCTCTTGGTGGTAATGAGTTATATTCTCATTTTTTAAAAATTCCTTTTCATGGCTTGGATTTTGTGTAGGTGACTCTTAACTAGTTCAACCAGTGTTTGGAACCTTTTGGAGGGTTCTTTTGTTGACCTTTTTTTAGGTTCTGGTAGATGCAAGGATGCTAGTAGATTTTGGTTTTGTGCAGTTTTTGCAATTCTTCTGGGCATGCGGTCAGAGAGAATGTTCATATCTTTGGTGGTTGCTCTCTGTCTTTGCAATTACTTGGAATACTAGTAGGTTATGCTTTTTGAACTTTCAACATGATTGGTTGGCATTGTTAGCTTGACTTTTTTGATGTATTTTTAAAATTCTTGTTCTCTTTCTTGTTGTTTTCTCCCTCAAGGATTCTTTATCCTTCTTGCTTTATCTCTTCCCTTTTCTCAATAAATTTTCTTTTTTTCTATCTCAGTCTAATTTATTTCTATCTTTGAATCCTTCAATTTTCCCCGCTGCAATAATAGAAGTTGCTGAAGGATTTGATTGTGTAGGAACAGATGGTATGACAATAGCGATCTATTTGCCATCTTAATATCTATCTCTCTCTCTCTCTCTCTCGTGTGATAAAACTTTTAAACTCAATGTACAGGTCCTTATCATTTTTGGTTGAATAAAGTTTATGAAGGCCATATGTTTTGCAAGAAAGATGGATTTTTCCTGGTTCTCGCTGGTGTGTTCCAGGAGGAGTCTTTAATTATGCTTGAAAAAGTAAAATTACTTCAGCAGAGGTATAAATATAGATCTTTACTTTTATTTTTGAAGGTCTTAGACTTGAATGAATTTTTATTGACATAGATAACTTGTCCTTTTCGTTGCTGCAGGTATCCATTGCTCCATGTGATTGGTTTTCAGTCTGGCAGTTCAATTTCCTCAACAGCTAATAAAACTCGCTTAATTCAGTTAATCTCTAAGGAATACATTACATTTCCTATCCTATTGTCAAACAAGAATTTTTCAGAGGTGAGGTTCAGGTCATTAGTTTGATTCTGTTGGTACTATTGATAATTCTATGAGGAGTAAGCTGAATACATAGTTTCAGGGATGGTTGCTGGTAATCTTTCTTTGAGAAGCAACAAAATGTATTAAAAGGGCTCTAATGGAATTTAATTTTTGAATGTGTTCAAATAGTACTTCTATACATAAATTATTTTGCAGGAACATTTTTCGGGTACTTTTAATAAGCTTCTCACATGTTGTGATGAATGATTGGTTGTGAAATTTTTAAATGTATAAATGAGTTCTTAACATAAATGTAAAGTTTTAGCTAAAGGATGATGCAATGACAACTAAGATGGCTTGGACATGTAGAATGAGGACCAAAATATTGATATCGGAAGGCTGGTTTTGATCCTTGTGCCGTTTTTAAATTCCTTTATGATTTCCTACTTGGTTTGGATTTTTCTATTCAAACGTCATGGATGGAGCCAAATGTCTGTCCTCCATCCCTTTTTTCTCTTTTTAGAAATCCTGTGAGTGTGGTGTAGAGGCTTGAGAAGTTGTTGATGGATTTCTTGTGATTGAGTGGTGGCGAGGGTAGTATAGATCATCTCGTAGATTGGTAAGCTGTGTGCAGATCTAAAAGAGAGGGAGGCTTGGGTGTAGGTAATTTGATGTCCAAAAACATTTCTTTTGGTGGGGGAATGGTTTATGGCGTTTTCCTTCAGAACCTAATTCTCTTTGTCGCAAGGTAATTTGTAATAAATTTGGTCTATTACAGAAATGGGTGGGATGCTAAAGTGGGAGGTTTTTTGGCAACATGGAACTCCTTATCCCGGACGAGACGTGCGCCAAACTAGATGCAGAGGCTCGCCCCCTCAAGCATGCCTAAGTTAGTAGAGATCTCGCTCTCATGCGGAATTAAACCCAAGGCCTTCTATTATCAGGAGACTTGCAGCCTGCTCATGTTCTCTTGTGCCGACCTGTGAGGGCACCAAAGTTGGGGTTGATAGTACTTAGTCGTATCCTCGGAAGTTCATTTCTCAGACTAATTTTCATTTTTCCCCTATAATCCAGCATGTAGTGGGTAATGGGGAGAGAATTTGTTTTTGGGATGACCTTTGGGTAGGGCAGATGCCTTTGGCTTTTGCATATTCTTGTCTCTTTCGGTTTCCAAATCTTTATGATGCCCTGATTTTTTCTTTTCTTGCTTTGCAAGAGAGCATTCTTGGGGCTTCCATTTTAGAAGAAATCTTGGGGACAGATTAATGCTTTCACTCTTTTGACTAACTTGCTGGACTCTATTCATGTTCATTTGGTAGTGATAAAAGGGTTGGGAGCTTAGATCCTTCTAGGAAATATTCTTGCAAATCCCTTTTTCCCTTTTGACTTGTGATCCTGTGGACCCTTTTGCCTTGTATCCTTTGATTTGGAAACCTAGAGTTCCCTAAAATATAAAAGCTTTTGTGTGGACTGTGATACCATTAGGATCCTATTGCCTTGTATCCTTTGATTTGGAAACCTAGAGTTCCCTAAAATATAAAAGCTTTTGTGTGGACTGTGATACTTGAGAAAATCAACACCAATGATTTGCTTCAGGAGAAAAGACTAAATAAGCCATGTCTCCTCATGTTTGCGTCCTTTGTTTGAGGAGGGAGTGTTCACATTTGTTTCTTCATTGCCCTTTCACTTTGGCAGTTTGGAATAAAATATTTGGTTTATTTGCTAACATTGGATCTACATTGAAGGCTTTTTGAATTATTACATTAGGGGATTGGCAACGGAAAAGGATATGAAGGCTTTCTGGCGGTGCACTGTTATGGCTATTATTTTTTGGAAGGAAATGGTATAATCTTCAAATGTAGCTAAAAAAACGGCTTCCTCGGGCCACAAGTCTCTGTGAGGGTAGGGGGAGGTTTATCACAGTGTACACAGCCTTATCTCTACTTTTGTGCAGAGAGTCTGTTTCCTTGGACTCGAACCCATGACCAAACTGGTCACAAAGGAGTAACCTTACTGTTGATCCAAGGCCTGCCCTCAATCTTCAAATGTAGCTACTACTAACAATTTGTTTGGAGTAGAGTGGTTTATCTTGCGTTGCTGTGGGTGTCAGAAGGTGATTCTTTTTGTCATGTTTCTTTGGAGGACTTTCAGGGGGATTAGTTGGCTCTACTTCATTGATTTATTTTTTTCTCTTTTTTCTGTGATCTTGTTGCAGATTTTTTTCGTTGTAAAGGAGGGCTTCTTATTCTCTTTGTTTTTCCTTTTTTTCTTTCTGTTTAAATTCTTTTCACTTCTGCTGCAATTTTTATTTTCTCAAAAAAAGAAAAAAAAGAAAAGAAAATCCCAGCTTTTTAAAATATCCTATAAATGTCAAACTTCTTCCACACACAAGTTCAACAATTTAAAACTAGGTTATAAACTGTTATATCACTGTTACATTTCTCCACAACGCATGCACATTTTTGCACTTATACTATTTATGAGTTAAAATATTCTGAGTTTGCTGTTTTGACTTCATTATTATCAGTATTGATATTGATGCATTATTTTTTTCTTATACTTTAATGTTTATTGGCATTAGATGACAAGTGCAGCAAGCTTCATTTTATTTGAAGATTTTAGAAGCCCTTTACTGTGCCATGAGTGCACTGTAGATGTTGGAATCTTGAATAGTGGTATGTTGCTTTTACATTGATATTCATGCCTAGTTTTTCCTTTGCTTAAATGTTTATTGCTGATTGATGGAAAATGGGGCACTCATTTTGTTTGTTCAAAGATTTAAGAAATCTTGCTTTGAGAGCAGTAATCGTCTTGGAATTTTTGAGCAATTATATGTTGCTTTCCACTTATAATATTGTAAGATTTCCTTTTTGTTTTTAGAATATTGTTTTTTAGCTCTTAGGGGTCGCAACACACTCATTAATGCCTCTCTCCAACATTCCGATCTTTTTTTTTTTGGTTGCAAAACAATTATATTGATAGAGAAAGAATATACAATACACTAGAATAAGTAATCCTCAAAAAGAGAGGGAAAAAAAAAAACTGAAGTGGAAAAACAAAACAATTCATACAAAACAGTTGACTAATCACACTGAACATCTTCAAGACATAATCCCTTGAAACAACCAGCTGGAACAGCGTATAAAGAAGCTAAATTCTGAGTCTTATCCCTACCGAGAGCCCAACAAGTCATCTTCCCTTTAAAAATGCGATTGTTCCTTTCCATCCAAATATCCACAACACAGCAAACAAACCACATCTCCATAGAGCAGCTTTGTCTTTGCCTCTTCTGAACCTCAAAAAAGAAATAGCCAACATTCCAATCTACTTTCTTTCCTTGTTTTCCTCTGAAAGTAGCCAAATCTTCAGAGAACAAGGCCCTGAATGGCCCTCTGTCCCAACATGTGTATCATGTGTCGCAAATGTAACGAAACTGCTCATCACTTTGTGCATTGGGTGGCAGCACAGTTTTGGAACGCTTTATTTTTTTATTTTGGTGCAGAGTGTGTGGTGGGGCTGGCGCTGCAGAATGTGGGAGAGCATCACTAGTTAGGTATAGGGGTTTTTTCAAAATAGAAATAGTGGAGTTCCTTGGAGTGTGACAGTTTTTGTCAATCTTTGAACCTTTTGGATTGAGAGGAATGCTAGAATTTGTAAGGGTTTGTACAACCTTCTCATGGATTCTATGGGATAGAGAGATCTTCCATGCTTTTTGGTGCCTTTTGTAATTTAAATACCTCTATTTTGTGGTTTACTGCTTTCTGATCTCAGAAGGGGTTGGAAGGCAGCACTAAGTACCTGTATGTTCAGTTCTTTGGATCTTTGGAGAGAACTTGCCCTCCAACCATGTTCTCTGTTTTTGGATAATAATTTGTCTTCTCTTATCCAAAAAAATATTGCTGTTTTGCCCTTTCTAGCCCGTGGGCCATATTTGGCACACATTATGGGCATAGGCTTAGGAAACTAGGGTTCTTGTCTTAGGGTCAAAAATTGTTTTCTTGTATTTTTAATTGTTTAGGGTTATTATGTAATTATGTATCTTGGTTGATTGTATGCTGTTTAGATATTTGGTAATCATGTGTAAGAGAAAATTTGCCTCCTGCATTCCTTCTCCTGTCTCTCTACCTGCGTTACTTCTTTCTTTCATTCCTCCTTTCGTTTCACTAGCTACTTCTTTCTTTCTTTCTTTCTTTCTTAATCAATTGGCAATTTTATTCTAATAAAAAATTTTCTCCTGCACTCCGTCTCTCTCGCTACTTACCTTACTTCTTCTTCTTCTTCTGGCAATTTTATTCTAATCAAAATTTTCCTCCTGCACCTCTTCGTCTGTGTCTCTACTTACCTTCTTTTTTTGCTCTTTTCTTTTTCTATCCCTCTCTCTCGCTTCCACTGCACTGCTTTGCTGTCTACAACAAGTTTGCTATCATAACCTAAACAAGGAGCACATCTGCTGAAGTTGTTTTTGCCATCAGTTATGAAGCAGAGCATGATTTGCAGAGGCTGCCAGGAGAATTTGACTGCTGCTTTTTGTGAACCCTGCTTCGCTAGTCTTAATGCAGCTTTCAAGGTTCTAGTATTTGCATTATTGTACTAGCATACTTGTTTTAGCAGGTGACCTTTAAATAAATGGAGGGCTAAGAATAAAAGCTTTCTATCTAGGATTATGTGGCTGTTACAACTTATTCTAAGATCCTTTTTGCAAGTTTCTTGTATCAATTTCTCTGAGTTCTCAGCTGGGGTTATAAACCTTAGAAACTCATTTCCATAATTCCCTTCTCATTTTCTTTCTCTTTTTCCATTGATGAACTTTAGTAAGAGAATTTGGTGGTGGAACCTAAAGGGAAAAAATCTAATAACAATTTTAAGGTAACGAGCTTTTCTGAAATTCAGCGCGATTGGAGAAATTTTTTGCTTTGATATTTCAACTTATGTTTTTATGTTTTTAGTTCCTGATTTTTTCCAGAATTTTGATGGGAGATGTCTTATTCTTCTCTTTGTAAATTCCTCTCTCTCTAAAGAAATCTCTTCTTTTGCTATAAAAAGACAATTTTAAAATTAAAAAATATAATAAAATTTAAGGATGAAATGATAGGTGGCTGGGCATTAGGATAAATCAACATAAACACTTTTCGTAATAGGATGACTAGTTATATTAAGAGAAGGCTTAAATGAAAGTAGAGGACTGAAGAGAGGTTCTAGTAGGATTAAAATGTTTAAAAAGCAATTAGGGCAGAAAGAATGCAGTCTATGACATAGCAACAATGCAAAAATATGCAGCAGTGTTTTAAAAGGCGAAGGCGTAAGTTGAGGCATTTTACCCCTGTTGAGGCAAGGCAAGGTGTAAGCCTTGAGGTGTAAACCTTTTTAGATTTTGATTTTTTATTTTAAAAATATAAAATAAATTATATACACAAAAAATAATATGAAATTTATTAAGATAAATTATAAATTTTGTTGTCTGAATTTTAAACTAAAAAGGTCTAACAAAAATGGAAACACATTAACCAAAGCTGTCTTTATTGTCCATACACTGTATTCCTGTAAGTGTTATGCTACAGCCACATGGCCTTTCCACAGCCACGTGTCCTCCTTGCAGGTTGCCTTCCCACCCAGTAAAAAAAATCTTGCTTTTCTGGTTGCCTCTCTTGCGCCATCTTCTCTCCAAAGTCCACTACCTCCATCAAAAAGGGTCTCAAATCAAGAAAGAGACAGTCGAGACGAGAGAGAGAGAGAGACTCGTGACGAGAGTGAGAGACCCTGGAAGATGACCCAATTATCTTGTCGCAGAGAGAGAACGAGAGTGGGAAAGATACGATCGGCTAGATAGAGGTGGCAGTGCAGTCATCCCGTCGGAGTAGCTTGTTGAAGAAGATGATAGTGTCTCTTTGTTGAAGTGGTGGTGTACTCGTTCAAGGGAGGAGTCTTCGATCATTTGATTCTTCGTCCATTCGTTGATAGAAGCACGTACGAATGGGCCTTCCTGCCCTATTTTGCAGTTTCCTTAATTTTTTTATATTATTAAAGTAAGTTAAGGGCTGGTCCTAGAATGAGTGCACCTTCTTCTTTGAGGCGTAAAAAACACATTTTTCCAGTGGAGTGTATGCTTTGACCTAGAAAGTGTATGTGCAGTAGGATTTTCTCCTTTTGAACCATGCCTCAGTGAGTTCTAGCAGCAAAACACCTCAAGGTGTGCCTAAAAAACATATTTTAAAACACTGATATGGAGAACATTGCAAGTATAAAGTGGCAAAAAATGCAAAATGGTTCTTAGTAATGCTAAATTAAGAGCCTATAGTAGTTTATGCTCCTTTGTGATCAATTGGTCATGGGTTTGAGTCCAAATAGACAGTCTCTCTGCACAAAAGTAGGAGGTAAGGCAGCATATATTGTGATGACTGCGCCCCTACCCTCACAATGGGGGAAGCCTTGTGGCCCGGGGATGTCCTTTTTCCTATGGTAGCAACTTAAGAAGGGGAAAAAGACATAAAATTGGAGAGCTAATTGAGGAAAAAAGTCTAGTAATATCAAATGAACAAAAGAAAGATGGAAATCTTATTTTCATAAGCTGCCTAATGAAAGGCAAGTGGAATAAGAAAAAAAGCCTAGTAATATCAAATGAATAAAAGAAAAAGGGAAAACTAATTTTCATAAGCTGTTTAATGAAAGGCAAGTGGAATAACTTACAATTGACAAATAAGGAAAAAACTGAGGAGGATGGAGCCATTAAAGGAGGTGAAGACCACTTTCCCATGTGCAGGCTAAATAATATTCCAACTTTGACGATGCTTTCTCCAGTTCTACTCTTGTTATAGTTCTTGTCCTACCTTCTACTACCTTGCAATTGTGTTTGCATAACCATTTCTAAACTAGTATCCTTTACAAGAAATATCCAACCCAAAATCACTATTTGTTGTCTTTTGTCCACCCACAAACCAGAATCATAGTCTTAAACCCCAACCATTCCTAACTTTCTTAAGAAAAGGATTTTAAGCTTCCTTGGGCAACAGGTGGGAGAACAGAATTTTGATAAACAATTATTCATCTTTGAAGCGAGACAAAGATCATGGTATATCATAGAAAGAACTGGAAGATGTCAATTTTTCATCTCCTTCTTAGAGGAGGAAGCGTGATGGCTAGTGATAGTGTTATGCTTATTCCTTTTTTTTTCTCGAATTCATAGGTGAAGACTTTTAGGGCACCCAATCATTGTGATGCTTTAGTTGAGAGCTAATACATATTGTAGGTTATCTCAATGGCGAACATTTTGCACTAGGGTGCTAGCAAAGAGGCGTTAGAAGTTCTGGGATGTCTTGAAGGGAATGGCGGAAGGAAGTGACATAACAATGAAAAACACTAGTAGCTGTCATGTGTTGATTTGGTTCCTCAAACATGGGCAGAGTTCTCAAGCCCAAGAATCGGTCAGTATTTTTGAGAATTGCACTTTGAACTCGCAGGCAATGGAGGACTTCTAATGAGCTTGGTTAGGAAAAGAGAAACCCCAAAAATGGAAAGAACGCCAGTGGCTTTCACATGGGGGATTCGGGTAAGGACAAGGACTTCTACATGGGGATTCAAAATGAGAGACATGCCTCTAGTTTTGGGAAAAGTTCAAATTCAAATTCGAATTCAACCTTGGGTTCCAGTTTGGGCCTAGCTAAGCTACACCCATATAAATCCAAATGGGCCCATGACGCAACTTAAGCGAGGAAAGGAACATTTTGGTGGGCAGATGAAAGATGTCTTGAAGCCCATTGGATTGTTGGATTATTGTTCTGTTTTAGACCAAGACATATGTACACACTGATATTGTGTGATACACACATGTTTCTTTTCCTTGACCACCTAAGTCTTCTATTATTGAATAGGTGCATATATATATATATATATTCGGGCCACATGTTTTGAACCTAAAGAGAATAGGACCCCAGATGACCTTGCTAGATTCTTAACAAAAAGGGAAAATTATTTGATGCTGGTCTGGACAAAACACTCTGAGAAAGATTGAAAAACTCATCTTCCCTCTCTCTACTGAATAGAGACCTATCTAACCTACTAACAGCCAATCCATCCCTACCCAAAATCTAGTCTAAAAGCATTAGCCAGAGTTAAATCCCTCAAACCACTCTTATTTGACAAAATTATCAACATATAAAAAACTAGACGTTGACTTGTTGGCCGATTGCTTGGTCCCCACTCCCAATGTTCCATCCTCCTGATTTTGGAAAGAAACTTATAGAAAAAGACGTGCTGTGTTTGAAAAGAAAAATCTGGATCATGATCTTTCCACTTCTCCATTTGGAATGCATCTATATTGTGAAAGCATGAAACCCCGTCATCTTGTAAACCATATCCCTTTCCTTTAAGAGAAACTCCTCTGGCTGTATTTGAAACTATCCAATTGTCGCTGCTGTCTTCGCATAATTGAACCCCAAGCACGCATACCCTCTTCCTCCTTTATCTGTACGCCCCTGTCAACAAAAGAGCCACAGCAATTCACCAACTAGGCCAGTTCTAATATAACTTAGAAAACAAATCCTTCCCTCTCCCAGCAGGCCCACAATTGATTGCCGTTACTTGTAGGCCCACTTATTTGTAGCCTATTATTAATAATCTCAACAGCCAGGCTAGATCACCAGTTAACCCTAGTGACTAGAAGGCCCACTACTCTGGCCCAAACATCATCTTCTTCATTGTGGTTCACTGGAAGGAAGCCCAAGATTTGCATCTCGCCACATTGCTCCGCTGCCACCTTATCTCTTTGGTTGCACTGAACCTTCATTATTCTCACATATTGCACATCTCTAGTCATGAACCGGCAACTCCAAATAAAATCCTTCTTACCAATCTCACTCCATCGACACTTGCTCATTTTCGACTCTTTGATATTGACCTTCTTAAAATCAGAACCATTCGATTTGTTTCTCCGACCAAGTCCTGTAACCTGTAGATTAAACTTCTCCAATCCAAGAAATTTACCAATCCAAATCAGCTTAATCATAACACAATTGAATCGACCAAATTCTTTCTCTGTGCAAATTTGCTGCAAATGCTCTGAGATCCATTATATCACCAACATTGGGTGCTCTCACCCATCAATTTCTTGTCATGCTCTTCTTGATCAAAACCTAAAAACTTCTTATCCTTATCCTCTCTACCCCATTAATCTCTTTTCCTTACATATGGCTCTTATGGTTTTTATTAATCTAGACAAAGCCTATGACAAGGTATGCATGCTAGGTTCCGGAAAAAAAGTAGATGTTATGAAGGTTATGTATGACGGGGTATAACTACTGTTAGTACTATATGTAGAGCATATAGGAAATTTCCAATCACATTATATGCACTTTTAAGGGTGTGCATTTAGTCTATGTCGATTTGCTTAATCATGATCAACTTACTAGAACAAAGTTACAAAGAAAAGAGAAGAGAACAAGATGTCCTCCAAAGACGCAAAGAAAAAGTACAAGAACAATTTCCAAAAACAAAACTGAAACAAATAATTACAAAATAACCTTTAGTAAAACAAATAGCTACAAAATAGTCCCAGAGTACTTAAAATGCACAAAATAAACCAAAAAAGTCTAAAACTGTTAGGTTTACTAATTAAAAAAATCTCTAATTAAGAATCATCTGCATGCAATCCTACATCACACTGCTCCATTGTTAGAGAAAACTCGATCTTGAGCTTTACAATGTGCAAAAAGAGTAGGGAATATGCATCCATGAGCCATTCCACTTGTAATTTCACAGTATCCATTTTCATCTGACATGCAAATATTATTAACAAATTATTGTAAGTCTCCTAGAAGGTTCTAATTCTAGTAAAGTTGATAGGTGGAGAACTATCAAACTTTAAAGATGATTCAAGACTGGGGCATATATGTATAAACTTATCAAAATATTCAACAATTTCATCTTCTCGAAAGCTATTTCTTTGAATTGAATTTCAGACATTGAATTTTGCTGCCTGTTCCTTGGACTCCTTTGTAGCTTGAACATTTTGTTCCTTTGCATTTGCTTGCCTTTCAAGTGTAGCATCATGTGCTCAATCAATGGAGCTATCATTTCCACATTGATAGTCCATGACAACAATAAATTCAGGGTCCTTGCTATTTCCTCATTTTTTGAGATCATAGTTGTAATCCATTGCAACAACAATTTCTGTTTCATCCTTAATAGGCTGTTTTGAGAATTCATGTTCATTTGCAATTTCCTCTTTTCTGCACATCATATGCGTAGTCTAGTACTCTTGTGTTTTTTTTTTTCCCAATAATGCTTGCCTATCCTTGATAGGACATTTTGGAGATTGGGAAGTTCATATTGTCAAAAATGAAAATATTTTCTTTCTCATGAGATGGAATATGAAGGGGATATTTGAAGATAAGAGAGAAAATTCTGGTGAGTTAATGACAGAGGTACTAAGGAGAGATCTAAAGGAGAGTTCAGTACCGTGGAAGTTCCTCAAGTTGAGAAAAATGTTGGAGGTTGTAATGAGATTAGAAAAGGTAAGGAGGTAAAGAAAGGGGGATTTTTCAGATTCAGAAAATGAAGACAATGGTGTTTTTGATTGTGTTGAGGGGGTTGTTGTTGGATGAGTTTTGCGAATAATATGGGTAGTTCTCTGACGCCTGTGCTGAAATAGGGGATTTATCTTTTGTTCATTCACCCCCATTGGAAGGTTTGGAGGGAGTTTCAATTCTTGATAATGATGGGTTGGTGAACGAGTTTCAGTGTAGGGAGGGAACTTTGCCCAAACAAGTGTAGGAGATTTCTGAGGAGTTAGAAACTCAGAGGAAATAAAATGCATCTAGATGGTGGTAAAGGTTCTAAAGGTGAAGGGTCAAGGGAAATTAGCGAATTTGAAGAGTTCAATAAATTATTATTGGAAGGGCTTGAAAGTGGGGTTTCTTGGTTAATTTAATTTAGTTCTATTTTGGAAAATTTTTTTCTCTTTTTATGATGGACTTCTTCTCGCTCATTGTACCGTCTCTTCTTTCTATCTAATATAAATTCTTTGTTATGAAAAAAAACAGTGGTCTGGCGAAAAAAATATGATATGGGCATACTTTTTCATTTTAAAGCAAAGAAAGGTTTGAGATTTGCCCTGTTGTCTTTGCTAGTAATGCATTTTATCCCACCATTCAGCTGCATGGTCAACAAGCTTATAAGATGCAAACTTGGTCCCTGTTGTTTCTAGTGTCTTATTGCATTCAAAATAAAGATCAAGATAAAACAACCAATCTATGAATTCTCTCTTGGAAAAGTTACCTCTGAAACAAGGAATATCCTGAAGGTAAGGCAAGGAAATTCATGTATTGTTTCCCAGCTTCATATCTTGTCAAGAATTGAAAATGCTGCTCCCAGTTCAATTTTCTTCTAGTTCTAAGCGGCATAACCAGTATTTTTATTCAGGCCCCAATTCAAATTTCTTCAAGTCTAAGTAATAGTTCTGAATTTCTCACTGATGTTCCACTAATAAACTTGAAGACTGGTGCTGGCTAACTGAATTTGTCCTCCAAAAGTATGTGTCGAATAACTGAAAATGGGTTTCTTGACACCAACATTAAAATCTCGCTAAAGAAAACTAGTTTGCTGCAGTAAATCTCAAAATATCGCTTCTTGCCCTCCATCTGAATGTTAGCTGGCCTTTGACACACTTGAATTTGCATTGACAGTCCAAGATCTAGTAGCATGGATCAAACTATCTTGAAGCAAAGTAAATATATTGCAAAAAATCCAAAATATTGTGGATGAATACAATTTCTCATCATTCTGGAAAATGTATGAGAATTCTGAAACTGTTCACACACATCGCCGGCTGCGCATGTGCTGCCAGTGGGGCTCCTCCAGCAATGGTTTTCTGGATGATAGTAGATTTTGGGGTGGTTTATCGATTGGTGGTGGTTTGTCGAGAAAATAATGGCAATGTGGAATTCTGAAGGGTGGTTGGCCGGAAAATGTTTAGCCAGTGCGTATGGGGTCCCAGTGATTGTCCCAACAATGAAATTTCAGGGCATGGCTTTTTGGTGCTGTCTGTCTTCAATGGCATCAGTGGTGTTGTTAAATGATGCCTGGAAAAAGGTGCTCTTAACTTAGGGATGCTAATGTAATTTTTGAAAAAGTTATGAACAGTTTTAAGAACTCCGCCTGTGATGCACATAATGTCCTAATTTTTTCACACACAGTCGGTCCCAAGCCCGGGTTAAGGAGGAGGGTTGCGTTAGGTAGCTGACAGCCAGCGTAAAATTTGTCAGATCACTATGATATGAATCCTTTCCGAATATTTGCTGGGGGCGACCCCTATGAGTGATGCGTTGCACTTGAATTACCCAGGTGTAGTGAAAAGTGGGCGAGGGTGGGCTAGGTCGTCGCCCTAAAGCGACGCGCTGCGTCGGCACTCAGGTGCGGTGTCAAATATGTGAGGGTTCCTACATCATTCTGGACGTGGGCAGGTAAAGACGTTAGTTTAAGAAATTAGGATTAGATTAGCAACTTGGAATATAGGGACACTTACGGGTAAAAGCATGGGAATTGTGGATACAATGATTAGAAGAAGAATTAATATAATTTGCCTTCAAGAAACTAAGTGGGTGGGGAAGAAAGTTAAAGAAATTGATAAATCGGGATTTAAACTTTGGTACACCGGAAAAGAAAAACATAAGAATGAAGTAGGCATTATTATAGACAAAAACTTAAAAGATAGCGTTGTGGATGTAACTAGAGTAAGAGATAGAATTATAAAAATTAAGATGGTACTAGGACAAGAGATAATAAATATCATTAGTGCTTATGCTCCTCAAGTGGGCTTAGCAGAAAATCTTAAAAGACAATTTTGGGAAGATATGGATGGTATTATACAAGGCATACCAGAGACTGAGAAAATATTTATAGGAGGAGATTTGAATGGACACGTTGGAAGAAATAATAAAAATTATGAGAGGATACATAGAGGATATGGATATGGAGACAAATGAGTATGGGGAGATGATCTTAGAGTTTGCTATGTCATATGATTTTAGTATAATGAATACTTGCTGTAAGAAAAGAGAAGAACACTTAATAACCTTTAAAAGTGGACAAAATAGAAGTCAAATAGATTTTTTTTTAACTAGGAGGGTAGATCGTTTATAATGCAAGGATTGTAAAGTTATTTCAGGTGAAAGCCTAACCACACAACATAGAGTCTTAGTGTTAGATATATGTATTAAAAAATGGAAGAAAAAAGATAAAATAAACCAGTGTAGGAGAACTAGATGGTGGAACCTAAAAGGAGAAAATATAATAAAATTTAAAGATAAAATGATCAAAGATGAGGATTGGACCTTAGAGGATGGAATAGATACAAATACTCTTTGGAATAGATTAACTAGCTCTATTAAAAAGATAGCAAAAGAGATTTTAGGTGAATCAAGGGGAAGATTCTCGAATAGCAAAGAGAGTTGGTGGTGGGATAAAGATGTACAAAAAATCATAAAAACAAAAAGAATTTGGTATAAAACGTGGCAAAAATGTAGAAACAGAGATAACTTTGAAAAATATAAGGAGGTAAAAAAAGATGCAAAAAGGGCCGTTAGTGAAGCTAAATATAGATCATTTAATAGTTTGTATGATAGATTAGGTACAAAAGAAGAGGAAAGAGATATATTTAAACTTGCTAAAGATGGAGAAAGGAAGAACAAGGACTTAGGAAATGTAAAATGTATAAAAAGTGAGGATGATATTGTCTTGGTTAAAAACGAAGATATTAAAGAAAGATGGCGAAGTTACTTTAGTAAGTTGTTTAACGAAAACTAAATAGAAGGCTTAAACTTAGAATTGTCAAATGAGGAAAAGATTAAAAATATAAGATTTATTCGCAAAATTAGAGTTAACGAAGTTAAGTTTGCACTAAAAAAATGAAAAATGGGAAAGCTATGGGACCAAATAACATCCCAATTGAAGTTTGGAAATGCTTGGATGATAACGGAATTATGTGGTTAACTAATTTTTTTAATACAATTGTAAAAACTAAGAAAATGGCAGATGAATGGAGGAAAAGCACTTTAATACCTATATCCAAAAATAAAGGAGATATTCAAAATTGTAATAACTATCGTGGAATTAAACTTATGAGTCGTACAATGAAACTATGGGAAAGGGTAGTTGAACAAAGATTAAGGTTATAAATGAAGATCTCAGAAAATCAATTTGGTTTTATGCCTGGGAGATCTACCACATAAGCTATTTATCTTTTAAGAAGATTAATGGAAAAGTTTAGGGAAAAGAAGAGGGACTTGCATATGATATTTATTGACCTTGAGAAAGCATGTGATAGGATACCTAGGGAAGTTCTATGGTGGGTTTTAGAAAAAAAAGGGTGTATGTTGTAGGTATACCGATTAAGGATATGTACGATGGAGTAATGACTAGTGTAAGGACTATAGATGGAGAAACTAGAGAATTTCCAATTACCATAGGTGTACATCAAGGATTTGCTTTGAGTCCTTATCTTTTTGCTTTAGTGATGGACTAATTGACTAAGAGTATTCAAAAGGAAGTTCCATGGTGTATGTTGTTTGCAGATGATATTGTATTAATTGACGAAACTAGGGACGAAGTAGAGGCTGAGTTAGAATTATGGAGAGAAGCTTTGGAATCTAGAAGCTTTAGGATAAGTAGAAATAAAACAGAATATATGAAATGTAGTTTTAGTAATGATAGAAGGAATATTGGAGACAAAGTTAAACTTGATGATGAAAAAATAAATAGTACTTGTAGATTTCGATACCTTGGATCTATTATGCAAGCTGAAGGAGAAATTGAAGATGATGTAATGCATAGAGTTAAAGCAGGTTGGTTAAAATGGAGAAATGCTTCAAGTGTGCTATGTGATCATAGAACACCCTTAAAATTGAAAGGGAAGTTTTATAGGACAGCTATAAGACCAGCTATGCTCTATGAATCGGAATGTTGGGCGACGAAGAAACATAATATCCAAAATGTAAAAGTTGTTGAGATGAGAACGCTTAGATGGATGAGTGATATAACATTGAAAGATAAATTCAAAATGAATATATTCGTGATAAGTTAGGTGTAGCTCCTATAGAAGATAAGATAAGGGAGGGATGACTCAGATGGTATGGACACTTGCAATGTAGGCCTTATAGTGCACCTGTGAGGAAGAGTGACTTAGTTACTGTGGGGTCAGTTGAAGGGGTAGGGGTAGACCCTAAATAACTTGGGAGGAGATAGTAAGGATTTAATATCCTTGAATCTATCAAAAGAAATGGTCCATGATCGCATAAATTAGCGGAAAATGATTCATATAGCCGACTCCACTTAGTGGGACTAAGGCTTGGTTTTGTTGTTGTTGTTGTTGTTATGAACATTTTTGAGGCTTTTCCTGCAATTTCTGATCCTTCAATGGTCCATATGACTTGTTATTGTTCAACAATACTCACAGTCATGGAAATGGAATCAAAATTAAGTGTTCCTTGTTCTGGTCTGACAAGAACAGCAATTCTTGTCTGTGGCTTTGTTGTCTGCAAGGTGTATGATTTGGCTATGGGATGTTAATTGGGGTTGGACTCTAACCAAATTGATGTTGGAGAGAGAGAGTGAGAAGAAGAAGAAGAAGAAGAAGAATGATCCCAAGGTAAGTACTTAAAATACACAAAATGACCCTAAATTAACTAAAAACCTATTTGGTATCTCTATTTCTGTTTCTCCATAGTGAAGAAATAGATTATAAAAATGCGTTTGTTTATGTTGTTAGTTTTCTAATTTTTTTGCTGGTTTTCAGCTGTTTTCCAAAAAACTGAAAACCAGATTTTATAGAAATTTTTATATTCAGAAATAGTTTTTTCAGATTAAATTATTCATTTTATACACTTTAAAATTAAAATCAAAATTAAATGATCATATGAATTGAAATATAATTAAAAGAAATATATACATAAATTTCGAAAAATAGTAATAAAGTCAATTACAAATGTTAACCAATAAAATTTTTTTTTAAAGTAAAATTTGAAAGTAGAATAATTAAGTCAAATAATTTAAATAAATTTTATTTTTATTATAGTAAATTTTTAAATGTGTATTATTTGTAATTTTATTATTTTAATCATATTGTTATAATATTTTTTGATTTGAAGATGAAAATGAGCATTTTTTAATTAAGTTTTTAATTTGTATTAGTTTTATAAATGTTAGCCAAATAAGTTGTTGGTTTCTATTATTTAGTTTCCATTACTGGTTTTTGGTTTTTTGTCTCTTTAATTTTTGACAGTGATACCAAATGTCTTCTAAGTTTATGAAATATCTAGATTTAGTAATATTTTAAAAAAACTTTAATTTCTAAATGTGCAAACAAAATATATCATTAAGAATTATCTATAAGTGATCCTCCATCAGCTACTCTTTTTGGTTTTGCCAAAGTCACAATAGCTTAGGTGCAGTCACTCATGACCTGGAGACGACCACACTTCACCAAAACACAAAATGATAGCACACTAGGACCTAGCAATGAAGGATGAGGTTTGTGCTGGTTTCATTGGAGTCATGGCACACAGAGCACATATTAGGATTAAGGGAAATGGATTCTAGGTCTTAAAGGGATGGCCAACTGGGTCTTAGTAGGTGGTGAGACATTAAGCCTATTGAGAGACAGTCTGAGTGAATTCTGAATCCTAAGGGGGCCTTAGCCTTCCAAGTGATGTGGCTGCCAGACCTTAGTAGGTTGTGCACATTAATACTATTGAGAGAGAGTCCAAATGAACTCTAGATTTTAAGGTGCTTAGGGTTGGGATCACATAAAAAAGTGCTTATAGCACTTAACACTTAAAGTACTTTTACAAAAAAGTGGTGTTTGGCTTGGATTTCAATAAGCTCTTATTGCAAAAAGTAGTACTGTACAACCATTTATTTAAGAAGTTTTTACCTGATTTTAAAAAAGCAATCAAGATTTTCTGTTTGGCCACTTATAGGTGGCATTGTATAGAGGCGGTGACACCATGGTAATTTTCACCAAATTTAATGGCAATTTCATAATTTTGATTCACTACTTCCCCCTTCTCTTTATCCCTTTCTCTTTCCTCTCCACCTTTCCCCAACTAGCTGTGTGCACAAGCCAGCCTCTGCCGCCTGCTCCTCCTCTGCATTTGCTGGCCACCTCCTGCTTGTGCTATCATCGCCACCTCCAGCTATCATTGCCAGAACTTCCTTCCTCCCTTTTCCTCTCTCTTGGGCTCATGCCCAAGTAAGGAAAATCATGTCATTGCATTGCCTTGCTGGACGCCAACGGAACCACCTGCAGACCATGGTGCCCGCATCAGCCTCCCCTTACGGCTGTTGACCATGGCAACTGCAGACTTACAAATGTAATGGCATTTTTAGGGTTTGATATTTATTAATTATAAATTGATGAATTTAAAAAAAAATATATATTGTAAAGTTTAATGGTACTGTAAACATAACTTAATAATTATATTATGGAAGGTTATGAAATAGTAATGACTCTATACTAGGGTTTCATAGTTTTTTATTAATAATGTTTAAAAATTTTAATTATAAATATGTATTAAAATATATTTATTTATATGTTGAACTATAATTAGTAATATTGTTCATATGATAATAATATAGATTTATAGAAATAATGTTATAAACATAACTTACTAATAATATTATTGTAAGTTTAGAAATAAGAATGACACTCTTGTAGGGTGTAATTAAAATGTTAATTTACAATATTTTATAATATTAATTAAAAGTATTAACTAAAAATACTACTTTATTTGATAATATAAATTTCAACATAATTTAATACTTGCATATTATGTTGTTATATGTTATAGTATATTTATTATATGTTGGAAATATAACAATGAAATATTACAATATTGTTCATATGTTAATAATATGGATATATAGAGCACTTATAATAAAAATGAGCATCCAAATATAACTTATTTAATTAGTACTTATAATCAGCACTTATTTTTAGATACAACCAAACAACACTTACGACTTTTGGTTCTTTTTCAGCTAGCAGTTATTATTGGCACTCATTAAGTTGAGCACTATTTTAGAAAAGTACTTTCGATTAGTGGTTCCAAATGATCACTTTGCCTTCCAAATGATGTGGCTCCAAGGTAAATGATTGGGGGAAGGAATTTTAAGCAGGTAAAGGGAAGATAGTTTTGTAGAAAAAAAGACCTAGAGAATGCGTCCCTCCCTTGAAGGAGGAAAAAACTTGAGAACGTTAAGCATCGCTATAAGCTTATCATTCGGATTCTAAAATTGGAAATCCCAAGAATGAGAGCCCCCATCTGAAGTAAGAAAGAGTTGATAACTAGGAAACACTGAAACTTGGACATGGTTGGACACTCTTGGACATAGTTAGATAGGAAATGGATACGGGCAGTACATGTTTAAGCCAAAACACTTTGTTTACATGCCACTTTATTGAAACCAAAAAAAATAAGGCAGAGGAGTAGGACACAAATAAAACTCATATCACCTCCATTTGAAGGAACAGAAGACTCGAGAATGTTAAGCATGATAGTGAGCTCGTCAACCTATTTTTCGTTGGACTTTTAAAAGTTGGAAATCACAAGAATGAGAGCCCGCATGTGAAGTAAGAAAGTGTTGATAGCTGGGAAACATTTAACACTTCAAAAGGGACAGAGTGTCAGTATTCGACATGTATTGGGGTCAAGCACATCTTGAATACTCCTAGACATAGATGGACAAGAAATGGATATGCGTGGTATAGTTTTAAGCCAAAACATTTTGTTTGTGTGCCATTAACAAAGGAAAAAAAAGGTGGAGTAGGTCCAGGGGCTTGGCGATTGATTGTAAGTTTGGAAGTGGAACACTAGTTTTGAAAGTGGAACACTAGCTTTCGTGATCCATCCTCCTAACCTTTGAACTTCTCTCCTAACCTCCAGTCGCCTTACATCTCAGCTTGACCTCTCTCCTAGCCTTCAGTCACTTGAAGTATCACTATTCATCGACATTTGATGACGATTTTGGCTTCTTTGAATGCTCGAAGCCTCTTCTCTATCAGAATTTGATGACTCGAATCCTCTTCTCTTTCATAGGCTTGGAGGCTTGCTTTGCTCAATGTGAATCTGCCCCTCCTCATTCCCTCCCCCTTCGGTTCTTCCCCATCTCCTTACGGTAAGGACCTTACCCATTTTCTATTTGTTTGAGTGCTTGACTATTGAAGAAATTGATCTTTTAGAAAGATTTCCTAGTTTGAGTGTTCGAGTAAGGAACTTTTATGTTAAAATAAGAACTATTGTGTGCATTGGATGGTTTAGAAAGATTTCCTATATTGATTGGCATGAAGGATTTTAGGGATTTAGAGTCTATTTGGCTCTGCATTTTTGCAACTTTTTATGCCCCTCCCTCTCAAGGAAAAAAATGAATCTTCGTAGTTTTTGAAAAAAATGTTTCTTGAGTTCCCTAATATGTGTTGTTTAATGATTATGCATTCACAATTGAGTGTGAATTATGCCTGCTACCTCAATTTTTTTTCATTTAAAAGGAAAAACATGCCTAAATATATATTTTATAACTAATGTATTCCAGCTGTGTCGCATCCCTGCTTTTGCAAAATCGTTGTATTGCCATAGCCATAATGTGTCATATCCGTATTGGTATCGGTACTTGCTAGGTTGATAGGTGCATTGTCAAGAGAGGAAATCTTGAAAAGACAGGACACCATCACCTCCAACGATCTCTCACCATCCTAAACATCCTCCCTAAGCTGAGCTGTATTGCCACAGGGCTTGCATGAGAAACAGTGCCATTTCCTCCCTCCCACCAATTTCGATGGGCACCGTTTTCTAATCTGAGAAATGTCTTTGGAGATCACATTGCCAAGGCCAAGACCCCTTCGAATTAGGCTCTTCTAACATTCTTCCTGCTAACTAGGTGATCTCTCTTATATCCCCAAAACCGGACCAAAGAAAGTCATGCATCAACTTCTCAAGAATCCTAGCAACACTCTTGAGGAACTCTACAAATGAGATAAGAAATAAATGGGCATGTTGGAGATGGAGGCACTAATAAGTATTGCGAGTAATACAACCTCCAAGAAAAAAACTTCTAAGGGTATGTTGTTTAACTTGTGTGCAAATGATAGTTTTTGATTGATGAAAATAAAGGTGGAATGCAGTCTGGATTGGAATTATAGGAAAGATATTTAGAATTTATAAATTTTAAAATAGGAATGTTGAATAATTGGGTGAAATGGAAGACCTACACACAATGGTAGGTCTCTCCCTTTATTTATAATATATGTCAAAGTACATACAATGACCATAATGCCCTTACTAACTCTTACTTGTTAACATAACACTTACACACTAACAATGCTAATGACTAAGATAACCATCAACAATCCCCCTTAGGCCGGAGCATATATATATCATATGCTCCTAGCTTGTTACAAATGAATTTAAAACGAGCACCCCCCGAGGTTTTAGTAAATAAATCAGCAAGCTACAAATTAGACTTCACATGAGTGGTGGTAATGAGCTTTTGCACAAGTTCCCCTGAACAAAGTGGCAATCAACTTCAATGTGTCTTGTCTGCTCATGGAAAACAGGGTTGGAAGCAATATGAATGGCAGTTTTTGGCAGCTTTATTATCACATATCAGCTCCATTGACTGAGAATGTGGAAAACCCAGTTCTTCCATCATGTTCTTTAACAAAACAAATTCACATGTAGTGTGAGCCATGGCCCTATACTCTGACTCAACACTGGACCTAGCTGCCACAGTTGTTTCTTACTCCTTGAAGAAACCAAATTTCCACCAAGAAGGATACAATATTCGATTGTAGATTTTCTATCCAAAGGTGACCTGGCCTAATTTGTGTTAGTGTATCCCTGAATATGAGTGTAACCTTGATCCTTATACAAGAGACCTCTCCCAGGTGCACCTTTGAGCAAGGTTTGAAGTTGCGGTCACGGGTAATGTTGCATAATGGTTGTGGGAGAGGTGGGTGTTACGTAACGGGAAGCGGGCGTAATGGTTGTGAATTTGTTTCATGTGTGCGAAACCATGCCAAAATTGAAGAATAAGCATGAAATCCATTAATATGTGATTCTTAATGAATTTTGACTGCTTTTATTCAACCTACAAATGCTTTTTAATAGGCATTATGATTTTTATATTAATTGTAGTGCATTGTTTAACAAAAAAAAAGTCATTTTTTTAATAGTTTGTACTACTTTAATGGGTAAAAAAATGTAGAAATGTAATTAAAATGAAGAATCATTTAGTTAGAGACATAAAATTACTAAAACTGAGTCAATACTCAATATACACATACATGAATTTGAAAAATGATTAGTATTAATAGTCGAATACATGAATACAATATTACAATATAGCACATGTTACCACCAAAAAGAATGGCGTGGAGGGTCTTCATAATCTACATCTCTATCTTGAGATTGAGATTGAGAATTATCTCCCCACCCTTTTGGAAATAGATAGCTGAATATACCCATCCTAATGTTATTTCGTTGTTGCTCTTGAAAATGTATTGGTGGTGAAAATCCAATTGATATAGGAGGTGCATAATCTCCTCCTTGACCATATCTTGAATAATATCCATAAGTTGGGGCTGGGGCGGCTGGGTTGGCTCTAGGTAGTGTGTAGAAGTAGACTTACTATATTCTGACCCACTTGGATATGGATGAGACGTATGATATTAATCATAGTGTTGAGGTGGTGGATATGTTTGATGAGATCCATATGATTGTGATGAGGAATCATTTAAACCAAAGTCTCCAAAACTACAAATCACACCATATGAATCTTCATCATAATCACGATCTCGGTGTTAGTGACTTCTTCTAGTTTGTGCACCATGACTCCCATTAGGACCACCACTAGTAGCACCCCTCCTCCTGGGTTGTGAAGATTGATACTCTGGAGGAATACCCAAGTCATAGTTTTCGGGTATATCATGTAGTTGTTGACTTTTTGAGTCCGATCCCAGTTTTGATTATGACAAACCACAGTATCTCATTTGTGTGCTAAGTGTATGAACAAGTTCGTTTTTCTAAGCACGGATGATAGATGAGAAATGGAAGCCGAGAAGCACTTAAACGCGTACACCATTCGGAGCAATCCATGAAATTGCAAAAGAGCAGAGCATGAAGATTTTTGTTCATTCTTTCAAGATGTATTGTAATAGTACTAAGTTTTATGGTCTGTAATAATTGCATCTCATGCATGATAAGGATTGAATGCTCAAACCAAAACCATAGATTTACCATAGGACCCATAACCCTTCAAATTAAAATATCACATCCTTTCCCATAGGGTTGAAAATAGTTTAAGGTCAAAGTTAGGGCATACCTTGACTTTTCACGGTGCTTGGTCGACCGACTTCTTGGCGTTATAAACGCCTTAGTCGACCGAGTTGGCTAGAAGTCAAATGTTTGACATGGCTCAACCGATCGACCTATTTTTGAACTAAGCTTCCATGGTCGACCGAACTTTCAAATTGACTTTCTCTACCTTCCTCGGCCGACCAAAGTTTCAGTTTAAAAACACCTTGGGTGACCGAACCTACGAATGTTTGGAAAATCGCCTTGGCTCGGCTGACTGACTTCTCCCATAGCAAACCGAACCCAAGATTTAAATTCAAATCTTTTGTGTCTATTCGGGCGACCGGTGCTATGCACCTGTCGACCGAACCTCTCCGGTTCGCAATTTTTTACTGCATTAAACAGGGGTTAATTTTAATTAAACTTTTCCAAAATTCCCTCCATATCCCCAACAGTCTAAAATTTCGGGAATTCTATATATACCCCTTCATTTGTCCAGATTAGGGAGAGATTAGCAAGTTGATTAGCAAAAATCCTCTCAAAAATATTTGTGCTTTTATTGCTTACATTCTTTAATATTCAAAGCATATTATACTCTCTCTTTGATTATTTCTTGCAAACTTTTTAAAAGTAGAGAACATTATTTTTCATACTCTTCATTTGTGAACCAATTGCAACTTGAAGGGTGTTTGATCTTCATTGTTGTGAGCTATATTCAACATCTCCTAAACTTAATCTTGCAAATATTTGTTGGAGATATTCTTGTGCATACTTGAAAATATTTATTTGTGTAAGGCTAATCATCATCATCTCTTATTCTTTATTATTGAAAAATACTTTTGGAGATGTTATTTTCTTTGGATTTTAGATCTTTGAAATACGCATAGTGAATATTTCATACCTAAGTCAAAGATCATTTATATTATCCTCTCACATTATTTGATTAACATATCTTTGAGAGGTGAATTTCACAAACTCTATTGAACATAAATCTTTATCATACTAGAGTGCATATTTGAGCTTCATTGTTGTACACATCAGCTTAGCTTAGAAGCATTCATTTGTATGCAAATTTTTATCTGTTGTATTCCCAACATGTAGTCGGAAGAGGATTGCACTGGCCTATAACGTGCACCGGATTGCTTAGACTCGTTTAAGAAAGCACTGAATTTGCTCAGACCCGGTTAGGAAAGTACTGGATGGTTTAGACCCAGTTAAGAAAACCATGTACACCTTTCTAAGGTGTGGTTGTAAAGGTTGGGATCAGTCTTGTAAATTTGACCTGGGGTTTCCCTCGCCCAGTAAGGAGAGGGTGTTGTAATCGGTGTCGCTCCACCCGTAAGCGAGCACAGAGCACTTAGTGGAATCCGCAGCGGGGACGTAGGCAAGTTTGGTCGAACCCTGATATCATTTCTTGTTCCTGATTTTAATTTCCGTAATTTAATTTCTACACTTGAATGTTTATGCTTTTATTATTGTAAATGATTGAGATATACTGAGACTACCATAACTTTAAATATTTGCTCAGTTGAATATCGTTGGGTTATTGGTATTTGCTTAGACAGATCCTAGGTTGAGCTATACTGATTGTGGATTTAAATTGAACCTAGGAGACAAATTTTTTTAAATATCCAATTCACCCCCCTCTTGGGAATACACCAATTCTATCAGTAGTCCATAACGACAAGGAGGATATGTATCCCATACAAATGATATCTCCGTGTCATACCCATAATCATATTATGCACCACTACCACCACCACCACCATCACTCACAGCCCCAGTCTCAGCACCACTACTATCATCATCATAACTTGGTGGGCTCAAATCAAGATTATCACCACTTTGTGTACGTTCAAGGCTTGAACTTGAATCATGCTTGATCACCTCCTTCTGCAGTACCACCAACCTCTTCATCTAACCAATTTGTCCTGGCCATTGAGTATTGGTGCCTTTCTCTCCTTTAACCATGGACTCAAAGGATCATCTTCTTCAAAAATATAGTCCAAATTGATAGGGTTGAAACTATCTTCAATTTTCTGTTGGCTTCCTCTCGTTGTATTTGTTAACTTTAGCCTCATGTTGTAATGCACGAAAACAAGTTTTTGTAGTCTCATGTACTTTAGTCTATTTCTTGTTTTCATATGGATGAGGCTAAAGTGCTCTAATTGTGCTCATGGTTTGAAGTTGATGTGGTCTGGCTAAGAGTGCTAATTGATATTTTTTGTAGCTTAGGAGCACACATGCCAAAATGAATCCACCATTTGGATGCATAAATAATTGAAGAAAAACATATGTCAATATAATGTATTTTTGAAAAGTCAAATTTGAACATAAAAAATTACAAAATAGATCTATTCATCCATTATTTAATTACATTTACCAAGATTTGTTTGTTTCACTGCCCTTTGAGCCAACAGAGTTCCAAATGTCTCCTGCCTATCTCGATATTGCAACAACTTAAAAAGGAGGATTGTGAAGTATAATTGATTAATTAGATATATATTATAGAAAGTATGACAGAATACTAAATTAATTCATTATTCAATAGGACCAATACCTACTTGATTAATAGCCCAAATTTGAGTGTCCATATTGGGTACCAGCTTGGTTATGACTTTTTTAACCCCATCCATGACTTCTTTAGTAACTTCAGGAGAGGGTGGGCACCATAAAGAAATTGGGGGCTCAAAAAATATCCTAAAACTAAATTTACAAACATATTAATCAATAACAGTGTTTTAATGCAACTATGCATAATTTAAAAGTTGAAATAATAAGAAATTGTATTTTATTTACCCTTACTAGCTGCGTGTAAGTCTTGGTGAAGTTGAAAACTCCACCGGTTATCAATAATTTTCCAATAATCTTTGTAGAATCAACAATCTTTCTGAATGACCAATTTTGCCCTTTAAATTGCCCCGTATATGAAACCCATGATTGGTTTTTCATTACCATCAACCAATTTAAGAACTTTCACTAAGGGTTCCTATTCTTTAATTATATGGGAGGCCTTTTACCAAAACTCTTTCCTCAATATAATTTTGTTCACATCATATGCAGGGCTGATTTTGCCATCCCAAACCTTGAGTTTTTCTAAGCATTAGATGTGAACATTTCTCTCAATGATTGTTTATGCCTAACAATGGTCTCCAAGGCAATAAAGTTGGTGGAAAATCGAGTGATGGTAGGATGAAGCAATTCTCTATTATTTTGTGAATTTCTTCATGAAATTCATTGTCCATGTGTGGTTGTGAATAAAAGAGGCTATTATTTTTGCATCTTCTAAGA
Source organism: Malania oleifera (assembly GCF_029873635.1). NCBI lineage: Eukaryota > Viridiplantae > Streptophyta > Magnoliopsida > Santalales > Ximeniaceae > Malania > Malania oleifera. Next base: position 57,831,312 of record NC_080421.1, on the reverse strand, counting down.
CCTTCTTTACATTACTTTTCTTACCAATATCTTCAAGAATAAGGTATGCGCAATGAGTTGCACACGCTGTCCAGTAGAGATTGGATCTCTTTTGCATTAATAATTTCCCTTCCGCCTTTATTGCAGCTTCATTATTGGTCACTACTTGGACAACATTTTCTTCTCCAATTTCTTTAACCACCTAGTCCACTAATTTGAAATGAAATTATGGATTTAACATTTACTACTACTTAATTATAAATATGCTAGTCATCAAGTGACTCAAGTTAATAAAAATTAGAAAATCACCTAAAATAATATTCAGCTGTTCGACTTGGCACATCAGAGACATCAACCGACTTGTGGAAAACAATGCCTCTATTGCAATAAACTAAAAAGTTTATTACGTGTTTTCTTGTGAGCCCTGACCAGCCATCACATATAATAGTTACACGTTTCTCCTTCCAAATGCTAGCAAAAGAAGATATATAATTATTCATTTCCTGATACTCTTGCTCCAAATATATTTTAGAGACCTCATAGGGTGATGGACCCTTCACCTCCTTTCCAACCTCTGCAACAACATCAAGTATCGGCTGCATACATAGTAATCAAAGGCGCAAGGCGCACTGAGGCGCAAAGGGTATTTGAAGCCGAAGCGCGAGGCGCGCGCCTCACGAAGGTGAGGCGCACAATTATTAAAATGGTGTAAAATGCCTATTTGGGTAATTGATATATGAACTCATCTAGTAATATTAGAATTTAAAATGCCAAAAAGCTTAATTCCAAAATTGGAAATTTAATGAAATTTCCAGGCCGAAGGCCAAAAGCATCACCATTGTTCAACATCAAAAGAAAAGAGTACAATAAAAGATTTCACTCCTCAATCATTAGTCATCACTTATCATCAACTAAGTCTGCCAAGATATCATCATCTTCCTCTTCATCATCAAAATTTTTTTCTCTAACATCTTTTTCCTCTTTTGTCTCCTCTACACTATCCACTTGGATCTCATCCTCATCTACAAGTTCCAACATTGTGGTCTGGCCCCCAGAACTGCTAGATGAAGCTTTTCCTCTAGAAGATGATGACATATTTGCACTTATTCTTAATCAAGTGTGATGTGGGGGTTTATTTACTCCAGAAGCTTTAGCAATAGAACCCCATGTCAAAAGATCATCTTCAAACACAAGTTCATCCTCCTCATGGGAATCGCTATCCATCCTACCAATCAACCACTCATTACTATCATCCACATACACAATAAGCAGTATCCTTCCAGATGGAGTATGATGATAAAATACAGAATGATCTAGTGCACACCATTGAAGGCCAAACTCAAGTACTACAACACTAGTGTCCAAACCATGCCCTTGGAAACTATTTTAAACCATATAGTGACTTCTTGAGCCAACACACTAAGCTTGACTTCCCCTGAGCAACAAACTCAGGTGGTTGCTCCATATAGACCTCCTCTTGAAGATCACCATGTAGGAAAGAATTCTTCATGTCTAATTGGTATAGAGGCAAGTGGTAGGTGGTGGCTAAGGAGATGAACAAGCATACTGAGGCAAGGCATGCCTTCAATTAAGCCAGGGAGCCATTTGGATTAACCTTCACAATATACACCCAACAACAACCAACCACAGACTTATCAGGAGGAAGACGTACTGAGTCCCAAGTATCATTATCTTGTAGAGCATGCATCTCTTCTATCATTGCATTCCTCCACCTAGAATGGAATAGAGCTTCAAATGTAGACTTGGGAAGAGCAATAGAATACAGGGTACTAACAAGGCAATAGTATGAGGGTGACAAGAAATCATAAGAAACAAAATTAGAGATTTGATGCTTCGTACATGTGCATTTACCTTTTTGAACAGCAATAGGTAGATCAGCCACTTGGGGAAGAGGATCATTTGATGAGGAAATTGGAGGCATAGAAGTGGAAGCTGGAGGAGGCTCTCCTCCCTTGAGTCGTTGTGTGTACACTTGTTGATCGGGATGATCCAAGTGATGAGAAGGACTTAAATTGGATGAGAATGCAGGAGGACTAGACGAAGGAAATAAGTTAGGATTAGGAAGGCTAGGCAGAAGAAGAGATTCATCAAGGTTGACAGAACTCAAGAAATCAGAATAGTGCGGTCTAGACTCAAAAAATGTGACATTAGCAGAGACAAAGAATCGATATAAAGTGGGACTATAACATCAATATCCCTTCTGAGTATAGGAATAACTTAGAAAAATACATTTGATAGCATGAGGATCCAATTTATCCCATCATGGATTTAAATGATGAACAAAGTACACAACCAAATATATGAGGAGGAAGGGAGAACAAAGGTGCTCTGGGGAAGATAATTGAAGGTGGATTTTACCGCCAATGACATAAGATGACATTTTATTGATGAGAGAGTAAGTAATGAGCATAACATCACTCCAAAAAACTTTGTGGACATTCATTTGATATGAAAGGGTTTGAGTGACTTCAAGAATATGTTTTTTTTTCCTCTCCGCAACTCCATTTTTTGTGGAGTGTGGGCACAAGATGACTAATGGATCATGCCGGAGTTTGTCATATAGGTAATGAATTGAGTATTGAAGTATTCTTTAGCATTACCACCACGAAGTATTTAGACTAGCATATCAAACTGAGTTCTTATTTGAGAACAAAGGCTTAAAAGATATTGAACAACTTAGAACAATCTTTCATCAAATACAACCCAGTCATTATGGAATAGTCAATGACAAAAGTGAGAAAGTATCAAAACCCCAACATTGACGTGACGTGACATGACTAGGACCCCAACCATCGGAATGGACTAACATAAAAGGGCTAACGATTCTTTTATTGGCTCAGGAGGCGAAGGGAACATGATGCTTTCCTAATTGATAAGACTCACGGTTGAGGGTAGACACGGAACTCAAAGTAGGAACTGACTGTTTTAAGTTGTCCAATGATGGATGCCCAAGACCACAATGTTTGATGTGGTATGACAGCAACACTACAGGAAATAGGAGAAGAGAGCGACTCAAAGTAGTGAAGTCCATTAGCCTCATGTCTTGTGCCAATTATCTTCCTCATCTTCAGTTCCTGAATAAGAACAAAAGTAGGAAAGAAGGTTAAAGAGCACTTTAGTGACTTTGTATTTTTACTAACATACATGATGCTAAAGGGAGATTTAGGAATGTAGAGAATAGAAGAAAGAGAGATGGAGGGAGTAGGATTTACTGTTCCTATTCACTTAGCAGTAGTAGTGGACCCATGAACAAGGGTAACCCGAGGTAGATATGTAGAATACTGGAGAGTAGAAAAGAAGTTGGTCGCAACTGTTACATGGTCAGTAGCAGTAGATTCAATAACCCAGGGACTAGTGGGAGAGATACCAGATGAGACATACAAATGGTATGGTTACTTGTTTGAGCAAAAGATGCAATGTGAAGAGATGCTTGTTGGGATGCCTGATACTGCAGGAACTCTAAATACTCTTTCTCTGAAACAAGTATAGTATGCTGTTCACTCAAACAAGTAATGACGAGGGAGACACACTTTTGGGATTTGGGAATTCCATCCCAACCCAAATACAACCTTGATAGAGCAGCAAATCAAAAACACAGCAGGCACCAATGTTTTTCAAATTCACCAACACAAATACAATCTCAATTGACCAGCAAATCAAAAACACATAGCGGGCAACATGTTTTTCAAATTCACCAACTCGATCCCAACATAAACAACCTTCGACAACTGATGCAAACCACAAGCCCACAACGTACCAATAAAAAAACACAGCAAATACCACTTGCAGGCCCAATAAACTCAATAAACATCGACAAACAGCTTCAAGAAGCACCAAACAACCATTTCTTGGATGTGGTAAATGAGCAGCTAAAAAAGGTAAGATCTTTGAACAAAAAACATCATGGAAAACTTCATTAATATGTTTATAGAGGGATTCAAGCCCAGCTGGAAGAATTCACGTCAGAAACATGCCTGAAATTTGCTTCACGTGCCGGCATGTAAGGTCGGACCTGTCAGCCTTCCACAGTGTGTGACGGTGCGTGGAGAAGCTGCTGGAGATGAGATTTCAGTACGGGGTAGATCGGAAGTGTCTCTGAGTGACTATGATGTTTTTGCAAAATTATTGTATATTTTGTCCTCCTGAACTGGCAGTGTCACCTAGGAATTTTCCTGCAACTTCTCTGGCTTCCAGCAGCTGCTGGCTATTTTTTTAAGGCTATACTGTTGCTGGAAATTCTTTTATGATGGTAGACATGCAAGAGATTTAGGGTTTTGGGCTTCCTTTTTGATGGTGGCTGTGACAATTAGTGTTTAGGTCTTAGAATCTTGCTATGATACTATGGTGAATAATTGGGTGAAATGGAAGCCCTACATACAATGATAGGCCCCTCCCTTTATTTATAACACATGTCAAATTACATACAATGGCCATAATGCCCTTACTAACTCTTACTTGTTAACATAACATACACACACTAACAATGCTAATGACTAAGATTCAACAAAGTAGAAGCAAGATAATATATGAAATGCAAAATTAGCTGTTCTGGACTGAAACTGATAGTCTATAAATTATTACTAATAGTGGATATTGTTAACTTGGATCTATCATGTGTCAAGAAGGAGAAATTGAAGAATATTTAATACATAATGCAAATAGTAGGTTGGGTAAAATGGAGAAGTGCTTTAGGTGGTGATGAGATTATAGAATGCCACTAAAATTGAAAGGGTAATCCTCTTAGTAGTTAAAAGCGCGCCTCAAGGGCGACGTGCAGTGAGGTGACCAAGCTAGCGCCTCATTCTTCTTCAGGCAAGGCGACCTTCAAGAGGCACAGGTAGGCGCACTGAAGCGCATGGATTCTCCGGGCGCAGTGAGTCTCGCCTTGAAATTTTCGAAGCTGTTAAGAAATAAAATGTAGCCAGAACCAGCCGCAGCCCACTTCCAGCAATCCAGCCTTCGACAGTTTGACTTGCACCAGCCCTAGCCCTTCGTCTTCGACCCTTCGAAGCGGCACGAAACCAGCAGGAGAAGTTCATCTTCGACCAATCGATCCTTTGAAGCAGTACGAAACTAGCAGGAGCCCTTCGTCTTCGACCCTTAGAAGTTTGAACCAGCACGAGGCTTTCGTCTTCGACCCTTCGAACCAACAGGAGCTCTTCATCTTCAAGCCTTCAAACCAGCAGGAGCCCTTCGTCAGTTTGTCTTTGAGCCTTCAAACCAGAAGGAGCCCTTCGTCATCGTTGTCGAGCCTTCATGAGTCGTCAGGCTGCTTCGATTTTCAAACTAGTAAGTCGTCTTCTTCTTCTTCTTCTTCTTCCAGCTCTTCTGCTTCTTCTTCTTCTTCTTCTTCTTCTTCTTCTTCAGTTCTTCTTCTGCTTCTTCTTCTTCAGTTCTTCTGCTTCTTCTTTCAGTTCTTCTTCTTCATCTTCTTCTTCTTCTTTAGTTCTTCTGCTTCTTCTTCTTCAGTTCTTGTTCTGCTTCTGCTTCTTTTTCAGTTCTTCTTCTTCTTCTTCTTCTTCAGTTCTTTTTCTTTTTCAGTTCTTCTTGTGCATCTTCTTCTTTCAGTTCTTCAGTTCTGCTGCCTCCTGCCAGATGCTTCTTCTTATAATAATTAACTTGCATTAAGCCTCTAAGTTAATATTATATAATGTGTAATTAATTATGTAGTTTAATGCAAGTTTATACTCTATAATTAATATATAACATTTTTTACTGAATTTTGCTGCTGTTTTGTAATTTGTTTGGAAATGCAGTATACAAACTATACATTTTTCTCAAATATATTAATATATAACATTTTTTACTGAATTTAGCTGCTGTTTTGTTGTACTCTTTTCCTTTGATATTGCATATGCCTTTTAGGCCTTCAGCCTGGCAATTTTATTTCATTTCTAATTTGAAGCTTGAAATCTTGCTTGTGTAATTACTTATGTTGAACTATGTTTGTTTCACTTGGAATTTGGTACTTGGTTGTCATAATTACATTGAATATTTTGACATTTTAAATTCTAATATAACTATTGATGTGTTTTTATATCAATTACCCACAAAATAGGCATTGTACACAATTTTAATAATTGTGCGCCTCACCTTTGTAAGGTGTGCGCCTTCGCCTTGTGTCTCACGCCTTGGCTCCAAGTACCCTCTGCGCCTTGGTGTGCCTTGTGCCTTTGACTACTATGGCAATCTTGTAGGGTGACTACAGGCCTTGTTATGCTATGTGGGTCAGAGCATTGGGCAATTAAGAAACTAACATATTTGAAGGATAAATGTTGAGAATGTTAAGATGGATGAGTGGTATTACTCTAAACAATATAGTATGGAATGATTTGAATTAATACATCTATGGCAAGTTAGGTGTAGATAAGGGAAGAGTGGTTGTGATGGGTTGCGTACTTGCAATTAGACATGTTAAATTGGTGGGTATGGGTCATGATGGGCATGGTCAAAATGGGTAGGGTCATTTATGAACCATTGACCTATTTATGACCCATCTATATAAAATATTTAACCCATTTATAACCCATACCCATTTAGACATGGGTCGCCCCATTTGCCCATTTAATTTTAAAGCATACAAAATCAATTGCTGAATACTGACTAAAACTTATGACTATCTTTAAACGTTATCATTGTCACAACTTACTACTAGCTTTGAAGGTTATTTGATCTGTTACTCCATTGAAAAATATCTACATAATTATGTAAATTAGGTACATGCATGCCTTCATATTAATTGGTTTGAATAACCGAATCACATCAATTGAGTATGCTCTTAGTTGCATAATTACGTACATATTTGAAACGATATGTCAACAATTACAAAATTATGTAAAGATGTACGAGTTATAGTATTAATTATGTAATAAATTACGTAGTTTAATTTTAAATGGTAACTATAGAGAATACTATAACTACATGTCAATATAATTATAGACATATCTTAATCAATGAGTTACGTAATTACATAAATGCATGCATGTATATTAATTGGTTTGCATAATCAAACTCGACCAACTATGTACACTCATAATTGCATAATTATGTACATATATATTTAAACTGATGTATCCACAAGTACAAAATTATGTATATAGATTTCCGAATTATAATATTGATTTCGTCATCAATTATATAGTTCAATTTTAAAAAGTATTTGTAACCAATAATAGTTATTATGTACGTAACTATAGATAACAAATATATCTTACTCAACCATTTATGTAATTACGTACATGCATGCATGCATATTAATTGGTTTGCATAAACAAATTCAACTGACTGTGTACACTCATAATTGCATAATTACGTACACTCATAAGTAAAATAAACCAGTTAAGTACATATAATTACGCAAGTACTTGCATATTCAAACCAAACTATCAACAGGTTACAAAATTATGTACATAGATATCCGAATTATAGAATTCATTAGACAATTATGAATTTTAATTTCAAATGATATGTAATACTACAATTACATATTTATATGATCACAGAGATATCTAAATTGAATCAATTATGTAATTACGTATATACATGCATATTCCTTGGTTTGGAAAACCAAATCAAATCAATTACGTACATACATAATTGTATCATTATGTACATATTCAAACGGAATTGTCCATGATAATAAACTTATGTACATACATTTTCAAATTATAGTATTAACAATGTAATTGTGTTTCTTAACTACATTACTACATAATTACGAACATATTTAAATTGAACCAGACATGGATATATATGAACCAAATCAATTGTATACATTTATAATTGCTCATAATTACAAAATTATGTACATAGATTTTTGAATAACTGTATTAGTTACGTAATTTCAAAGTAAATGAAATTACTTACATATACATAATTGTATAATTACGTACATATTGCAACCAAGTTGTCCATAATTATAAAATTATGCATGTAGATTTTTTTATTATAATTTTAATTACATAATTATATAATTTAATTACAAATAATGAGTATAGACCATACTATAATCACATACCGACATAAGTACGGACATGTATAAGCTGAATCAATTATGCAATTACGAACATGCATGAATATTAATTAGTTTGAAAAAATCAAGTCAAATTGTGTACATAGTTATATAAATATTTAAACCCAACAATACATAATTACATTATGTATGTAGAAAGTCAAATTACAATATTAGTTATTTACTTCTAGCATAATTTTAAATGTGATAAATTAAATAGATTAATTAAGGTTGAAAATTTAAATGGGTTGATGGGTTAAGTGGGTACACCCATTTAATAAATGGATCACCCATTTATGACCCATATAATTATATGGGTGTACCCTAACCCTTTTTATTTATCATGGGTATGGGTAGTAATTGCTACCGCTACTTGCAATATAGACCAAATAATGTGCTGTTGATGATTGGTGAGTTAGTTGCTGTTAGTGGTACTGCAAGAGGTGGAGTACTCCTAGAATATTTGGATGAGCTTGTAAGACTTTGTAGAACTTGAACTTTTTAAGGATACTGCCCTAGATTTTGTCAAATGGTGAAAGAGGGTTCACATAGCTGATCCCGCCTACTGTTACTTAGGCATTGTTGGTTGTGTTATTGTTGTAATTTCCAGACAGTGATTTAAATCTCCTAGCATTGCACCACTTGTTATTCAATTATTACATATTTTAAACCTTTCTCTTTTCATCTTTTTTCCTTGATTTTTCTAATCCTGTTTTTTGATGGTTGGCTAATTGCAAATATGGTGTTACTTGTATAAGCAAGGACTAATTTCGATTTCAAAGGAAATTTTAGGGGCCTTAATTTACATAAATTTTGGTGTTTGATGAAATTTTGATTTCTTTTAAAAGAAACAACGGAAATTTATAGTAAATTATGGAAATTATATATGGAACTTTGATAAATGTTAAAAAAAATATTATGCGTATAATGAAAATATGAAGGGGATGTATATACGGAAATTTTGTGCTGAAGGAAAAGGAGAAATGGAGCTTCATTGCAGGTTCACATTAAGAAAACCCCCACAATTTACCCATTTTTTTGCTAATTTTTGAAAATAAAAATTCCAAAATTCTGGGTAAAGATTCTTAAATTTTAATTGAAAAATTTCCATTATTCTTGAAATCCTACCCAATTTTATTTTAAAATTAATGAATTTTGGCCAAACAATTACAAAATTTGAAATTGAAATGTAGTTTTGATTTTGATCCCTCCTAGAATTTGAAGATTTGGCCAAAATTTCTGTAAATTCAGCCAAATCTTTACTAAGCTTGAATATACACTTATTTAATTGTTTATTTATTGCAGCCATTGAGGAGCTAAATGCACAGCACAGTGGGAGTTCTGGTTTGATCAGTACCTTGGAAACAACTGGTTTGAAGCAAAATGAGATCATTAAGGAGCCATATATATGTTCTATTCGAAATCTACTTCTTTATTACCCAGGTATACTTTTCTTTTTTGATGTGCCATATATTGTTGGCTTGCCATAAGGTTGTACATGTTTTTTAAGTGGTGAATGTGGTGTTGTGTTATTGAGGTTTTAAAGTTTGATAGGTTAGCATTTCACATTTTCACCTTGTAAGGTTGCAGTTAGTCCATTTGGTTCCGTGACATGTTTTTAAGCTCAAACAACATTGGGAAATTTATATAGTATACAAAAGTGAAAAGAATCTTTTTGGATTCTTGGATGCTCTCCTCTTCTACTTTGTATTTCTCCCTGCGATGAGTAAGATATTTTGACTACTGAAAATAGGTATTTTATATGAAGTTTGCTGAAAATTTGAAGGAACTCAATGCACGGACAAATCTCCTTGTATGCACCATAAAATAGATGGTTTTTTTGTTTTGTTTTTGGGGGGGGGGGGGGTGTTGGTGGTTGGGGGGAATGTGAGGCCGGCTCTCACTCTATTTATAATTAAAATGTATGCATTGTTCAAAAGTTTCGCACGCACACATTTATCACATGTTCCTAATTTGTTATAGAGCAAGGGAAACTGGGTGGAGAGAGAAACGTTGGGCCGAATCTCACTCTATTTATAATGAAAATATTTTTTCAAAAGATCCCCACACATCATACCCTCTTTAACAATCTCACTGAAGTTGGAGTGCACATGTACACGCTCGCGCGCGCACACACACACAAATAGATATCATATGTTCCTAGTTTGTTACAAAGATTTAACTTGTGAATAAGTTCAAAAGTTCCATCAATTCATTTTGTAGAAATCCCGAGTATCTTAGAGTGATTTAGGGGTATTTATGTAGAGGATTGTATGTTATTGAGAGAGATTATTTTAGGAGATTGTTTCCATATTTAGAATACCCCATTGTATTATAAATATTGTGTATTGGCTTGTACAAAATTATTCAAGAAATAGAGAAATTATTCATTTTGATTTCATGGTATTAGAGCTAGGAGATTAAACCTAGCTATCAATGGCGGAAACCGCCGGCCAAAGTAGAGGTTCGATGACCTCTGAATCTCACGAGGTCCTTCAACAGAGTTCCACGAGGTTCGAGAGCTCCTCCAACACTCTACATAGCATTTTGCTCAGTCAGTTGCTTAGACCAACCGCACCCGTCCCCATGGATTCCTCTTCGTCACCGGTGTTGTCATTGCGTCTGGCCATCTCCGCCTTGATCGGTGCCTCCGCCAGAGCATTGCCAAGGCCGCCCTTGCTGTCTTCTACCAGAACTACATCGACGAGCAGTTCAAGAAGGAGATCAAGGACATCTTGGTCTCCTACGATCGGACCCTCCTCGTCGCCGATCCCCGGCGGTGCGAGCCCATGAAGTTCAGTGGTTATAGTGCTCACGTCAGGTTCCAGAAGTCCTACCGCTACAAGGCGTTGGAACCCATCCTCCTGCTCGGCTGCCACCACTCCAACAGCGTCAACATGCGCATCTGTGTCAAGGGCAAAGGCCACACCTCCCAGATCTATGCCATCCGCTATCTACATTCACAAGCACAGCATCGACCAGGTCCTCTGTGCCTCATTAACATTAGATGCAAGCTTCCTCCCGATAATGCTGATCGTCGCTCCGTGTTAAGTGGCCGAGAGGAGGAGGAAGAGGAAGAAGAATTCCAATTGTTCTACTAAATTTCTTCCCTCATTGTATTTTTCAGGACCTATCATCGGGAAAGACGATTGTCAGTGCTAAGGAGTGTGAGGGACCCTACTACTTTGAGGCTAATGTGAGTGAACAATGTCAAACTGCTATTTGTGATTTTGCATCTATTTCTAGGAATAGTGAGATTTTGTTATGGCATTTTAGGATGGGTCATCCAAATTTTCAATCCTTAAGATGTTTATTTCATTCCATTTGTTCAAATAAGACGACTTCTGATTTTCAGTGTGAGATTTGTGAACTTGCAAAATGCCATCATAATTCCTTTCCAAAATCCACATACAAGCCATCCAGACCTTTTACTATGATTCAAAGTGATTTATGGGGGCCCTCACGCTCTCTTAATTGCACTCACACGAAATGGTTTGTTACTTTTATTGATGATCACACTCGTATTTGTTGGATTTACCTGTTGAAAGATAAAACTGAAGTCCGTTCTATTTTTATCAATTTCCACTCCATGATTTAAACACAGTTCCAAACTCACATTCAAATCTTGCATACTGATATTTGTACATAATATTTCAATACTATCTTGGGAAATTATCTTCAATAAAATGGAATTATCCATCAAAGTTCTTGTGTGGATACCCCTCAACAAAATGGGGTTGACGAACGCAAAAATGGGCATATTCTTGAAGTAGCTCGGGCGTTGATGTTCACTACAAATATGGAAAATATTTTTGGGGCGATGCCATTTTAACAGCTACATATCTCATTAGTAGAATGCCTAGTTGAGTTCTTTCTTTTGCCGCTCCTCTCCAAAAATTCCTATAGTATTTTCCCAACTCTCGGCTCAACTCTAATCTCTCCCTAAAAATTTTTGGGTGTTCTGCATTTGTACATGTTCATGCTCACAATAGGGATAAGTTGGAACCTTGTGCCATTAAATGCGTTTTTATTGGTTACTCTCCTACTCAGAAAGGCTACAAATGTTATGATCTTGTCAAAAAAAAAAATTGTTTGTTAGCCTTTATGTCACATTCTTTGAAACCACGCCTTACTTCCCAAATCCCTCTCTTTAGGGGGAGAATTGGAGTGAAGATCAGTTCTTTGATTTCTCTGTTGATGAATCTGTACCATATATCTTTATTGATGAATCTATGCCATATGCCGAGTTTGCCATTGCATCATTTCCTGACTTGTCGTGTACAAAAGACCACTTAAACTCAGGGGGAGATGCAGAAAAACAAAATAAGGAAATACTTGTTTATTCAATAAAGCCAAAAACAAAGAACAGGGAGAATCTCGAGGCACCAAGAGAGTTGGAACCGGTGATAGCTCCGAGCAACCATGAGTCTGCACCCAATCCCGATAAGGTAATAGATGGCCATGAGCTTCCTTCTGATAAGTCTGCATCTGATGATATCAATTTACCCATTGCAGTTAGAAAACAAACTAGGTCGTGTACTCTATATCCTTGGTCAAAACACGTCTTATAAAACTATGTCTATAGGGTGTCGTGCTTTTACTTCTAACCTTCACAGGATAAAAATTCCAAAGAATATCCAGGAGGCCTTGGAGGTTCTTGAATGGAGGGAAGCTGCATGGAGGGAATGTGGGCCCTGGAAAAGAATGAAACTTGGGACGTTATGAATTTGTTGAGAGGGAAGAAGCCAATAGGCTGCAAATGAGTCTTCATAGTGAAATATATGGCTGATGTGACAGTTGAACGGTATAAAACCCAACTTGTTGCAAAAGGGTTTACACAGACTTGTGGCATTGACTACACGGAGACGTTTGCACCAGTGGCAAAATTGAATACAGTTTGGGTCCTCCCGTCCTTGGTAGCCAACTTGGATTGGCCACTACAGCAACTCGACATTAAGAAAGCATTTCTAAATGGCAAGTTAGAAGAAGAAGTCTACATGACGATACCACTAGGTTTCAGTAAGAAAGGGAAAGAAAACAGAGAATGTAAACTCAAGAAGTCCTTGTTTGGACTCGAGCAATCTCGTAGAGCATGGTTTGACAGATTTGCTAAGGTGATAAAGAACCAAGGTTATCAACAAGGCAATTAGATCACATTATGTTTTTCCAATAATCTGAAAGTTGTAAGAAAACAATTCTGATTGTGTATGTTGATGATATAATCCTAATTGGAGTTGGTGTAGTGGAGATGGAAAGATTGAAGAAAGTCCTAACTACTGAGTTTGAAGTTAAGGACTTGGGACGAATGCGGTACTTCTTGGGAATGGAAGTTGCTAGATCAAAAAAGGGTATCAGTGTCTCTCAGCAAAAATATATCCTTGATTTCCTAACCGAAAATGGAATGCTTGAATGCAAACATAGTGAAGCCCCCATTGAAGCAATAAAGAGAGTTGAAGACTGCAGAATATCGGTTGAAAAGGAGAGGTATCGGTGATTGGTTGGTAAACTAATCTATCTATCTCATGCTAGACCCGACATTGCATTTGCAGTAAGTGTGGTAAGCCAACACTTGCATTCTCCGAAAAAGACTCACCTAGATGTTGTGTTCAAGATCCTCAGGTATCTCAAGGGCTCTCTGGGCAAAAGACTCTTCTTCAAGAAGTGTGAAAGCAAGGAAGTAGAAGTTTTCATAAATGCAGTTTGGTTAGGATCAGCGGAAGATAGAAGGTCTACCACCGGATATTGCACCTTTGTATGGGAAAATTTGGTGACTTGGAGGAGTGAAAAACCGAATGTAGTGGCTCGAAGTAGTGCTGAAGTTGAATTTAGGGCAGTTGCACAAGGGATATGTAAAGGACTGTGGTAACGGAAACTCTTGGAAGAATTACAGATCTCGGTGAAATTCATTATCAAACTCTACTGTGACAACAAAGCAGCTATCAGTATCTCTCTCAATCTAGTTCAACATGACAGGATTACGCATGTAGAAGTGGACCGACACTTTATCAAAGAGAAGGTTGAAGAAGGAACCATTTGTATGACTTATGTACCCACCAAGGAACAAACAGCAGACATCTTTACCAAAGGGTTAGCCTGATAGAGTTTTGATGATTTCATTTGCAAGTTGGACATGATCAATATCTATGATCTAACTTGAGGGGGAGTGTAGAAATCCTGAGTATCTTGGAGTGATTTAGGGGAATTTATGTAGAGGATTGTATTTTATTGAGAGAGATTATTTTAGGAGATTGTTTTCATATTTAGAATACCCAATTGGATTATAAATATTGTGTATTGGCTTGTACAAAATTAATCAAGAAATACGGAAATTATTCATTCTGATTTCACATTTCATACGAGTAGTACTGACTTCTTAAGAAATTTCCCTTTGACAAAGTGATGATCTATTGTAACATGCATTTTCTTCTCATGGAATACTGGATTTGAAGCAATATGGACAGTAGGTTGATTATCACTTGCCGACTCCATAGGTCATAAATGTGAGAACTAGGAACATAATGCTTTAGACTCCCAAACAGCATGAAAGCTGTGGCTGTTTATTCAGATTCTGCGACCACCAGTTGCACTTGCATCTTACTCTTCCAAGATATCAAATTTTTACAAAACAAAAGCACAGTACCCTATAGTAGGTTTTCTATTAGATGAAGTCATGCAATTTGCATCTATATATCCCTGCATAAATGTATAACCATGATTACGATGACAGTCCTCAACCCATCATTAGCCATTGCTAGCTTAATGTCAGGGCCCATAGGTATATCAATGAGCTTGGATAGTTGGATCTTAACATTCTTATTTCACTCGAGAAATTAGTTCACACTTCTATGTGGTGAAAAATCCTAGAACATGCCCTAGGTCCTTCAATATGCAGAAGAGAGTATAATTGACCAAAAGCTTTGTTTCGAGACATTTGTTGTATGCATATTTTCAAATCTTGTATGACTTTGCGATGGTCACCTGTAATGACAATATCATCTACATATATCATCAACAAGATTTTTAGAATACTAAATGATTCCCGGTTGTAAGGTCTAAATTATTGCTTCAATAGAGCGCCCAAACCATGTAGATGTATATTGCATTGGCCTCTTGAGCAACAAAACTTGAGGTTGCTCCATGTAAGCTTACTTTTGAAGATTCATGCACAAAGTCTTTTTATTTTTATTTTTATTTATTTTTTATTTTTTATGTCTAATTAGTGGATGGTCAATTAGAAGTGACAGGATAAAAAAAAACATACTTAAATGTCATCATGGCCACAAGTGAAAAAGTGTACACTTTAGCTACAAGATGAAGTTGAAACCTAGCAATGGAATCTTTGGGATTAGCTTCCATAACTGACTTATTAGAAGGAAAAGGAACCAGTTCTCAAGCTTTGCAGCACGACATTCATCTCCTCGTGCATAGCTCATCAGACACATTGGTGTTTGGCCTTAATAATAGATATTGGAAGAGAACTGAAGATAATGCGGGAAAAGAGCATAATATGAAGGTCATAAAGGATCCTACGAGGCAAAATCTGATATGGGATGAGAAAATTCATTAGGAATTGGATTGGAGGAGAAGGAAGTGTTTGGCGAAGTATGAATCCGTAGTCAAAGGTGCATTCCACTAATGACATTTTTGAGTATGTACGTGCAAAGTCAAAGATCAATGAAGAGAAAGTGAAGATAAAGGTATTAGATGTTTTTGAGAAATCCTCAAGAGCTAGTGTAGGATCATGTACAAACAATAGAAAAGTTTCATGGTAATTTGCAAATGTATGTGTGATAATCTAATAAGCAATCGACTTAAAGAATGTGACATTAGTGCAAACAAAGAATCTTTTTCAGAGTTGGATTATAAAAGTTGCACCCCTTTTGACACTAGATGTAAGCAAAAATATGGAGTAGACACCTCCAAATATATCAGGAAGCATCGCCATGCCTTTTTTTAAGCAGCTCTGGTTTGTCATGGAGTGTGAGAACAAGATAATAGATGAACAGTGTTAGATGCAGACATGAATGTGCAAAAAGATATAGAGAAATACCCATGGGAATTATCACTAAAAGTACAAATTAGAACAGATAAATTGAACTGAATCTTAATCTCGTAACAATACACAAAAAAAAAAACTTTAAATTTTTTTCCACTAAATAAAGCCATGTGGTTCCCGAATAATTATCCACATTGTGACAATAGTGAAATACTAACTATGAAGTAACACGACTTGGGGACGAATCCTGAATTACACCTTAATTAGATAAGAAAGTGATGAGCAAATCAATGCCTAGTAAGTTTATTGATAGACACGGGGTTAATGACCTCAGAGGAATGTACAAACATAACATAAATAGATGAAGAACTAGGTTTCACTCCTAATTCTTCTAACAAATTTACAAGATCTATTATTGAGGGTGACATTATGAAGTGACTTTGAAGATCAGAAAGAGATTATAAGTACATAGCTCATGGTCATTAGAAAAACTCCATAAATCATGGTTTAAATGGAGAAGAACTGAAGGAAAGACTAACTACGGGTTTACCAAGCTAGGCCAACAATGCAATACGTAGGTTTGGTTGTGGGGCTGCTTGATACTAGAGGATCTTAGCTTATAAATCGAGATGGTCGACCAATTGAACTCCAGCATTGTGCACATGCATAATTCTATAAAATTGAATGAATACCCTTGTGAGGTGGGCCTTTTTCATATCCATCTTTACCACTGTGATTACTATGCTCACCACAGAAGTTGAGTTTTATTTTTGATTTTGACTAAAATTTTGAAGCTTCAAAAATACAGAAATATTGATGAAGAGTTTGATGTTGATGTCAATTTCAATGTCAATTTTAAATCCTATTTTACTATCTCATCCCAAGTTATTTTAGGTCAATTCTTGCCTTGCTACTGCCACTAAAAGTTTCATTTGTGTGCTTTCCCTAAACAAATGAAAGTAAGGGAATGAATCTAGAAATATTAAATAAGAAAATGAACTTATTTTTTGTTTAAGGGAAAGAATAAAGAAAAAAAATGATAAAAAAAAAAAAAACTGAGCTTTGATGTTTATCAACAATTAAAAATTAACAATATTTCATGCATATTCTTTATCGGATTTTAAGGAAATAAATAATTAACCTGAAAAGTGATAATAATTGAACAAACTGCTAAAACAACCAACTTTTGAATCTTAATAACGCAAAGAAACATGAGTACCATCTTAGCCAATGAGTGTTTTGCTCTTTCTTCTTGATTGTACTCCAAGAATGACGAATGATTTTTTTTTTTTGTTTTGCTTTGTTTTTTTTTTTTGTTTTTTGTTTTGTTTTTTGTTTTTTTGTCTTTTGATAACAAAAGAAGATATCATTTATAGAAAAATAATTTAAAATAAGGAAAATGTAAAATCTCCCAAGACAAATGAAGGAAATCCAAGACTAAAACCAAAAACATAAAAGATACCCAAGAAAAAAAATCATCTAGTCAACGTATTCCTCTAATCTCCTTGAAACTCTTGAAAGCTTGCCTCGTTAAAAAATCTATATCCGTCACACCATAAAGAGGCCAAATACTTTATTTATTTCCCAAGCCAGCATCTGGTTTAATTTTTTCCCATAAATATCCGAGTATTACTTTCCATCCATAAACCCCATAATAGTGAGAAAAAGTCAATCTTCCATAAAGTTGCCCTATCCTTTCTTCTGCCAAAGCTTGTGAGGGATATTTCTAAGGAGTCTTGCATCGAGGGAGGAAAAACCTAGCTTTCTCCCATAACACCAAAAAGCGTATTTCATATACTCCAAGCAAATTCACATTGCAAAAGAAGGTGAGAAGCATGGTCTTAAATTTCCACGAAATTTTTGAAATTTCTGTCAAAATTTCCGGTTTTTGTGACCCTCGAAATCGAAATGGTAGTCAATTTCCGTCTTGCATAATTTCCATAGAAATCTCAACGAATCATATGATATTTATCGAAATCTTGAAATTTTAGCAAAACTTGTTGAAATTTTAACTATACAGTGAAATTTCCTTGAAATTCACAAGAGAGATTTAGGAGTGAAGTGAAATTTCTTTCTTAATTTATTTTATTTATTTTTATCGAAACAAAATTATTGCAAATGCTTTTGAAATTATATGACAAATTAAACTCACAACAACATTTTATTTAACCATTCATGTCTAAATTATCATTATTTATATAGTAAATAATAGTTAAATGATTTATGAATTTCATTCGTATAAACTGAACATGTTTAATTACATTATCTTACACATATATTTGATACACATATAATATTACAACTTTTCCACCTTATGCACAACATAGATGTATTTAACTTATAATATATTAGTCCTAAAACTTACATTATTATGTCTGTTAACTGTTTTAAAGTTTCCCAAAGAATTCGATGCTTTACTACTAATTTCTGTTATTTTTTTCAAATGGAAATCGAAATTGACATCAAAATCGAAATTTCCATACTTTTGGGGCTTCAAATTTTGAGTCGAAATCAAAATTTAAAACCTTGGGGATAAGTTGTCTTAGAGTTCTTATAACAGAGCACACATACATTGAGAGAGGGAGCCTTCATAGGTCTCCTAATTTGCAACAAGTTATTAGTATTTATTTTATTAAGAACAATCAACAAAGTGAAAACCTTTATTTTTGGGGGAACCTTAGCCTTCCAAATAGATCGCGAGAAAGAAGAGTTGGGAAAACTCAAAAATTAAAAAAAAAAAAGGATTTGCAAGACGAGGGACAGTAGAAAATGGTGCATTCCCCCTTCCAATGATCTTTGCAAAAGCAAGTGTGAGAACCCCTCACCACTTTAAGTTTAGTGTGAGGGATGAAAGAAGGATAGATTTGAGAAATGGATCTCTACGGATTTCCTAAAGAGCATCTTGAATTAGCATTGTATCCCACTGGTTCTCATCCATCCCAAATTTACTTATTACTTTATGCTAGAGGGATGATTCTTCTAGAGGAAAGTGCCATAGCCATTCAACTAGAAGAGCGGTGTTTTAAGATGCCAACTTGCCAAGACCCAAACTCCCCTTGTTTTTAGATGTACAAACCTCATTCCAACTCACTATGATGGCTCCATGAGTACCCCCATTGGACTGCGAAAACCCTCTCATAATCCTCTCAAGCTTGCTAGCAATGCTCACCAAAATTTTATGAAGGCAACATAGGAACTAAAGTTATATTTTCTCATTTTTTTAGCACAAAATTTACATTTGCAAGAAATTGAAGGTAATTGTATAAAAAAAAAAAAAGCAATAAAAAAAAAAAGAAATGTTGTTTTTAGGGTTTTTAACTAATTGGGTTTGTCAGGATATGATAGTTTGAGAATCGTGTGAATTAGTCTAGATTCATTTAGAGTTGCTAGATTTGTGAGGTGAATCAATAGATTCGGTTGTTTTTAGATTCACTAGTAGGATTCAAATCTATTTGGTGTGTATGAATCATATAAATTGAATTGCAAATCATTAGATTCAAACAACTATGTTTTTTTTTTTAAGTTACCCAACATTTTGATCCATATAGCATAGTTGGTCTTACAACCCTCCTATAGAAATTTCCTAATAATTTTAAGGATATTCTACAATCATGCAACATGATACAACAACAAATCAAGCCGTAGCTTAGGTTATGCTTGGTAGGTTCACTACATGAATCCTTTTCCATCAATTTACATGATCGGTGACATTTCCTTCGACCATTTAAGACCTGTTCAATCCTTATTCACCACCTCATTCCAAGTTACTATAGGTCTACCCCTATCCCTTCCACAGTTCTGCTGCTACTAATAGTAACTAGCTCACTGCTCAATGTTACTAGTCTATTATTTGGCATGTGTTGTAAATGAAGGACTAAAATATTGTATATATAATACGTCAATGATAGACATGTGGTGTACAATAGGTGGAATTGTAATATGACTGTCAATAATTGATGGCATCAAATTAGCAACCGTAATCCTTCCATGGTGTAGTGGCTTGAAAGACCCTCTGATGAGGAGGAAATTCATCAAGTCATCAAGGACAACAATGGCAATAAAGTTCCTATCCCCGATGGTTTCGCTTTGGGTTTTCTTTAAAAGAATTTGGCTTTCCTAAACATTAAATTCTCAATATTTGTGATGAATTCTACAGGATAGGCAGATTTGTGAGTACTATTAACTCCAACTTTTGTCAACTTGATTCCAAAATAAAATAATGGCTTGCAACATCAAGGACTTTTGCTCGATCACCCTTGTGGGCAGCATTTATAAGACCCTATCCAAAGTCCTCTGAGGCTTAAAAAGGCAATTTTGGAAGTCACTGGCTAGCATCACTATGCTTTTGTTGCAAGAAGACAGATTATGGATGCAGCCTTGATTGCGAATGAATTGGTGGATGCCTTTAGGAGCGAACAATTGGTTGGTTTGTAAGCCTGACATGGAGAAAGCATTTGGTCTTGTGAATTGGAATTTTCCTCCCATCTTCTTAGAAGAATGGCCTTTAGGGAGCTTTTGTGTGGATGGATCCAACAATATATTACTACCCACAACATTTTTTGTGCTTATTAATAGCTGTATTTCTGACTTCTTTCGCTCTTCTAGTGGTTAAGGCTAGGAGATCTTCTCTCCCCTCTTTTGTTTATCTTGGTTATGGAAGTTTTGAGTCATTTGATTGAAAAAGCTAACGAAGGAGGCCTTCTCAAATGTCTCGCTATTGGAAGAACGGGGTGTCTTGGAACTCTTCCATATATACCATTTTTGCGTAATACGATCTTCTTTTGTGAAGTGGATCCTTAGCAAATCCTCAACCTTAGGTGAATTCTCCTTGGTCGAAGCAGTTTTTGCCTTCTGATATGAAGGTGAATTTGAGAAAAAGCGAGATTATTCCAATGGAGAGTAGTACAGGTCGTAGACTTCTCTTTGTGGGGCTTTTAGGTTGCAAACTAGGGATTTTCCCCATTATCAACATACGTCTCCCCTGTGGAGCCAAATTCAAAGATAATAGTTTGGGACCCTGTCATTGAAAGACTAGAAAGATAATTATCTTGTTTGAAAATTAATTACATCCTCCAAATTTGGGAGGCTTACCCTCATGAAGGGCACATTTTCTAACTTCCTAGTCTATTTTATGTCTCTTTTCCATATCCCTTGCTCAATTGCCAAATTCTTGGAAGAAATTAAAAGGAGATTTCTATGGTGTACTCAGGAGAGGATTTCAAATATCATTTGTTAAATGGGTATGGGGTTGATTAAACAACCCATTCAAAAAGGAGGCTTGGGGTTTAAATATCTCTCCACTTTCAACAAGACCCTCCTTGGGAAATGGCTTTGGAGATTCATGAAGGAGAAGGATCATTAATGGAGGGAAATCATCACCTTTAAATATGGTCTCCACAGTACCTTTGACCTGCATTGTCCACCAATATGCAAAACCCAATATCAAGCTGTTAGTCTGTCACTGCAGAAGGGGAAAAAATTACCATGGAATTGTGATGTAACACTCTTAGTTGTTCATTGTAAGTTTTTGTAGTCAAAGATGAGGTGCCTTTGCTCTTTCCCTATGCTGCATAGTGATGCCAGGCTACATAATTTATCCTCTTATTATAAGGAAAGTTCCGATTGTAGTGGGAAAACTGAATGCTTGAGAAGTTGATTCCACCATTCTTATTACAGAAGCCAAATGTTGGACCCTGTCCCGAAGAAGCCTCATTGATAATATCTTCATAGCAATGCTTTAAAACACTCGTTTAAGGCTTGCCTCAAGCCAAGACATGCGTAAAATGCCTTGAGATTTAGTCTAAAATACCAAATCCTAAAAAGGCTAACGCATTACACGCCGAGGCTTATGCATTTGTACAAAAGGCAAGCCTTTTGTGCTCTTTTAGTTGAGGCTTACACATTTTGGTGCGTGATTCTCAAATTAGATTTGGCTGGAAAATTTTTACTCCATGTTTTTGTAAAAGTAATGTCAAAAGGAGTTTATCCCTAAAACTCTTGAGCCTCGACCTTGCCAACATAATTGAGAGTGTATCTTAGATCTTGGAAATAGTTTGAACTTTGTAATGTTTTATCCATCTCTTGTCATGATTCATGTAATGAATTCAAGTTAGTAATTTTTTAGTGGCCAACAAGTAGTTTGCAAATTACATTTGATTTTCATTTTTTACATTATATCTGTGAGTTTCTAATTTTTACTTTATTTTTAAAATATATGTGATTTTTTATTTTCATATTTTTATCTATTAGATAAAAATTCTCAAAAGGACTACACCCCAATGCTTTAAGGCTTATGCCTCACCTCTTAAGGGTTAAAATGCCTTGCCTTGTCTTTTTGCCTTTTAAAACATTGCTGCATAGAAAAAGTTCTAGAATTGCTTTCCAGCCTGAATCCCCTTAGCGGTGCACATACAGTGCACCTCCATAGCTTCCTAACATCCTTACCCTTCCCAAAATGAGTAGAAATGCAAGTCTTAAATTTTTATTTCAACTAAAATTTCTGAGCTCCCAATAGCATGGGAATTTCGATAGAAATTTGATTCAATGTAAATTTTGATTTTCAATGTTAAAAACTAATGGAAATTAATAGTAAAGCATGGAGCTCTTTTATGAAACTTTAGAAATTGTTAATGGACATAAAATGTAAGTTTTAGGACTAATATATTTTAAATTAAATACATCTATTGTTGTGCATGAGGTGCAATAGTTGTAATATAATGTGTATTAAACGTATACATTATATAATGTGTAATAAACTTATTTGGTTAATGTAAATGAAACTCATTAGTTAATTAAATCTTATTCATCATACAAATAGAGATACTTTGCTAATAGTTAAATTCATGGTTAAATAAAATGTTCTTGTAATTTTAACTATTCATATATTTTAAAAAACCCTTGTAATAATCTTTTGTTTCAATAAAAGAATAACATAAACTAAGAGAGAAGTTTCACTATGCATTTAGTGTCACATTTGAATTCTAAGGAAATTTCATTATGTACGTAAGATTTCAACAAGTTTCACTAAAATTTCGAGATTTTGATAAATTTCAAATGATTCTTTGAAATTTCAATAGAAATTTTGTAAGATAGGAATCAATTGTCATTTCGATTTCAAATTGGAAATTTCGATAGAAATTTGAAAAATTTCATTGAAATTTAAGACTATGGTAGAAATAATCAAGAACTCCTCAACCAACTTTGGATGAACCCACGCTTCACCAAGAACACCAAGAAAACCAAGAAGTGTATTCCACAAGCCTTATTGAAATACATTATAAAATAGTTAATGTATGTTATATTTGCATTTTTTAAAATTTTTTAATATTGAAATAGGAAACATTCTGGATGTGGGCGCTCGAGTATAGTGTCAAACATGCGGGACCCACCCGCATCATTCTAGACGTGGATGGGTAAAGAAGTTAGTTCGAGTGACTAGGATTAGATTATCAACTAAAAATATAGGAACACTCATGGGTAAAATCATTGAACTTGTGGACAATGATTAAAAGAAAAATTAATCTAATCTGTCTTCAAAAAACTAAGTGGGTGGGGGAGAAAGTAGTATTTAACCTTTGGTACACTAGAAAAAAAAACTTAAGAATGGGGTAGGAGCTATTGTAGAACTTGAAACATAGCGTTGTAGATGTCAAAAGAGTAGGGATAGAATTATAAAAATCAAGAGGTCTTAGGCCAAGAGATAATAAATATCATTAGTGCTTGTTCCTCAAGTAGGCGTAGTTGAAAACCTTAAGAGACAATTTTGGGAAGATATGGATAGTATCATATATGGCATATTACGGATTGAGCAAATACTCATAGGAGCATATCTAAATGGACACAATGGAAGGGATAAAAAAGGTTATAAGAGGATACATGGAGGATTTGGATATGGGGACAAAAGTAAGCCTAGGGAGATGATCTTAGATCTTGCCATGTCATATGGTTTTATTACAATGACTACTTGCTTTGAGAAGGGAAAAGAACACTTAATAACATTCAAAAGTGGACAAAATAAAAGTCAAATAGATTCTTTTTTCTTAACTAGCAGGGTAGATTGTTTATCATGTAAGGATTATAAAGTTATCCCAGGTGAAAGCTTAACCACAAAACATAGAGTTTTAGTGTTAGATATATATTAAAAAATGGAATAAAAGAATAAAATAAACTAGTATAACAAAACTAGGAGGTGGAACCTAAAGGGAGAAAATATAATAAAATTTAAAGATAAATGATCAAATATGATGATTGGATTATAAAGGATGATGTAGACAAAAACACTCTTTGGAGTAGGATAGCTAGCTTTACAAAAAGATAGAAAAATAAATTTTTGGTGAATAAAGAGGAAGATTCTTGAATATTAAAGAAAGTTGGTGGTGGGATCAAGATGTCCAAAAAGCCATAAAAAAAAAATGAATTTGGTATAAAACATGACAAAAATGTAGAAACATGGATAACTTTGAAAAGTATAAAGAGGCGGGAAAAATGCAAAAAGGTTGTTAGTGAAGCTATTCATAGATCATTTAATATTTTGTATGCTAGATTAGATATAAAAGAAGGGGAAAAGAGATATATTTAAACTTTCTAGAGTTAGGGAAAGAAAGAGTAAGGACTTAGGTAATGTAAAATGTATAAAAGTGAGGATGATATTGTCTTGGTTTAGGAAGAAGACATAAAGTAAAATGTATAAAAGTGAGGATGATATTGTCTTGGTTTAGGAAGAAGACATAAAGGAAAGATGGCGAAGTTACTCTAGTACGCTGTGCAATGAAAACCAAGTAGAAGACTTAAACTTAGAATTGAAAAATGAGGGAAAGTTTAAAAATATGAGATTTATTCGCAAGATTAGAGCTAACAAAGTTAAGTTTGCACTAAAAAGATGAAAAATGGAAAAGCTATAGGACCGGATAACATCCCAATTGAAGGTTGGAAATGTTTAGGTGATAATGGAAATATATGGTTTACTAATTTATTTAACACAATTATAAAAAATAAGAAAATGCTAGATGAATGGAAGATAAACACTTTAGTACCTATATGCAAAAATAAAGGAGATATTCAAAATTGTAATAATTATCGTGGAATTAAACTTATGATTCATACAATTAAGTTGTGGGAAAGTGTAGTAGAACAAATATTAGGCTAGAAACAAAGGTCTCAGAAAATTCGTTTGGTTTATGCTTGGGAAATCTACTACCGAAGCTATATATCTTTTAAGAAGATTAATGAGAAAGTTCAGGGAAAAGGACTTGCATATGATATTTATTGACTTAAAGAAAACATATGACATAGTACCTAGGGAAGTTCTATGGTGGGTTTACAAAAAAAAAAAAAAAAGGGTGTATAGGTATACTGATGTTATTACGGATATGTATGATGGAGTAAGGATTAGTGTTAGGACTATAGGTGGAGAGACTAGAGAATTTCTAATCACAATAGGTGTACATCAAGGATATGCTTTGATCCCTCATCTTTTGCTTTAGTGATGGATCAACTGACTAGGAGTATCCAAAATGAGGTTTCATGGTGTATGTTGTTTGTAGATGACATTGTCTTGATTGATGAAACTAGGGGTGGAGTATAGTCTAAGTTAGAATTATGGGGAGAAGCTTTAGAATTCATTGGCTTTAGGATAAGTCGAAATAAGACATAATATATGAAATGTAATTTCAGTAATAGGAGGAGGAATGTTGGCACCGAAGTTAAAACTTTATGATGAAGAAACCAATAGCACTAGTACATTTGAACACCTTGGATCTATTATGCAAGCTAAGGGAGAAATTGAAGAGGATGTAATACATTGAGTTAAAGTAGGTTGGGTAAAATGGAGAAGTGCTTCAAGTGTGCTTTGTGATCGTAAAATACCCTTAAAATTAAAACGGACATCTTATAGGATTACTGTAAGACTAGCTATGCTATATGGATCAGAATGTTGGGCGACTAAGAAACAACATATCCAAAAAGTAAAAGTTGTTGAGATGAGAATGCTTAGATGGATGAGTGATATAATGGTAAAAGATAAATTAAGAAATGAATAGATTTTCTGTAAGTTTAGCCTAACTTTTGTAGAAGATAAGATAAGGGAGGGATGACTTAGGTGGTTTGGGCACTTGCAACATAGGCCACATAGTGCGCCAATAAGGAAGAGTGAGTTAGTAATGTCAAAGTATTGTGTGAATGGCTGAATGGTGTGGCCTTGAGTTTTGTATATTATATATAGACTTTACAAGAATGCTATACATGGAAAGTAAATAAGTTCTAGCATGATTCTAGCCCTATACATGTAAACTATAATCTGTCAAGCCCTGCACATGTAAACTATAATCTCTCAAAATATATATGCTAATTGTACAAAATAATGAATGGAGAAATAGGGAAATAATTGGGGGCTGAAATAAGGAAAGAAATCTTTTGCTGTTTGCTGTTCCGTTGACAGCCCCCCTCAAATTGATGTGGGTTGATCAACAAGCTTCAATTTGCTACTTAGGAAGCAATGTTGATGACGAGTGAGAGCCTTGGTGAAGATATGAGCTATTTGTAGTTCAATGGAAATATGTGGAAGAGTGATAACGTGAGCTTCAAATGCTTCATGAATAGAGTGACAATCGACTTCAATATGCTTCGTGCGCTCATGATAGATAGGATTGGCCGTGATCTGGATAGCACTCGTATCATCCACATGTAGAGGTGTAGGATCGGTCTCAGAAAAATCTAGCTCAGCAAGCAAACCTCGAAGCCAAATAATTTCAGAACAAGCAAGAGACATCGCCCGGTATTCAAATTCTATCGATGACTTAGAAACTCTGTCTTACTCTTCCAAGAGATCAATGCATCACTTAAGAACACACACCAACTAGTGATGGGGCGACGTGTATCCGCACAACCAGCCCAATCAACATCGCTATAATCAGCAAGGCGAGTAGAATTGCCTGCAGGGAAGAATAAATCACGGGCAGAAGTGCCCTGAACGTAGCGTATGATCCTACGGACAACAGCCAAATGAAGATGACGAGGAGTCTAAAGAAACTAGCTGACTTGTTGTATAACAAAAGAAATGTCCGGTCTAGTAATGGTGAGATAGACAAGACTACCCACCACCTTCTGGTATAAATTGGGATCAACAAGTAAGTCACCCTCCTCTTTGCGAAGCTTGACATTTAATTCCATGGGAGGATCAACAGAAGTACCCTCCTGAAGGCCAGCTGTAGCCACCAAGTCACTAGCATACTTATGTTGATTGAGTGAAATATCAGAGGGACTACGATTCACCTCAAGACCAAGAAAATATGTGAGAGACCCAAGATCTTTCATATGAAAGGACTCTAAGAGATGAGTCTTGAGCTAAGCAAGTAAAGCCGATTCGGAACCAGTAATCACAATATCATCAACATAAACCAAAAGAACAACAATACCCATGTTTGATTTTTGAAGAAATAATGAAGTGTCATTCTTGCTTTGCTTGAATGAAAATTGCAATAAAGTGATGCGGAATTTATCAAACCAGGCCCTTGGAGCATGGTTTTAAATCGCAGTAGCGGTTAGCGTAACGTAACGATAACGGGTGTAACGGGAAGCGGGAGTAGTGGATGTTATATAGAGGGAAGCGGGTGTAACGGCCGTGAATTTTTTTGAAGCACACACAACCTTGTGCATATTAGCGTACTTGCATGTTTTAAACTTTTAGCCATTCTTAGAAAGAGTTTTAGTGTATTTTGGATCCTTTAGTTCGAGTAACTAAGTTATTTGGTAAGGGCAACAAGTTTACATTTGTTTTAAACCGCCAATCATAGAAAATTACGTGTGTGCATATTTATACTTCTCATTGTTCTTATCTGTGATAAATTATTTTGTGTGCTAAATTAATTAATAAAAAAAAAAATCATTATACACTCCATTAATCTATTAAACACATAAGGCATACGAATGATATAACTATGAAATAGCTAGAAAAGAAAGAAGTTGAAAAATAAAGAACATAAATATCACATTACTAAGATTATAAAAAAAAAAAAAAAAAAAAAAAATTTCCTAACAAGTTAGCATCTTGAAATTGTTAATTAATGCATCTATTGTGAGTATTTAAAGAAATAATAAATTTTGTATCATTGTCATCCTCATTATAATCTTTTCCCCCTCTTGCCACTTGGTATATTGAGAATGATATATGAAAGAGAGAAAAAGTGAGAAGAAAAAATAAAAATTTTTTTTTTTTTTTTTTGGGTGTAACATTCCTGTAGCGGTTATGTAACGGTCGTAGCGGCCTTTACATAACTGTCGCGGTCCGTAACGGCCTCTACGGCCGTGATTTTTATTCCCACCGATTTTGCGGTATGTAACGGTATCGGTAACCCAAAAAATCGTTACGTAACGGCGTTACGTAACGGTCGCGGCCTTTATTTAAAACCATGCCTTGGAGCTTGTTTGAGACCATAAAGAGAGCAAGGAAGCTTACACACCTGTGAAGTCAATGAGGGAAACAAGCCCATTGGTGGCTTCATATAAATACACTCTTTAAGATCCTCATGAAGAAAAACATTCTTGACATCCATTTGATGTAGTGGCCAATCACTGGAAGCAGCAATAGCCAAAATTGTATGAACAGTAGTCATCTTAGCCACAGGAGCAAAGGTCTATTCATAATTGATACCATATTCCCGATTATTTCCAAGTGCAACAAGGCCAGCTTTGTAACGATCCAGACTTGCATAAGATTGGACCTTGACTGAGTAAACCCATTTACAACCCAGAGCAACAATGGTGGTAGGGCAAGGCTTAATGTCCCAGGTGTGATTGGCCTTTCGAGCGGCAATTTCTTCTTGCATAGCTTGTCGCCAACAATCATGCTTGGCAGCGTGTGAGTAGGATGTGGGAATATCTAAATTGGAAAATGCAATAGTAAGAGTTGAAACCGGATTGCCAGAAATGGAAAAGAGAAACCCATACCTATTCGGGGGTACAAACACTTGAGGAGAGCGGCGTACCAAAGGCTCTGGAGGTGCTGCAACTCACTGAATCTGGAGCGTGGTAGGATCAGATATCAGATGAGCCACCGGAAGAGACTGTGAGTGGGAGCGTCCCGTCTACACAATACTTGGTTTAAAACGAGAATTGATTTGATGAGGATCTGAGAACTGCTCCTTAAAGGAAGGGGTATCACAGTGGAAGAGGAGGGTACGGAAGACATAGGAAAGAAATGTTGATTTTCAAAGAAAATAACATTCCTAGAAATGCATGCACAATGTAATGTAGGATCATATCAAACAAATCCCTTTTGACACACATTATATCCCAAGAATGCACATGGAACAGATTGAGCATATAATTTATGTTGCTTATGAGGAGGTAAATGAACAAAACATTCACAACCAAAGGTACGAAGGTTATCGTAACTAGGTTGCTTAGAAAATAAGCGGAAATAGGGAGACTCCATGAGTAGGACTTGAGAAGGTGAACAATTAATCAAGTAAATAGCAGTTTTCAAAGCCTCAACCCAGAACAAGGATGGAATAGAGGATTCTTGCAAGAGAGTACGTACCATATCTAGGAGATGAAGATTTTTGCGTTCGGCTACTCCATTCTGTTGGGGAGTAACAAGACATGAACGTTGATGAATAATACCTTTAGAAGCCAAAAATGCCTAAAACTCAGTAGAAAAATATTCATCATCAAAATCTGTGCGTAATGAGAAGCAGAAAATTGATTGTCAACATACGCTAAAAACTCGGTGAAAGTACGAAAAACCTCAGATTTAGAGCGAATAAAGTAGATCCAATTAAATTTGCTATGATCATCAATGAAAGTCACATAGTATTTAAATTTTTCATGTGAACTAACCAGGGAAGGTCCCCAAACATCACTATGGATAAGATCAAAGCACTGAGAAGCTCTACTAGCATGCAAAGGGAAGGGAAGAGTTTTGCTTTTACTAAGTTTGCAAGAAGCACACTCAAGAGATAAAGAAGAACATTCTTTATTACCAAGTAAACCAGAGTTGAATACATGAGGTAAGATCTGAGTATTGGGATGGCCTAAACGACGATGCCACACCATACTAAGATCTGAAACATTATTACAAGAGACTGAATAGAAGAAACTGGAGAAAGTGCTGGAACATGCAAAAGTAGTGGAAACAAGCGCTCCACTTTAGGTCCCTTCAAGATCGGCTCCCTTGTTACTTGGTCCTGTAGAACACAACCATCACCAGAAAAATTAACAGCACAATTGTTATCAACTAATTGACCAACAAAAATAAGATTTTTGGAAAGTTGAGGAGCAACATCAGTGAACATAGAAGAGGCATCTCCGACAGCAACTATTGGCAAAGAACTGCCATTGGCAGTCTGAATAGCAGATTTACATGCGTAAGGCCGAACATGACTCAGAGTAGTGGAATTATTCTTCGTGTGATTAGAGGCACCCGAGTCCACATACCAGAGTTTAGTAAAATTGTTACCTTGGAGCCTTATTGTTGATAATGCCGAAATTAACATCTGTTGCACCATTTTGGGTGTGCAGTAATTCGCTGTAGGAGGTGCAAGAACAGAGGAGTCATGTGAAGAAGAGCCAGGGGCCGCAAAAGTCACTGTGGGGGCTACAATAACAGAAATCTGTAATGCTTGGGCCTGACGATTTTGCAGGCGGATACGAGAGTCTTTGATAATGTGACCCTTCTTCTTGCAATAAGAGTAGTGTTTCTTGGAACAATTAGCAGTGATATGCCCAAATTTTGGCAACAAAAACACAGCAAAGTGCTAGAATGCGCAGGTGGTTCTCGTTGTTGAGCAGCATAAGCCACAGGGATGGACCCTGAACTATCATGAGATTTTGATAGAGTAACTTGAGTACTAAGCCATTGTTCTTCATGAAGTAACTCACCAAAACAAACATCAAGAGAAGGAATAGGAGAGCGATTTAACAGAGGAGAGAACAAATTCATACTCAAGGCAGAGTTTCGTAAGAAATTGATCACGACGACTAGTCTTGTGAAGAGGTTGAATAATGGGAAGAGGGGCAACGGGAACATCTACGGTAACCAGATCAGAATATTTGTTCCAAAGAGTTAGAAATGCCAAATAATAGTCTTGGATGAAATGATTGTCATGTTGAAAGATGGCAATCGCATGCTCTAACTGAAAATGATGGCTACCGTTATCTTGATGATATATTGCTTTTAAATAAGCCCACTTGGATAGAGCGGTGCGATAAGGTTGCAAGTTGGGGATAATATGTGGCTCAACCGACCCAAGAAGCCAAGACATAATCTGAGCATCAAGCACAACCCATGAAGGACAAGCTGCTGAATCCTTGGATTTATTAGGATTGGGTGCACAATCCGTGCCATCAATATGACCCCAAAGATCTTTTCCCTTCAGGAAAAGTTCAAATTGAAAAGCCCACGTTGAATAATTGTTGCCCGTAAACTTGGCACACACAAATGCAGAGTCCATGCTAAATAAAGGAGAAAATCGAGAAGCCAAAAAAAGAAAAAAGACTGCTGAAAAAAAAATTACTACCAGAAAATCGAGAAGCCAAAAAATAAATCTACGCAGGTACAAAGAAAACCTAGATCAACCTTCCTTCCCTAAAAAATAAATTTTGAACCAAGAAACCTGCTGTGCCGAGAATCACAAGGACAGAGAAGCACCAGAAATAGCAACAGAAAGAACCAAAATCAACCTTCATGCACTAAAATATAAATATTGAACCAAGAAACCTGCTGTACCGAGAATCACAAGGACAGAGAAGCACCAGAAACAGCAACAGAAAGTTGTTCCGATTGACCTGCCTGCACTAAAAATAAATTGCAAACCAAGAAACCTGTTGTGTCGAGAATCACAAGGACAGAGAAGCACCGGAACAGCAACATAAAGCTGTTCGGACAGCCATTCAGCCACAGAAATACCGAAAAAACAGAGAACCAAAAAAATTCCAGAAGAGAATAGACCCACAACAGCCACAGAAATGAGAGACACCTTGGAAACCGAGAAGACAAAAAAAAAAAAAAATTCGAGGGGAAAAAAAATAGCAGTCGGCAAGCTCTGATACCATGTCAAAGTATTGTGTGAATGGCCGAATGGTTTGGCCTTGAGTTCTATATATTATATATATTCTTTACAAGAATGTATACATGGAAAGTAAATAAGTTCTAGCATGATTCTAGCCCTGTACATGTAAACTATAATCTGTCAAGCCCTATACATGTAAACTATAATCTCTCAAAAAATATATGCTGACTGTACAAAATAATAAAGGGAGAAATAAGGAAATAATTGTGGGCTGAAATAAGGAAAGAAAACTTTTGCTGTTTGCTGTTTTGTTGACAAGTTACTGTGAGTAGTAGAAAGGGTAGGGGTAGACCTAAAATAACTTGTAATGAGATAGTAAAAATTTAATAGGCCTGAATTTGTCGAAGGAAATTATCCACAATCACATAAATTAGCGAAAAAGGATTCGTTTAGCCGGCCCCACCTAGTGGGGCTTAAGGCTTGGTTTGTTGTTTAAAACATGAAACATGTCATATTTTTCGTAATATTATCCTTTCTAATTTTTCTTGTGGCCCACTTGTGGTGGGAATTGGTGAAACTGACATCATGGTTTTCATTTATCTTGAAACTTGGGCAATAATTTAATGGAACCTGTTACGACTTGTTATACATTGTTGGTTCGCAACCTAACAACTTAACTTTTAGGTAAAATGGTAATCTAACATGGTATCAGACCCATGGTCGTTGGGAGGTTCTAGGTTCTAGTCTTCTTGCCCGCATTTAATTTTGCTAAAAATTTTTTTGTGTTCCCAATATGGCTGTTGTTCATTGTTTGTTTATTTCTCAAAGTGCAATCATACTGTACATGTGGTGGGGTGTTAAGGCTTGATTATACATTTGTGGCCCGCAACCCAACTACAAAGCCTTTAGGTAAAGTGGTAATCTAACATAACCAAACAAAAGTACATGTGAGTTGTTTTTAATGGATTTTATTTATTTATTTATTTTTTGTTTTTAAACGCTAGATGGAGTTGGGAATTTGAACAAGTATATGCTTGCCATGTAAACTCTGTGGCCAACTGTGGCACAATTAAATGCCATTTAACTCTTGGCTCTCTCATTTAGTTTTGTGTATGTTGGTATACATTTCACTAGCATGGGTAGCTTTTTTCAGCCTATATGTGTGTATGGATATAGTTTTATACTGTTAGGTATTCCTTCTTAATCTGTTCATGGCACAACGTCTATCGTATGACATTGTAATATAATGTTGTATAAATAGTGTGGCAAGTGATCTAATTTAAGGTCAAATTGTATGTTCTCGTTGAATAATTTAAAATGACCTTTTAAATGAGTTGAGAAGGACATTCTTATTAAATGTTAGTAAGTGGTGAACATGAAATTATGTTCTCTAATGAATGCTGCCTAACTGTTGTTCAAATGATCAAAATACTCATATAAATGATGAATTTTCAAAATGAACTATTCTGTATTTTGATCTGCTTGAAATATTTAAATATATGATGCTTGAACATGAAAGAAGTAGGTGGAAAACATAAATGTGGAGAACACATTGAGATAGTTAGGCTTGAGGTAATGCTTGCTTAGTATGACAATTGAAGTCTCTTATTTGGAGTCCAAGTGAAGTCAATTCTAGGTCCTTGAGCCATTTGAAATTAATCTCATGTCCTTTACTGTTGAACAAGCTTTATCGATTTAGGTGCATTAAAAAAATAATTATGATCACTTGTGCGGATTTATTTTCATGATAAACTGATAATTGATCTGTTTTGTGATTTTAACTCTGCTTTATTTAAACACATGATTAATTCATGTGGCACCTCTCACTAAATTTCCCCTTTTTTTTTGCAGCCTGCATTTCCATTGATGAAAATAGTGGTCGTTTGTTCCTTTCTGACAGCAATCATCATCGGATTATTGTGTTTGATGGCAGTGGAATGATTCTAGACTGTGTACGTGTAAAATGTTAACGAGTTAAATTCACTTGCCTAATCAATTTTATCTCCGTAAGTAGCTAATGTGCTGCTATTGCTATATGGAAAAGTGGACAGATCTTGTCATGGTTAATGTCGTGGTTATTATGTATGTTTGCTTGTGCCTGTATCAAGCACAAGCTTGAAAAAAAATGTTCAATGGCAGTAGCCGTATCTTGCTCACTTCAGTTCTCTTTGGCTCAGCCCTAGCTTTGCTGCTCTTTCAAATTTAGGACTTTTTTATTTTTCTCACTCCTATGAGGAATCAGTATCCACTGAAGATCACCAAAAGGGGGTGTTAACTGAGGACATGGTGTACATTTATCTAACGGGAATAATAAATAGCCAGTTGAGACTCCAAAGCTCCAATTCCTTTGGAAGATGCAACAAAAATGGTTAGCACTATCCATCTTTATTTTTTTCACTTAAAGCATCAATTAAGTAATATTCAATTAAACCATCTTCACATGTTCCCCATCAAATAGCATGCCTAGAAGCTTTTCAAGAAAACCACCCTTTTAGGGGGTTTTCATCTTGCACTCAATTCTCTAGTGGCATTTAGCAACACCATTATCTCTAAGCACTTCAGCAGCTTGTAGAAAGGCTTAACAAAGAATCTTCTTCCCTCTTGCTCCCTCAATGCATCCTATCCTCCAAAAACCTTATAATTCTCATTTCATAAAGCTTGATCACCAACTCTTCCACATGCCTTACCATCAAATCTTAAATCCCCCTGCAGACAGGAATAGACTACGCAAGTTAAGTTCATCAAAGCTGACAACCATTCATTTAGGTACACTTCAATGTCAAAATGATTGTGATACACCTCCTTTAGAGATTTAGCATGTCATCACCCCTCTAGAAGTGAGTTCTATAACTGTTTCTGACTGGAAAGACAATAAAACTTCTTGAAGCTTTCCCTCTTTCATGATGCACTTCCAAGGCCCCACCCTACAAGACCTTACTTGGAAGACCAACTTGTTTTCATTATCCCATTTTTGAACTTAGTGACTTTTCTCTATCCACAAGCCACCACAGCCAAGGCTTGATTGAATGTTCCCAACTTCCTCATGTCTAGTTCCACATATGTTACTGGTGAATGTACAACTTTCTATCCAGGAAGTGATATTCCTTTCTTCCCCTACTCCATACCAAAGAAAATCCTTTGCAAGTTTTCAAGCTTTCTCTTAGTATTTTCCATAATAAACTAGTAGTAGATGGATAGATTGTGAGTGTTCATGCAACCCGGTGACTCTGTGAGTCACTTGTTAAATCAATTCACCCGAGTCCTATATCCCTTTCGAAGCCAAAGATACATGTTTGGAATTTCCTTTCTTCCCTTACTCCATTTGACAAAAAATCCCTTTGCAAGTTTTTGAGCTTCTCTCCACAACTTTCAAAATAAAAAAAAAGTGGCTGGTAGTAAATGAATGGTTAGCAAGTGTACTAGTAAGAAAAGTTCACTCTCCTCTTTTGGTAAGTGTTGTTTGTTCCACCTTGTGTGTCACCTTTTAAAGCAATTCACCAGTCCTATGTTGCCGTAGCTTTCCAAGGGGATCCCTTTGGAAGCAAAAAATGTGTTTGGAGGAACACCCCCTTTATAGCTCAAAATTTTCTTGAAGACTTGTCACTTCCTAAAGCATGCCTCTTGAAATTTTAGTCATCTTAATTCTCAGGCCTCGATTCAAACACATTGGAATACACCTTACCCCAAACAATATAGTGAACATCATATGGGAAATGATAATCGTTTCTCACTTCTTTATACTCACATCAAACCCCTTAGGTAACTGCTGCTACTTTTCACTACTCGTGTAGCCAATTTGCTTAACACCATGGTCTTAAATTTCCGCAAAATTGTCAAAATTTCCGATTTCTATCACCATTGAAATTGAAATGGCAATCGATTTCTGAATTGCAAAATTTCCATTGAAATCTCAACGAATCATTTGAAATTTATCGAAATCTTGAAATTTTAATGAAACTTGTCAAAATTTTAACTATACGATGAAATTTCGTCAGAATTCATATGAGAAATTTAGGAGTGAA
The DNA here is from genome assembly GCF_029873635.1 of Malania oleifera. Classification (NCBI taxonomy): domain Eukaryota; kingdom Viridiplantae; phylum Streptophyta; class Magnoliopsida; order Santalales; family Ximeniaceae; genus Malania; species Malania oleifera. The sequence goes on along the minus strand of NC_080421.1, from coordinate 57,795,279 downwards.
GTGAAATTTCTATCTTAATTTATTTGATCGAAACAAAAGATTATTACAAGTGTTTTTGAAATTATATGAAAAAATAAACTTACAATAACATTTTATTTAACCATTCATGTCTAAATTATGATTATTTGTATAATAAATAATATTTAAATGATTTATGAATTTCATTTGTATTAACTGAATATGTTTAATGTATATTATCTTACAAATATGTTTGATACACATACTATTGTACAAATTTTCCACCTCATAAAAAACATAGATGTATTTAATTTCTAATATATTAGTCCTAAAACTTATATTATTATGTTTGTTATCCATTTCTAAAGTTTCACAAAGAATTCCATGCTTTACTACTAATTTCCGTTATTTTTTCAAATCAAAATCAAAATTGACATCGAAATCGAAATTTTCGTCGAAGTTTCCGTACTTTTGGAGCTTTGAAATTTGAGTCGAAATCAAAATTTAAGACCTTGCTTAACACTTACCACGAAGATAAGCAGAAAGTGCGGGAGAGGGTCTCCTAGCCCTTAGCTCTTTTTCCGGAGTGAAAGTCTCTTTTTGAAGTGTGTACATTAACAACTGGAAGGTGAGATCTTTGGATAAAATCTGTCACAACTGCATGATATGGTTTGTGGAGGGATTCAAACAATATAGAATCAGTTTTGGTCAAAAACATGGTTTTATGAAGCTTCATGCATTGTCCGTGTGATCAGCACTGCTAGCCTTTGACTGGCGCATGAGTGTGCGTGATGGCAGCTCCTGCAATGGTATTTCAGGGGTTGGCAAATTGGTAGTGCCTGTGGGTGGATATGGTGTTTGTTTTTGCACGATATGAAGGGGTTTTGGTGCTGGTGAACTGGCAGTGACGTCTAGGGACTTTCTGGTGACTGCTGTGTTTCGGCTGCTGGTGGCTGGTTTTCAGGTGTATGGTGGTGCAAGTAGTTCTCCTATAATATAAGACATGAGGAGGATTTAGGGTTTTAGGCTTCAGTTTTCAGTTTGAAGGTGGCTGCGGAATTTATGGTCCAGGTCTCAGAACCATGATACCATGTTAAGACTTTCAGAATAAGGTGTAAATTGGAAGACCTACTCAGAATAATAGATCTCTCCCTCTATTATAATGACAATTTTACATAACTTGGCTTACTAACATAGCATTATTATATATATCCCCTCTTAAAAGACTTTCAGAGTATGGTGTAAATTGGAAGACCTACTCAGAATAATAGATCTCTCACTCTATTATAATGACAATTTTATTAACTTGTTAATATTATTTCCCCTCCTAAATGTCAGTAAGTTGGAGGTTTGTTGAATTTGCAGCAACTGGATATCTGTTCTTTTAGGGAAGGAACTAGCTACAAATTGGAGAAGGATCGTAATAATTCCACTGGAACAAATATCTCTGTTCATCTTGTCTTCTCATTGCTGATGTCTGCTCTAAGGGACGTGTTGCAGCCTTAGGAGAGTGCTGGTTCTTATGAAGCTTCATCTTTTGGTTCAGAAGATGATACGAGCAACTTGTGATTCTGAGAATGGTTTGTCAGCAGAATATGGTTTCTAAGGGGAGGAAATTTGTCGAATCTCCTAAAGTGTGGTTTTGATACTATTTCTAGTGACCATGTGCTTGGGGAAGATGTCTTTTGGCATGAATAGCAGCAAGCTGAGGGAAGTTGTCCTGAGAAGGTCTTTGATAATGCTCAGGTTGGTGATGACCGTTTTAAGAACACAAATAACCAGGTAAAAGATTTGACTATTAAGGGAACTTTGGCACTTCCTGTGTTCTTGAGCAAAATCAAAATAACTGTACCCTTGGTGATCCTATTGATCTTTGTGTGTGTGTGTGTGTTTGGGGGAGGGGGGTGATTAAGAGATAGGGAGGCTCTGAGAACTTCTAAATCTGAACAATGTACTCTTCCCATTCCTACTTGGTCTATTCCTGCAATTAAGACTTTATGCCAAAGGGAGGAGTTTAACAAGGGAGATGCTTCTATAATTTTTCATGAAACATTGGGTTTTGGTCTAGTTAAGAAGTATTGATTAGAGAATACTTGGATATTGTGCTTATTGACTAAATTAAGCTTAAAGGTTTTGATTCTCTCTTTCAGGGTTCAAATGGGGCATACTTATTATATGGGACACTTATTCCTTTTCCAAAGCTGATAGTCTTGTTGGGTTTGTCCCCCTTTTTGTCATGATATACATGAGAGATAGGGATTAATGGTGGTTTATGGGTGCACTCTAGACCCACTCTTAAGGCTTCCTTTTGGGATGAGTTATATGCTTTTTTTAGGTTTTGTTCCCTAGGTGGATCATAGGTGGTGGTTTAAATGTTGTAATGTTTGGAAAAAAACGGTGTGGGAGGGCTACTTCTAGTATGTGGAAATCTAATAGGTTTAGTACAGATTGTGGCTTTAGAGTTCTCCCTTCAGGTAACTCCCTCTACTCATGTTTTATGTTGCTCATTCACTAGACAGGTTTTCATTTTGTAGTGAGTGGGAGGATGAGTATTTGAATGTCTTCCAAATTGCTTCGTCTAGACCTATGTTTGATCATTTTCCTATTTTGCGGATTCTATCAAGGTTACTTAGGGCCCTACTCCTTTTCATTTTGAAAATATGTGGGTGGATCTTGATTCTTTTCATTCTTTGATTAGGAATTCTTGGAGGGAGGATTTGGAGAGGGGGTGGGAAGGCTTTTTGGTGACATTAGGATTAGGAAGGCCTGCATATTGGGTGAGTTGGATTACCTAGATAGGAAATAAGATTGTATTTCGGAGAGAGAGACGTTAATCAATTTTTGCTGAAGAGTTGAAACATTTGATTTTTAAGGAAGTGAGAAGTTGGAGATAGAAGAATAAATTTAAATGGGTTAAAAACGATGCTCATAATTCAAAATTTTTTCGTTAGGTAAAGGAAAGAGGAGATGAACTTGATCTTGGAATTGGATTTGGGTAGGGGTGAAGTCTTTGTGGATCCTTGTTTGATTTCTTATGAGGTCATTAATTTTTTCTCTAATTCTATATGGAGGAAGATGTTTGTAGACCTATGCTTGAGGGGTAGATTGGAATCCCACTTTTAGTGATCAGATGTCTTGGTTGGAGAGAGCATTTGAGGAGGAGAAAGTGAGGTTTAGTGTGTTTGGGATAGCTAGGGATAATGCTCTGGGTTCAAATGGGTTTAACCTGTATTTTTTGCAAGATTTTTGGGATGTGATTAATAGGGATTTGATAAAAGTTTTTAATGAATTCAATTGGGATTGGATTTTAAGTTAGGGCATTTAACCACATCATCACTTTGGTGTGTAAGAAGTGTAGATCTATCAAGATTGCAAATTTTTGACCTATTAGCTTAGTTTCTATTGTGTATAAGATTATTGTTGAAGTGCTAGCCAATAGGTTGAGTGCTGTGCTTGATAAGACTATTTCTAAGGCTTAAAATTTGTCCTTGTGGGGCATAGGTAGATTTCTTGGACAAAAATGTGTGAGAAAGGGGTTTGGGGAGAGGTGGCATTCTTGGATGAGGGGCTGCATGTATTTTCTTCATGGTTATAGTGAATGGTGAACCTAAATCTTGGTTAAGTGCATAGAGGGGCATTAGAGAAGGGGGTTCACTCTCCCTTCTTTTGTTTGTGTGTAGAAGTTGATGTTTTGAGCTGAATGATTGATAAGGTGGTGGAAACGGTTGGTGAAAGGTTTGGAAGGAAGGTCACCGCGCCGGGGGGGGGGGGGGGGGTGGGTGCGCGTATGTTACACCTAAGTCCATTGCCACAATTTTTTTCACTTTGGGCTGAGCCCCTCATGATTTTAAAACACGTCATGATAGGTGGAGGTCCAAAACCCACATATATAGTTAAGGCTCTTCACCTCCTTAAGCCATGTGGGACTCCTTTCCACCCCAATAACCTTAGTTTTGGGCTATCCCTTGCCCCCACAGGGCACATGCCTGTGGTTATCACCCACAATATTGGTGCATGCCACCCCCGACATGTGTCGTCACTACACACTCGATCTGGATCCAGTTTGATAGCATGCTGTAATGGTTGGGTCCACTGCCATGATATTGTTTACTTTGGGGCTAACCTCACAGTTTTAAAACACATCATTACAGGTGTAGGCCTTTATCCTCCCCGAGCAATGTGGGACTCCTCCCCACACCAAGAGTCACTGTTTTGAGATATGTTAGTGTAAAGGGTGTCAAAGCATTAAGATGGTTGGGAAGGTGCACTACTTTCTTTCAAGGGGTTGCATGATACTTATTCAGACTTGTCTTGCTAAATATCCTTTGTGTTACTTGTCTATTTCTATTCTTTTGGGGATTGTAAGCTTCGGAAAATTATGAGGGATATTTTTTGGGGTCTAGGGTCGGGTGGAACAAGGATCGTTTGTTTTGTTGGGATGTGGTGGGTAGGTCTAAAATGGAGAGGGCTTTGGGTCTTGGAAATTTTGTGTGTAAAAACACTGCCAGCTTGGCTAAATTTGGAAGGCTAAAGTTCCCCCAAAACTTAAAGCTTTTCTTTGGTTAGTTTTGCTTAATAGAGTTAACACCTATAATTTTTTTGCAGAGTACGAGACCTTTGAAGGCACTGTCTCCAGATGTATGCTTTGTATGCCTTAAAAATTCAGAAACAGATTCTCATTTGTTTTTGCACTGTGATTTTGTTTGGGAAGTGTGGAATAAGCTTTTTGGTCTATTGGGAGAAAGTTGGGCTGGCGGAGACGTGGTGGAGAACCTCTTGGCTATCTCTATTTCTGGTTTTGGTAGAAAAAAGGATGCTGTATTGTTATGGAGAGCTGCATTCTTCGCTGTGCTGTGGTTGAAAAGTAATGCATATTGTTAATCGTCCCAGCCGGGAGTATATAGAGTTAGAAGGGGGGGGGGGTGAATGGAGTCTTTTCGCGTAATCAAGATTTTCTCTACAACACAAAAGTCTTGACAAGATGCAAGAAATTATATCACAATATATGAAATTTAAATCATGCACAAGACAAAAGTAAAAAGTATATGGAGATAAAATCAACATTGGTATTTTTACGTGGTTCGACACCAAGCCTATGTCCATGCCTTAGCACCAAGCTAAGGATTCCACAATCCACTAAAATACTCCTTCATTGGCGGAGTAAGCCTTACAACTTAGGAACAGATCCCTACAAAACTAGCCGTTATTGGACCGTTGGGAGCAATTCCCAAAAAAAACTAGCTGTTTTTGCCCGTTAGCGTCATTCTCTCCATTGGGCTTGTCAACTAGTCCCCTGCACTCGTCGACCAGTGATACATTGCGACTTGTCAACTAGTGCCCTGCACTCGTCGATGAGTGTCCTGAATCAGAAAAAGTCATCAACATGAAAGTTGTGAGATTTTTTCTTAGCTTTCGAGGGACACCAAGATCGTCATTTTTGGACTTTTCTAGCAAAAGTTATGCCCCAAATACCGAAGGGTGTTCAAGACTCAATGTTGCACTATGTTAGTTGACGATTGCTCTGTTCTTCTTTATCAGAAAGCCTTTTTAAAGACTTAAAACATTCTTGAACAAAAGTATATAAAAGATATTAAGTTTATTAAAGATTAAAACTTGTCCAAGTGAGTTTCCCCTTGAATATAAGATATCTTGTTTGATAAAACACATTTGAAAGCTTGTTTTGATAACTTTAATGAAAATATGCTTGACTTCTTGAAGCTTTTGGACGTAAGACTCGTTTTGATAAAATCGAGACTAAGTATGAAGATGTTCAAAATACTAAGATGTTGAAAACACTTCCCTTTGAAAAACAACTCTGAGTTTAGGATTCTTTTGACAAACTCTTTGATTTAACTTTGAAAGCCATGTATGTTGAGTTGGTGACTTTAGGTGAAATCCTATAAACTCATGTGTCCTAGTATGCATGCATTTGCTCAACTCTTGCTCAGAAATTGTGAATGAAACAAAACTGCAAGAGTTACAAAATGTTGCTACCTCACACAACCCATATTACATATAATTCAACATAAAACTTCCTTTGGTTGTACTTGGGTCCATCCGAGTACATGACCTTTTGATCTTTCCTACTTCGATCGTCAACTTGGTCCAATCTTTGCCTTTGATCCAGTACTTCATGAATTCGTTACTGGAACCTGTACTAAGCATGATCTGCAAAGATTGGAAATACTAGGAACAACAAATAGGTTAATATCATCAAACATATAAACTATGATTATGTATCCCCCAGGGCTAACACATATATTTTTCTGGAAAAAAAGCTGAATATTTCTTTGTCATGGGATAAGATTCATTACTTGGTTTCACTTCAGTATGCTGATCCTGGGTGCTTCCAAGGAGTGTGCTTTGCTGATATCTGACAGGATTGGTTCTTCTTGTTTGTTTGATTGATGTTTTTTATTTTTTTCCTTATTTTTGTTTTCCCTATTTTGTTTAGGAGGATTTCTCACTCTCTGTTCTGTACATTATTCCTTTTTAATGAAAATTTCTTCTTTTGGTATAAGAAAAACATAGGAACAAGGCATACTGATAGTACTGAATAACTTAAGTAACTAGTAACAGTAAGTTTTTATATACTAACCAGTTTAACCGGTCTTACATGGTGGCTTTACCAGACTGGTCTGATTTTAAAACCACGGTGAAACTTAAGCACAAAATTTTAGAGAATTCATTAAATAACATCAGAGTAGAAATACAGGTTTAAGCATTTCCTTGGTATGATTCTGGTTGGCTTGTGGAAGAAATTTTAAAACCTTGCTTGTATTATATAGGATTGTATCATGGGTGGGGAATATTTTTTTGAAATTCAGTAATGTTTCATGATCATGTGACATGATGTAGGTAATGCTCTTGCCTACTACTCCTTGTTGGAGCAGTCACTTTTATTTTAAAATCTCTTCATTTAATTGGCATATTTTCCAGTGAGTTCATTGGGGATTTTTTTTTGGTGCTTGGATTCCTTTTTGTACAAATGTGATTTGCTCTTTTTGGTTTGTCTGCGGAAATTTGTGCTTTTTTATGTGCGTAAGTGCACTTCTGCATGTGTGTGCTTTGGTATGCGCATATTTGTGCTTGAATTTGTGAATTGTGAGTCTAGGAAGGCAGAAAGTGTTTGTGGGAATTAGCTTGTGTTGCTTTTATTTCTGTATCCACTTTTCTGAAACCCAAGCATATGAAACATGCTTGGCAGCATGTGGTTCTGTTTCCAAAATATGAAAGCATCCTTAAGAAACTTCACAATAATGTTTAAGGTTTTTGTGGAAATGGAAACAAACCATTTTAAACACAAATCAGAACATTGAAATGATAAAATGTGAAGTAACTTGTTCTTAATGCATCATAGTTATTGTTCATATGATTCTATTGACAGGCTTGTCTGGTTTTCTGCAACAAATAAAATACGACATTAAACAGTTGCGCATGTTTGCCTTTTTGAAGTCCCTTCTCATTTGTTCGTGATTTCCATCCTGATCTAATGATATAACATTTTGGAGCCTTTGACATAAATCTTACATTGTGCCACTGTTTCTTTTGTGGTGAGTGATATCCTCGATTTTTGTCTTAGAAGAAAAGATATTTCTTCTCTATAATGCATTATATGTATAGAGTATTTTCATCCTTGGTGACTAGGTTATGCTCATCATGCAGTGAAATGAATTACATTTTACCTTGAGTTTGATTTCACTGCTTGTGTTTGTGTTTGTATGTTAAGGACAGTACCGGATTATTTTCCATTAACTTCCATGGAACTGGGCCTACCACAAGCTGTTAATTGGTGTTTTATGTTAAAATTTCAGCATACTCTTCTCAAATTTTGTTTTTCCCAAATTTGTGGTTCAGACTTGGCACAGCAGTAAGGTTACTCCATTGTATTTTAGGCATTGTGGGTTCGGGTCATAGAAATAGCGTCGCCACATGCCTGGGATAAGGCCACGTAGATCCGAGACTCCCCAGGCAGCATTTTGGCAGGAGATTGTGCATATGACTGCCTTATATTTATTTAACCATAATTTACTATATTATTTATAGGTTTTTAAATGATAACGAGGTCAGGAGGAGGCTGAAATTTTGACACCCTCATTTTTAAATATATATTTCAGATTGGTTCATCCCCAGGATTTGAGGATGGAAGTTTCGAATCTGCCAAGTTTGTGCGTCCTGCAGCTTCCTTTTATCATGATACTGAAGATTGCCTTTATGTTGTGGACTCGGAGGTATGCATTTGGAATCAGTTATTCAGTCATTTATATTATGATTAGTTTTTAGCTTGTTTTTGTGTATGATTTCTTTGTATGGAATTGCATGATCATCCTGAAATGACTAGCTTCTTGAGAAATCATTTTGAATATATCTTTTGTAATGCTAATTTCGTTATGCTAAGACAGCTGTCTCTGTGTGTATTGGATGTATTTACTAGCTGCAATAGGACCCTTTTGATTTCCATGTTTCTAGATATTGGCACTGATTATTTGAGGCTGCTGGGTTGGATGCTGCTTTCTGTAACTTCACATGCTTGACTTGCTCTGTCAACCATGAAGCTGACTGCCCAAATTCTTTTTCGCATCTCAGATGTAAATTTCAACTATTATTATACACTATCAACAAACTAACCAGAAATGAACTTCAAATGATGACCAGAGTTGGCTGTTGAAAAAGGAGATATGCGTAGGATCTAAAAGTTGTATGGAAAATATTAATATGAGGAAGGATGGTATTTGGGGGGGGGGGGGGGGGATTGGGAATCCAATCTAATAAAGGCTAAAAGGTTCATATACTCGTTGAAAAGTGGTTCAGATGGTTGTGGAAATGAGGAATTGATTTGAAGAGAAGCGAGAGCATTTTGGTTGGACAGTGCCAAAGTTCTTAAGGAGAGACAATTTATGTATTGTGTAAGATGCCAAATGTAAGTAGAAGAATAATGGGTGGTTGTATCAGATAATGATAGTGACGTCACTGACATAATATGAGGGGCTGCTTTTGGATGAGATTTGGAACAATGGGTATGGTGTTGACTCATCTGATTGGAGGGGAGTTCTGAGGATGATGGATTGGTTAATAAGCAACAGTATATGTGGCCCTGCATACCTATGGAGGAGATTTCTGGGAAGGATTTTGAAGCTCAGCAATTAATGGATAAGATGGCTTCACAGCTGTCTGATCCTGAAGGAAGCCAAGTGTGATTTGATGTTGGTAAAAGTAGGGTGAAGAAGGACCAGAGGAAGCTAGCTAATTTGAAGTGCTCAGTGAATTATGATGAAAAATATAAAAAAGTGGTTTTCTTGGTTAATTTTGTTAGTTTTTGTTTTGATTTTTATTTTTTCTCTCGCCTTTTATTTTATTTATTAGTTTTTGGAGGACTTCCTGTCCTTGCTAGGTTGTAATTTATATTTTCTCTCTCTAGTACATTTCATTTATTATCAATTTGTTTTTACTCTTATAATGCCAATTAAATCCCTTCTGGATGACGAATGCTTCTTTTACTACCCAGATGTTCCACTTTTTTATGCCTGAATCATTCTTTGATGTGTTATTACTTTGAAATTTTTTGCTGAAGTTATGATTAATATTCGTGGCCTATATTTTCCACTCTTTTTTTTGCATTTAAATATGAAGTTCTGTAGCATTCATAGTGCCATAAATTCCTGGATCTTTCTTTTTCCTTTTTCTTTTTTTTCCCTTGCCTGCTCTATTTATCAGTTGATTGAAGGTCAATGGTTGCTTCCATGGAGTAGCATTAACATACTCAAGTGCAAAAAATGAAAGCATGAGGTAAAAAGATTGTATGAAGTGAAAAACAATGTGAAATATCTGTAAGTGAGTGGAATGGAAAATGAGTGGAAATTTGAATACCTACTTCTTACTGCAGACTACCTGAAAAAGTACATTGAAGTTTTGAGTTATGTGTGACAAGCATGAGACTAGAGTCCATTCAGTATGCACAAGAAGATTGATTATGCATTTGAATTGTTGCCTCTGTAAATGTTGAATTCTCCTCATTTTGAAATATGTTGAAAATGTTGTAATCCTGATGCTATTCCTATCTGTTGTTCTCTGACAACTGCTTACCAGAAGCCAATTTGTTAATACATGCATAACTAAAACATTTTTAGTCAAAATTCCCTACTACATGCCCTCAGCACTCTGCTCACTTTCCTTAAAAATAAGGGAGTTCAGGGTGATTTCCAAAGCTTTCTCCCCCTTTTTAAGGTTCTTCTTGATGTTGAGGGTTTCTCCTTTGGCTGACATGGGATATTTTCTATTTTTCATGCAACATTTGCTCACACATTCACATTGATGCCGTTTTGTTTGAGAAATAATATTATTGAAAATTTTGATAGTTTCATTGAAATAAAAAACCACGCCTGTTTGGATTGGATAGCTAAAATGGTGGCATTTGTACCGGTTGCTTGCATAAATGAAAGCCAAAACATTTCTTCCTTATGCAAATTTGTAAAGAATGTTACTTCCATTTCATATTGTTGTGTAGATCTCCTGTCACTTTTAACCTTCTTATGGTTTTAATGCATACATAGTGCTTTTACTGTGTAAGATATTTTTTTTTTATTTAAAAGAAAATGGGCATTCTATATTTAATTAAAATTTTCTTACAAATCAAAGGGAGAAGAAAAGTGGGGAGGCGCACTTATGTAGGGTGAATATGTTTTTCTTTTTTGGTTACTCACCGGCTGTCATGTTCGATATTTTTACTAGCTTATTTTTGCAGGCTGGATCCCTTTTTAATATTTGAATGAGTATATTTAGTTTTTGTTACATGTATGTGAACAGCATCCGTGTTTTCTTCAATTTTCACATTCTAGGTACATGACAGCTCAAGTGACATACCATTATACTTGTATTTTTAGATATATTTGGATCACTTCTAGGAGAGTCCACAATTGTAGGGCTATGTTGTAAAGTAACGATATATTAGATACATCATGCTCTCCTCTTTTCTTTGAATTTAATGTTTTCTTCTTCTCCATTTCTTTAATTTCTGTTTTACTTTAATGGAGCTTAACGCTTGGTTGAATGAACTTTTAGTTGCCTATGAAAACAATACATCTATTATTATGAGATCTATCTTACCACTCAGCAATTACAAAACAACTGATTTTTTCATTATTTTGTGTTGTTTCCTTAGCATTTGTTTGCTTTTTGCCCACATTTTCTTCTTCTTCATCATCATCATCATCATCATCATCATCATCTTATTTATTTATTTATTTTTTGAATGGGACCTATTTCTAGATTCCTAATAATAGTCTCAGCGATGTATCCTGAGATTCAAATTACTTTCCAATGTTCCAACTTTTTTGGATTTGCAATCTTGTTGCATATGGAACTTAGGATTGCTCTTCCAACTAAATTGAGTATTGAAACTACATTTATTTGATTTTGTTCTGTTACATATGAGCATCATTTAGAACTTTTATATCTGCATCAATTAGGTGTCAGAGACGGTCATTCTTGAGTGTTTATCTGTAGAAATCATTTTGGGAAAACCATACTAGATCATAAACTATTTGTGAGGACCCATCTACTGGGAATGATACAGAGATAAATATTCCACTCCTAATGGTTACCAAATCATAGTTTCTCTATCAAGTGGAGTCTGGTTCCTTAAATATAATACATGTCACAATGCAATAAATGATGGGCCAAGGAGACACTAGCACATGAATTTTTGGGTTTATAAGGGAGGAGGCACTTAAGTCAGAGTTTGAAGGCAAAAGGTATGCTAGAATATTACAAAATATATTTCTAGAATATTATCCAAAAGAACTCATTTTGGGGAAATCATAATAGATCATAAAAAATTTGTGATGGCCATCAATTGGGAAAGATAGAGAGATAAATATTCCACTCCTAATGGTGTTCCAAACCATAGTTTCTCTATCAAGTGGAGTGTGGTGTAATTCTGCTCTTAATGCAATAAATGATGGGCCGAGGGGACACTACCACATGTATTTTGGGTTTGTAAGGGTGGGGGCACTTAAGTCAGAGTTTGAAGGCAAAACGTATGCGGGAGTATTGCAAAATACATTTCTAGTATTTTATGTTGGACACTGATGATTACCTTATTAGTTACATTATCTCTCTCTGGATTAAGAAATCGTACCTTGCAGTTAAAAGGATGTGTTTTTCTCATCAAAATCAGAGTGTAAGCTCTGGGAGTCATCAGCAGCTATCCAGGTCCAATGCGAGAGTGGTCACACTTTTTCATTTGATGGTAACTTTTGATGTTTTCCTCCTCTATTTGAAACTACTTTGCTGATCGAAATCTTCATTCTCTTGTTTTGAAAAGAGGGGCTGTGGAAAGATGAGGAATTGGAGTACGAAATTTGGTTTTGTCAGCGTGACTTCGATAAAGGGTTCTTAATTGTTAGGGATGCAACTTGTCTTCATTCATGAAATAGACTGAAGTATATTAACTTATTTTTACTTAAAACAAAGGGCTGAGGAAAGACAAGGAGTTGCAGCACGAAATTGGTTTTTTCACCATAACTGCGATCAGATTTTTAACTGTTGAGACCATTACTCATCTGCATTGTTGTGGAGTTAGTGCAGCATGTAAACAATGATGCTGAACTGCTGATCTTCTTGAGAATTTTGTATGAACTAGTGAAGGATGTAAATGATGATGCTGAAGACCATGGATTATGGTTTTAGGGTATATTGAGTGAGTGTATTTTGGAAAGTATAAGAGGCTTGCATGCTAGCTGGGCCATAGGATTTAATGTATCCTCTTTCTCTCTCTCTTTCTTGTGGATATGGATGCAAATTAACATTGCAAATTTTTATAGTTTGCCTGATTATGTAAATGTGATGATGCTGGAGAGGCCTATTAATGAGTGTGTATAAGATTATTGCCAAGGTTCTATCATAGGTTAAGTTCTGTGATATGTGAAACTATTTATGAGTTTCAAAGTGCTTATGTGTGGGTGGGCAGATTGTAGATGCTATCTTGGTGGCTAATATAGTGGAGGATGCTCGGAGGAGGAAAGAGAACAGTTTGTATTCAAAGTTGATTTTTGAAAAGGCCTATTAATGAGTGTGTATAAGATTATTGCTAAGGTTCTATCATAGGTTATGTTCTGTGATATGTGAAACTATTTATGAGTTTCAAAGTGCTTATGCGTGGGTGGGCAGATTGTAGATGCTATCTTGGTGGCTAATATAGTGGAGGATGCTCGGAGGAGGAAAGAGAGCAGTTTGTATTCAAAGTTGATTTTTGAAAAGGCTTATGACTGAGATGTTGGGATTTTCTAGATAACCTTTCCATAACTAAGGGCTTTGGTGAGAGGTTGCAGGGTTGGATTAGGGTTTGTTTGTCTATTGCCTCTTTTTCAGTCATTACTAATGCAGAACCAAAGGAGTGGTTAGGGCTTTGAGATGGGTTGGGCCAGGGAATTGCCTTTCTCTTTTGTTTGTCCAGTTACTAGCTTGAGTAGATTGGCTTATAATGCAGTAGGCAGAGGGCATGTGAGAGGGATTGGTGTGGGAATGGAGGGAGTTTGCTCTCATTTAGTTTGCGATAACAGAATTTTTCCTTAGAAGATCAGGAGTGCTTTTATATGTGCTTATTATTTTACAATTATTTGAGAGGATTTCAAGTTTACAAATCAATTCAGGGAAGAGTGGTTTAGCTTGTATTTCTAGATCCTTTGAGTTGTCTGCTATAGCTGGGTGTGGTATAGGAGCACCTTTGGGTGGTAATCCTAAGTTGGTTTTGGGATTTTGTGACAGGGAATGTGTCTCTAAGAGGTTAGGTGGTTTAAAAGGAGCTTTATTTTCTTTGGGTGGGAGGATTACTTTTACTTAGGTTTGTCTTTCTCGTATCCTTTCTATTTCTTATCTTATTTTAAAAATTCTTGCGAATTTAAAATTCTTGCAAGGGTAGCTAGAAATATTGAGGTTGAGGAGAGATGTCTTTGGTTTGGGGTGGGAGAGAAAGAGGGTCCATTATCTTAGTTGGGAGGTTGTTTGTAGGTCAAAGGGGGTTTGGCTCTTGGGGATTTTGTGTGTAAAAACATTGCTTTAATGAGAAAATGATTTTGGCGTTTTACCTTAGAAGAAAATTTCCTTTCGCACAAAGTTATTAAACATATATTTGGCATGCATGGTAATGGGTGGAATGCTTATTTGGGCGGCATATGTTGCTTTAAGAACTTGTGAGTAACGTATTTGAAAAATTTATCCTGTCCTTGTGCCATACAACAAATTTGTTGTAGTAAATGGTTGTTGCATCCGGTTTTGGGAAGACACTTGGGTGGTTGATCTTGCACTTTGCACTTCTTTTCCTCACTTGTATGGGCTTTCCTCTTTGCACAAGGAATCGTTTGGAACTACTTATGAAGAAGTACATATTTGGAACAAATATTGAAAATAAGTATTGAACTGAGAACGTACTGAAAATCATAAGGTACTGTTTCATTGTGTATAAAAATAAGTACTGATTATAAGTAATAACTAGTGTTTGGATACCGTGTACAGAAATTAAAATAAAAGGAAAGTTTAATAAGACAGCTACAAGGCCGGATGTGCTTTATGGTTCAAAATGTTGGGCAACTAAAAAAAAAACATGTACAAAAAGTAAATGTTGCTAAAGTGTGAATGTTAAGGTGAATGAGTGGCATAACATTAAAAGACAAAGTAAAAAATGAACATATATGCGATAATTTAGGCATAGCACCTATTGAAGACAAGATAAAGGAGGGGGCGGCTTAGATGGCTTGGACATTTGAAACACATGTCTAGCAGAGCACCTGTGAGGAGGAGTGAGTTAATTATTGTTTCTGGCATGAAAAGGGGTAGGGGTGGATTTAAAATAACTTGGAATGAGGTAGTGAGGAAGGATTTAATAACACACTTAATCTAATAGAGGAAAATGCTTTTAATCGGATGAGTTGGCAGAAAAGGATTCATGTAGCCGACCCCACCTAGTGGGGGACTAAAGGCTTGTTGTTGTTGTTGTTGTTGTTTTGTTGTAGTGTTTGGATACTACTTTTAGTATAAGCACTGTTTGGATATGTACTGTTATCTTGTGAATAATATAATTATAATTCGACATATAATTAATATTTTATAATATAAATAAAAATAATATATAATTATTAAGTTATGTTGACATTTTAAGTAATACTTTCTAATTAGGGCTTTTTATATTTCGCAATTAAAAAATAATGAATATTTATGCTACTTAATGTTTTAATTGATTTTTTTAATATTATTGAATGCACAAATTAATTAACATCCTAATTAAAATTTTTAATTCTATTGGATTATGTTCATTGACATTTGAAATTATGTTAATAATATTATTCTATATAATTAATATTTTTGATTGATATTTCTACTTTTATATTTTTGAATAACAATTCAGTTATTTTCTAATTGATCACTTAATTAATATTATGTTAATTAAAATTTTTAATTAAAATTCCTTAATTAATTGATCAATAATTTTTAGTTCCTAGAAATTAGCAATTTAATTAACATTTATGTTAACTATCATTTTTAATATTTGTATTGAAGAAAATAATATATTATTTTAAATTTTTTCCCTTCTTCCCATTGTAATTGAACTCCTTATGGTCCTTGAATTCCCAATTTGACTGTTCTTCTTCTTCTTCCCTTGCTTTGCCTTTTCCTCTGCAGCTGCATAAACAATTAGAGATAATTGAGGGAGGGGCTGCATTTGATTTTTGGTAAGGTTCTGATTTTTTTTTTTTGGGGCGGGGGGTGGACGATGACGTTCCAGGTGGAGGGATGGATGGTAGCATTCTAGATAGAGGGGGATGTGTTGTCTCTCACTAGACTTGTGCGTCTCGCTGGATTGTTGTGGCTCATAGGAAGGTGAGGTGTTTGCACTTGAGAGAGAGTAGTCACCAGAGAAGCAGCAAATTAGAGAGATCATGCACCCCCCCCGCACTTGGCCAAATGAGAGAGAAGGGGAGAGTGGCTCGCTAGGAATATGAGGAGTTGTTGGCACCAGAAAGAGAGTAGATTGCTGAAGAGGGAGCACATTAGGGAGATCTTCCCGGTTCTGCTCTTGGCCAAATGAGAGAGAGGGAGGGGAAGATGCAAAAGAGAGAGAGAGAGAGAGAGAGAGACCGGTGTGCTGAGTTTAAGTACTTTTCATTATAAGTATTTATATTTTAAGATGTTCCAAGCGGGGGCTGAATCTATCTCTTCCTTTTTGAATTCAAATGGGGATGAGCTATCTTAGGATTTTCATTTTAGTTTGACTTTTAATGGTAGGGAGGTTTTGGAGCAATCTTCTTAATTATGCTTGGTGGAATGAATTCGCCCTTTCATCAGGAGGGACTATCGGCCTTGTGTTCTTGACTTCATGCTGGCGTAATCTTGTAAATCCTACTTGAGTTTTTGGTACTTGAAAACCTATCATTCCACTTTATTGTGTCATATGGAAGTACCCTCTTAAGATTAAGGTTTTTACTTGGTTAGTTGTTCTTAATTGAGTGCACACTAAAATCTGTTCCTGAGTAATTTAAGACTCGATCTCTGAATGCTTGTTCATTATGCTGTGGAGGTTCAGAATCTCTCTCACTTGTTTCTTCATTGCTCATTTTCTTGGAGAATTTGGAACAATCATTTTCTACCATTTGGTGACATTTGGGTTTGTCCAGAATCGGTAGTCAATTTGTTAAGTCTCTGAAAAGAGGTTTTTGAAGCAGTAGAGATGGATCAACTTATTAAATGTGTGGGCTGCTTGCTGTCTTTGGGTTATTTGGTTGGTATGGAATGCGGATGTTTTCACGGGGAAAAGATGTGTTGTTCTATGACTTGGGATAGAATACCGTGCTTGGCATAATTCTATGCATTTGCATTTGGTTGTTTTAAAGGGCTGTCTTTTTTCGAATCTTCAGCATGATTGGAAGGCAGTTTTGTTTTAATTGTTGTTCAGTTATTTATTTTAAGTATTTAAGGAGGATTTCTTATGCTCCCTTCTATATTTTCTCTCTTCAGCAATAAATTTCTTATTTTTCCAAAAATAATATTCGTTGTATATGCTCTGGGCTTTTTACAGATGAACTTAACCCACGTACTTTTAAAGCTTGGTAAACAAATCCGCCGCTTGATACATACCTCAAGTTGTTGTAATGAGCTTTTCCACAACTTTTTCTCAAATAAAATGACGGTCAACTTCAATATGATTCTTCTCTCATGAAAACTGGATTCAAAGCAACATGAACAGGCATTTGATTGTCAGACTTCAACTCCATAGGCTGGGAATGTTGAAAGTTGTAAGCCAAGCTCTTCCAATATATTCTCGAGTGAAATCAATTCACAGGTAGTACGTGTCTACCATAGCTTTGAGGCAACAATTGACCTTGCAACTAAAATTTGCTTCTTGCTCTTCCAAGAAACTGGGTTGCCACCAACAAAAACACTATATCTAGTTGTGGCCAAAAAAGGCATTTTCTTCACATTCAATTGGTACAAAGGCCAACGGATTGTGGTGGCCAATGTAGAAAGAAAGCAAAGAAGTGAATTTGGGCACAGGAGAAAATGTGACTAAAACAAACCATTCACCTAAGTGTAAACCTTAGCCACTAGTCTATCCTTCAAGGGAGCAACAAGGCCATCTAGATTTACTTTCACAGTTAAAACTCATTGACAACCAACCAGACTTCTCAACTTGTATATTTACCTTGTTCAAAGAGCAATAGGTATATCATGACACACAATATCCGTAGAGATTCCACTCAGGGCACACTTGTTAGCTCAAGTTCCCATCTGTCTTGTAAAGAACTCCAAGGCAGAGCTGTAGAATCTTAAGGGTTCTCACCTACTTTGTGGCATTGCTGTGCACACATCTACAAGTTAGGATGATTTGGATGGCTAAAAGGACTCAATGAAGATAAAAGTGCTGGAGTACAAGGAGAAGACACACACCAAAAATTCCACACTAGGTAGGGAAAGAAGAGTTGGTAATGGAAAATAATCATCTACATATCTGCAACTCATAATTAGTAGTGCGGAGTACACTCAAAGGATGTACTGTCAGAAGAGACAATGAAATGGTTCAAGGTAGGACAATAACACCGATACTCTTTTTAAAAATGAAAATACCCAGGAAAACGTACTTGAG
This sequence comes from Malania oleifera, assembly GCF_029873635.1. Lineage (NCBI taxonomy): Eukaryota > Viridiplantae > Streptophyta > Magnoliopsida > Santalales > Ximeniaceae > Malania > Malania oleifera. The sequence goes on along the minus strand of NC_080421.1, from coordinate 57,777,188 downwards.
CATGATGGTCTAATTTATCTGCCCCAAGAGAAAGCTGATGTATGAAGGACAACCAAATTTACGAGGAGGTAATAAAAACAAAGGTTCATTAGGAAATATGGCGGAGTATGGTATTTTTCCTTTAAGGATAGGTGATGGCATCTCTTTTTAAGGGAGCAAACAATAAGAAGTGCATCTCTTTAGCACATTTAGTGCACATCTGTTTGGTATTAGAATAAAGGTTCATTGGGAAATAGGGTGGAGTTTGATACTTTGATTTCAAGGTTGGACAATGTCATTCAATTAAATAAGGGAGCAAGCAGTGCATCACTCCAGAATGCTTTGGGCACCTTCATTTGGTATAACAGTGTATGAGTCAGTTCAAGCATGTCTTATTTTCCTGTCAGCAACCCTTTTTGGTTTGGGGTTTGAGCACCAAATTATTGGTGATTCATTCCTGGGTAGTTATGTACGTGGTAAATGGGCTGATTAAGTACTCTTTAGCATCATAACTGCAAATAATCTGTGGTTGCAGCATTAGCAACTCCAGGAGGTTCATCATGGAGATCCCAAGATTGGTCATTTGTGCAATTGCGACATCCACAACGTGTACATGTGCACGGTGTACTACCATGTGCATCTGTACCACTATGGTTTTCAAATCACCCCCAAGAATTTTTATACTGCCAAGCTGAGTGAGTAATGAAGACTAATTTCTCTATATCCTAGAATTTGGAGTGTGAGAGCTAGGAGGAGTTGACGTATGAGTGCTAGAGGAGACCCAGGGCTAGCCTGCTGTTGGTAGTGACTTTACAAAGCTATTCTCTCCTTCTTCAAGGGTCAATCTTCTCAAGAAGACCTACTCCATTTTTGCCCTCATTCCCAGAGTCAGCAACCAACCAAAGCTCAGATTTGTGGCACATTGCCTGCTGCATTATCATCTTTGAATGAATCACTAAAATCCTTTCTAATAGGCCCCGGCTTTCTCTCAACTCCTTTATTGGTAGCAGTCAACAAACTTTCATCCAGTCAAATCCATTCAAGATGTTATCCTCCTGGCACAATAGCACCTCCATAACTACCACCTTAACCACTCCCTCGCAGGGTAGCCCCAAAGGTTGACAGGAATGAAGCCTTTGATTCATTCGGCTAGCACCTCATCCTCAACATTCTCCATTGCATCGGATCATTGCAACAGAATCCCCCCATATTCATCAACTAGGTTAAACCATGTATTATACTTCCCCTAGATTCTCCCTCTTCAATGGCTCACTTGAAGGCTTTTCCAAAGAAAAGAAGCCCCAGGGAAATGGGATCCAGTCTCCCCCAATCTTTTTGTCATGGTCATGGAAGTCCTCACTAAAATGCTTCATAGAGCCATTTCCATTGAAGCTTCAAGTACCAAAGCAAGTGCAGCAAGTGATGGTAGCTCTGCATTGCTGCGACCAGCCTGACTCAAACTTGGTTTTCAAATCAGCTTAGACGCAAAAACCTGTCACCCCTTACCTCTATTTTTGCATCTCATGAATATGTGCAATTTTGAGTTGCACAATATTGAGTTTCCTCACAATGTGTTTTATCTTGGGAATGTACTGGGATTACACTCATTGGAATATAAGAGCTTGTCCCAAATGTCCTGAAAAAAAATATAAAGGTGTATACACATCCTAGCAATCTAAGGTTCCATGTAATTGCATACCAAATAGATGATAATGTATCTTCTTGAATCCACATCTCATTCCTCATCATTTCGTCCTGGCATAGATCTTTAGACTTACCTAAGTCCATAATAAAAATCTTTACAACCTTAGACCATTCTTAGTGCTTGCAATCAATCAACTCTTGGGATTCATGGACATCCCAAAGGAAACACTGGGAAAAAGAAACAAATGGAACAAACACACCAAAAAGGCAACTACTCAACCATCATTGACAAAGTGGGCATAACGAAACAAGCAGTGTACCAACGGTCCAACAACCACCATCAAGGAGACATAAAAACTACCGAACAGTCATATGACGAGGCTTACTACTCTTATCACCCTGGGTTTACAAAATATGAGCATGAGCAAGAAAGAAATCACAAAGCTTGATTGTTGGGCAAGCATATCTTACGGAATGATTTCAATTATAAAAGGCCAGATCAAAAATAGCCCTTGATGAAGTCTCATGTGCTGGCATGTAACATTGCTGCTGCTGGCCTGCAACTATAAACTTAACTCCATGGTCTTAAAATTCCATGAAATTGTCAAATTTTCGATTTCCATCACCCTCGAGATCAAAATGGCAGTCAATTTTCATCTTGCATAATTTCCATCGAAATCTCAACGAATCACCCGAAATTTATTTGAAATCTTGAAATTTTGGCAAAATTTGTCGAAATTTTAACTATATAATGGAATTTTCTTAGAATTCAATTGAGATATTTAGGAGTGAAGTGAAATTTCTCTCTTAATTTATTTTTATATAAACAAAAGATTGTTTAAATGATTCATGTCTAAATTATCATTATTTGTATAATAAATAATATTTAATTGATTAGTGAATTTCATTTGTATTAATTGAACATGTTTAATTTACATTATCTTACAACGTTTGATACACGTCCTATATTACAACTTTTCTACCTCATACACAACATAGATGTATTTAACTTGTAATATATTAGTCCTAAAACTTTTATTATGTCTGTTAATCATTTCTAAAGTTTCACAAAGAATTTCATGCTTTGCTATTGATTTCCATTATTTTTTCAAATCCAAATCAAAATCGAAATTTCCGTGCTACGAGCTTCAAAATTTGAGTTTAAATTGAAATTTAAGATCTTGCTTAACTCTTAGTAATTTTTTTTGAAATTTTTGATTTTGGGAGAATCAATGAAATTTGGTTTTAGATTTTGGGTATTCCCAAAATTTCGTGCATTTTTTGGCTGACTTGCCTGGAATTTCAGAAATGCTGGCTCACATTTCAGATATTCAAAAAAGCAGCAAACATTGATTGTTTTTCTAAAATTTTCATTCTCTGAATTTAAGTCAAAATTTTTATCAAAATCCAAATTTCTATCGAAATTTCCGTGAACTGAGACACTAGAAATTCATTGAAATTGAAGTTTTGGTCCTTGCTTGCAATCGGTGCACGAGGATGATGGAGCCGATTGCCAGACGGCATTTTAGAGGTGGGCCAATTAACTGCATTTGGAAGGATTTGGTCTTGGTTTTTCAGAAAACTCATAGGAGGTTGTTGAACCGAACTTGCATCAACATTAGGTGGTTTCATGGCAAATCATAAGGTGATTCGAGCTTCTTTAGTTAGAAACAGTCCTTGGTGGATGATGGTGGGCATAGGGCAAAGGGGCTTTAGGTTTGGTGTGGTGGCATGGCAGCTCTTTAGGGTGCCTATGTTTTTGTTTCTAAGGTTTATGGGACTGCACTCAATTGGGCTTGAATAGCTATGATAGTTGTCTTGTCCTATGCTTGGATTGCCATCTTTAAAAGACAGGCTAATCACCCAAAAGATGAAAATACTCTTAACGACTAAAGGTACTGTTTGTTATTTCACCATTGTCGGTATAGTAGATGGTGGCCCTGTGGAGAAATCTACTGCAATATTTCTTCTTTCCCAACCGTATAAAATAGAATGTGAGTAATGTAACTAAAAGTGGATATGTGGTTATGGGAGGAGAGCCTTGGGGCAGGTGGGACCAACTATCGGTCTTATGGGCATTGAGGAGTTTGATGACATATGGGCTTGGTGAACTGGGAGGTGTACTTTTATTTGTTTCCTGTGTGCTGCCTTCTAGGAACAAAGAGGGAGGAAGGAGAATTTTGTTGCAAAATGGATAGTGAATGAAGTTCTGAAGGAAGGAAATGAAGGAAAAACTGTAGGAGCTTTTGTAGACGTGCGCCATTTGTTGTATCTTTGATGAGAATCAATAAGCACCATGGAAGGATCCGTTATATGTTTCAGTTGGGCCTATCATCAGGGCGAGATTCAAGAAGATCAAAAAAATACTTCACGGGCTGATTCAAGATATTTGGGCTTATTCAAAAATGGGGCACTCCAAACATGGCCCAAAGAAAGATGAAGACTTACTAAACTTAATTCAAGTTTGTGATGGAGCTAATCTTACTTAATGGCTTTAATCTCCTTATTAATAATTGTGTGCTAATTCAAATATGGGATTTGACTTAATGGTGTATTGCAAGGCAACTTAGCTTGCATAGGATTTTAGTAAGTTGTGAGAGTCATTAATGTGTCTAGTAAGTTGGTATATTTAATGTCCTTGTCTCCCATGTTTGTATGGGAATTGCTAAGTATTTAATGTTCTTGTCTCCCATGTTTGTGTGGGAATTATTAAGTGTTTAATGTCCTTGTCTCCCATACTAGCTATATATATCTCACCATTGTAAGAAGGAGGAGAGGGAAATAAAAATGTGAGGCTTTGTTTCTTCTTGGTTCTTTTGAAGAACTTTTCGAACTTATCGGGATTTCCCGTGGCGTTCACCAACGACTTATCAAACGGCTTTCCACCACCGTTTGTGGCGTCTTCCTTATACCAAGGTTCGTGTTTCGCACTAAACAACGGGTTGAGGTCGTATATACCAAAATTCTTGTTTGTCGTAAACAACGGGTCGAGGTCTACCATTCATATCTATCCAAAAATCTGAATTTTAGCTTTCTTGGGCAAGCATTCCAACATTGTTTGTTGGGTCTCAACGCGTGTCGTTTGAGGTTCGCATCAATCTTCTTCCCGTTCTCCCTTTTCTTTACATTTCTCTACTCTTCTCTAGTGCTCAATTAAGTTTCCTGAACCAATTCAATTTCTGCTGAATATGAGATTTTGTCGAAACCTATGGCCACCTTAGTCATAACTCATGATTGATAAATTAAAGTTACAATTACTAAAATATTTGTCCTTTTGTAATTTATTGAATCATTTTGGTTGCCAATAGGCTATTGTTAGCTAATGTTTTCAATGAGATGAAACAGATGACTTTGGGATTCTACTCAGTTGTATACTGCTCAATTGAACAATGGCTTGTATTCTTACAACTTGTGATGAACCAGAGCCTTTTTGAGTTAATATTTTTATTTTCTATTGGCACCATGTCCACCCCAATTTCAAACAAATTATCAGATTGCTCTAAAAACTGAAAACCAAAGATCCACGGTAAATCACGTAACAGTTCAACAATAGCATTTGGTTGGGCCGCCACCGGCCCGGGGGGGGGGGGGGGGGGCGTGTTAAACCCCTGCAAAGATACCATTTGAAATTACTTGCTAATTGACAATTCTGTCATGGGTTGCAACAAAGATACATTGCATTAATTGACATTTTAAAAGGAGATGTTGAAAATTCCCAAATCTTGGTGCAACACTTTTTTTTTTCCCCACTTTTCAATTTACCTATATTATTTGACTGTATGAATTTGTGCCCTATAGACATTTTATTCCCATTTCCTTTTCTATTGCTACCTTTTAGTTGAATCTGATCACTCCTTGCATGCATTTGTCAGCCTTCTTTGTGCCCCATGCAAACCATTTTAATTAACTTTGTTTCATCTGTTCTTTAGTGTCATGTTTGGTTGGATGAAATCTAGGCTAGAATTGAATCATGATTTTAGACCTAATTCCACTCAATTATTTGGTTAGTTGAATTGAGGTTAGAGTAATAATTGCTGTGGAGTAGGCTTTCCGACATGTTACGGAATGACAATTCCACCGCCCGCTTGCTTTTCATTTGTACATAACTTTTTGCAATGACTAAAAGTGACTGGAGAGGTTGTTGTGGAGTAGGCTTTCCGACATGTTAATGATGTACATATTTTCTAATTTTCTCATAATTTATCAGATGACACAGACGGTGCTACTTCTTCTATCTCATCTTCTCCTCTGTGTATCTTGCTTAATGGAAGCCATGGTTTCTTCTTGTGACTCTCTAGTGATTGTTACCATTGTTGTGCCATGAATACAGCCAACATTGCAGTCCTAAAGTGACTGGAGAGCTTGTTGCTCTGGCTGGTTGAGGTTTTCCTGTAATTTTATTGTAGTAAAAAAATCCTTCTAAACCCTTTCATTTTTTATTTGCACTACATGTATTGGCATAAATCTGATATTAATGAATTGTAAGTTTTATATGGCTTGGGTAAATTATAATATTTTGCAGAGCATGAAGAATTTTATAATTTTTTTGAGCCATATAAATCTATAATTCATTAATGCAGCGAGTTTAGGCTAAGGCTATTATGTATGTTACAATTCAAAACAAAAGGGTTTTGTAGGATTTTTAATGTTTTCTATGCATAAGGATCTATTTTTTTTTTTAAACCAGTAGAAGAGAGGAGATGCCATTGAGGGGGCACATTTTTTCTTTATTCAAGGCTAGATTCATTATTCTATTCCAATCTCAATTCCTTTCTCTGCCATAAATTTTGTTGCCTCCTGCTTCTCAAAAATTCCGTCATGTTTAATTCTGTCTCCCCTCCCCTTTGCAACCCACCTGCTCTTGACTTCTTGTTTACTTCCAACACACTCATTTTCAATCATGTTTTATCAATGCTTAGCATTATGTACTTGGAGGGATAAGTAACATTGTAATGATCTCAATTGAGGCTTGCTTTGATGCTGATCCCAAGACAAGGCATGCCTAAAAGACCTCGAGGCTTTTTTGGAAGCACCAAACCCCAAAAAAAGCCAATGCATTACGTATTGAGGCTTACGCATTTGTGCTAAAGTCATCCCTTTTGCTCCTTTTAGTTGAGGTTTATGCATTTTGGGTCTAGGAATCTCAAGCAGATTTGGCTAGAAAAATTTAACTACATATTTATATGAAAGGGACATGATGATATTAGTTGATTTCTAAAAATGCTCTTGAACTTCAACCTTTCTCAAAGTATCGACAGTTGCATTTTAGATCTTGAAAATAATTTGAATTTTGTATTAGTATAGTCATCTTTTGGCATGATTTACATAATGAATTCAAGTTATATTTTTTGAATGGACCTATATCTCTCTCTCTCTCTCTCTCTATATGTATATATATATATATATATATATAAATATGTAGATATATATTTTCTTTACATTTGATTTGTTGTTTTCTTACTTTTTTTTTTCTTTATGTCTAAAAATATGTGTAATTTAGTTGTATTTTTTTTTTTCAAAAGAATAATTTTTTCAGAAGACTTATGCCTCGCCTCTAAAGGGTTAAAGTAATGCCTTGCCTTTTTAAGCATTGTTTGAGAGCCAACACATCTTTGTGAGAAAGACCTGTTACTTCTCTTGGTCCAAGTGAATCTTGATTATTAAATATAATGAATTCTGTTATATTCTTCTATCTTTTCTTTAGTTATTATTTTCCTGTTCCCCCTTACTCATAGTTTTGTTGTAATATTTTCCTTCTAATAATATTATTGCTGAACCTGAATTCTGTTGCGGATTCATTTTCTATTAAAAACTCTCAAATTCCTTTTCATGCTAGGAAGCTCAAATGGCTTTTCATGTTTATGCTATTAATCAAATGTTGCAATTCTTTTTTCCTATTAGTAAAATTTTTTACACTTGCTAGCGATTTACTGGTGAAATTGATACTTAGCTGAGTTTATTTTTATTTTAGTAAGCTGTTTTTCCCATCTGCTTTTGTTACTTATCCCATCGCTTTCTTGGTCCTTTTGACCAAGAATCATGCCATCAGGAGAGCTGATATGGGGAAGAGAGTTTTAGAGACAGTTCATCCATCACACAAATCAAATAAGAAATATGGTAGTTTGTGGAGCTGGATTATGAATAAACTGGGCCTGGAACGTGCTGTCAAGGATGAAGATATTGGTTCAGAATCACTTATTTTTCCTTGGCATCTGATGAAATCAGAAGATGATATTTTATTAGTTATGAATAAGAGGTAAATGATATATTTCTTACAACTATGATTATTATTTTTTGGTTAAAAATATGGTTGGAAATCCCTTGGCATTCATTTTTTCACGAAATAAAAAATTCCTGCATATTATTATTGGCTTCCATCCTTTTTTATGTGACAATATTTTGATATTTGAACAGTTCATGATTTTCTTTTTAAAAATCTTTGATTGAATTTTACATTCTTCAGGAATGTAATATATACTTTTTCATGTGCCTCACAAACGATAACAAAAGCTAAAGAAGTTTCACTTGTACTAAATGTTTAATGATCACAACTTTCCATGACTTGGAATAAATCATCGCATATATATAAATAAAATTTGAGCAGTTTTTTTTAATTTTTTATTGGTGACATTTAAATTGGATCTTTTGAATTAGCCATTTATTTGAGGCCTGTGACCATGGGAATTAAAATTGAGGTGTCTGTTCAAAGTCATTTTGGATGAGGATTCTATAGTTTACAATAATTCAAAATATATGGGCAAATGGAATGTGGATCTTTTGGATTGGCTCGACTGAATTAACATTTTTTTTGTTTTTTTTTAAATTTTTAAGTATTTATTTCTTTCAAGAAAAACATTAAAGAAATTCTTTAGGACACTAGGATCTAGCTTGTTGGTGCACAACTGTGGGAAGTTGCCTCCACTTGGCCAAAACACTTACCGAGTGACAAAGAGGGTTGAAAAAATTAGATGAATGAAATGTTGCTTTAGCTTTTGTTCCACCAATAGTCTGAAGTTTCTTAAATTTGAAAATCAAAAAAAATTTCATAAATTTTCAATGAGATAAAAATTTCCTTCAAATTGAATTTTGAGATTCAAAAGCCACCAATACTAAAATCAATTTGACATCCATTTTAAATACTACATTTTATCAGCTTTTTATATATAAATGGTGGTATTTGCATCGGAATTAAACTAATATTTGAATTTTGTTTTATGTTGATTAAACAAGTTTAATATACCACATATGTTTAATATGGCTGTCGATTTACCGTAAGTTATATGTCCCATACATGTCATTGTCATATTTTTGGTAAGCTACTGTACGAATTTAGCATAATTATGCCTATTTACAATAGCTAAAGTCAGTTTTAAAAAATTCTGAGTTTTTTTTCTAATTTCTATCAATTTTAAAATTGAAACGGGAACTAAAATTGAAAATTCTACATATTTAAAGTTTCCAATTTTTTTTCTCAAAACTAAAATTTAAAAAGCCTTGGGTTAGCCTGTGTCAAAAGACTGACCTTGTCCATTCAAGGTCAAGTTAGTATGCAACTCGCTTAAAGTGCTTAATGTAACGGTTTTGACCCACACCCTCGTGTTGGGACTACACCTCTTTGTCAGAATCACCCATATGACTATACCCCAGGGTGGCTCTAATACCAAACGTAATGGCCTTGACCCAACGCTGGTGAGGCATCGTCCACTTTGGCCACTGGCCTCATGGTTTTGTCCTATAAAAGATGTCTCAAAAAGTTGAAGCCTAAACCATCCTTGTAAGTCCAAGATCTTCTTGGTACACGTTCAATGTTGGATTGTGATACTTAGCACTAAAATCTGAAGTTCAACTCATCCATGGCTTTTCTAAAATATGCTTAGAAATGAGCACAACATGGTGCACTACTTGTAGAGCAAAGTGCAATACTATACCTGTTGGAAAAGCTGGTCAGACTTCAAATAGAACTCAAGAATAAGAGGCAACTTAACTGTTACAGATGTTTAGTACTTGGGAATAAATTTAATGAGTGTCTAGATATGATATATAACAAACAATCAATTTACGGATAAATTTTCCTATCTTGATAGTCTTATCCAGCCGTAAGATGTCCTAGGTGGGGGTGATGGTGAGAGCAAAAGGAATTAAAAGTGATGTACTAGGTGAATCTCTTGTTACAAGATGGTCCTTTGATTCTTATGCAAAGGGGACTTGGCAATGCTATCATCTCAGTACTTTGTGATCTACATTGGGAATTCTCAGAAGGAAATGATGCATATTACATGAAGAGTGAATGTGATTCCAGGATCAGGGGAAGCAGGAAGATGTAGAAATGTAGGAGTTTAGAAAGGCTTCTACGGAACTAATATATAATTTAAGGAAAAATATGTGAGAAATTAGAAATACAGGTCATGTGCACTGTTTGCGAAGAAATATGTTAGGTGTGTTCGCAGAACACTCCAACCTGATCAACCCAACTCAATGCAACCAAAACTACTCACAAAGAATGGTTTTGACAGTCTTTGGATTGGGTAGTGGATTGTGCTTATAAAAGTGAAAATGTGGTCAGGTGGCAGATTTGCATAATTACATAATACAAAGTATTTGATCACAAATAACGAACTCTTAAGGCATATGGCCTAGTTAAGTTATTTTGATGTTTATAATGATGGGAATGAGGTTTGGTCATGGTGGGAGTAAGCTTGTATGGATTTTATGTGTAAAAAAAACCATAATTAAGATTCTGAGACAGCAGCTTTACATAGGAAAGTACACTGCTATAACTCAAAGTGAATGTGTTATTTTTTTATTTTTTATTTTATCTTAAATGTAAATGTATTGACCAAAGAGAATGTACAAGTAATGGCCTTTCCATAACTATGGAGAGACACTAAAAAAAAACCACAGCAGATACACAAAAAACCTGGGCGTACCCAGGGCCAGCGAGGCACTTTGAGCAAAAGGCACCACTAAGAAAGAAACTGCTTCAATTGGCCAAGATTTCTTATAGCCAGTCAAAGCAAACAAAATACAGCAGTAAACACCAACACCAAATTCAGAACAGAGCAAACCCAACACAATTAAACTCTGCTTTCATTTCTCCACTCGGCAAGATTTGGAAATCTGTTGTAGATCACTCTGTAAGTATGGGATTGGATGGCTCTGATCATTGCTTCGGGAGAAGTCACCGTCCCTTCAAATTGTTTCCTGTTCCTGAAGTGCCATATGCGATACACTGGGGCTGCAAAGCAGACCTTTTTAGCCACAGCTTGAACACCAGTACCTCTCGACTCTTTATGTAACCATTTCAACAAAGCTTTAATGGTTGGCGTTCTTCTGGTAATACCAAGCCAATTTCTCATGGAGTTCCAAACTGGTTCAGTGCTGCTACACTTAAAAAATAAGTGATCAAGAGTTTCATCTTCAGTTCTACACAGAGTGCAACTCTTGTCCAGACTGTCTATCATTATCTTTTGAGGAGTTTGCCCTTTACACTGAGCCATAGATTAAACATGTGCTTCAGAGTGCTTCCAGCTTTCCAAACCTCTGCATACCAGGGAGTCTTCCTACCCTTAATTCTCCAGTAATTGTAAATCTTCGAACAACAAAGCTTATCTTCCAGAAGCCACTGCCTGAATTGCTCTTCAGCAGCGAGGAAGCCCCTGCAGTCCCTTACAATCTGGTTCTTGATGGCCACAATCTTTTTAAACAGTGGGGAGTCTTCATGCTTGCTAGTGGCCTCCCAAATGCTTCTTCCCCTCAGGTAAACTGGTTTACCCACTTGGACCAGAGAGAATCTTTCTTCTCCTGAATATTCCAAAGAGCTTTCGAAAGGAGAGAACTGTTCCAGCAATTAATGTCAAATAAACCCAGCCCACCATCTTTAGGAAGGCAAACAACCTTCCAAGCAACCAAAGGCTTCTTCCTACCTTCCCAGATGAAAGCTCTGCAAAGCTTAATTATGTGGTTCAACACAGCTTTTGGAATTGGAAAGATAGCCAACCAAAAGCATTCCACCCTTTGGATTTACAGAATTCATTAGCTCAAGCCTACCTGCATAAGAAAGGGTATTCCTGGGCCAAGCACTGAACAGGTTTGCAATCTTGTTGGTGAGAGGGGCATAATGAATAGCATTCAATCTTGTTGAGGCAAGGGGAATACCCAAGTATCTGAAATGAAATTCCCCATCAGAGAAACCAGTCACCCTTCTGATCTCCTCCAGCTCCTGTTCATTGATTCCTGCTGTAAGTAAGTTAGATTTCTGGTTATTAGCTCTCAGACCAGAGCAATCTGAGAACCTCTTTAGGCAGTCCATTAACTGATTGATTGAAGGCACATCACCCCTTGCAAATAATACCAGATCATCAGCAAAAGCTAGATGGGATATCTTCAACTCACTGCATTTGGGGTGGAATTTAAATCCTTGTTATCCTCCAGACCATTCAGCAATCTTGACAGGTATTCTAAACAGAGAACAAACAACAGGGGAGAGAGAGGGTCACCTTGTCTAAGCCCTCTCCTACTTTGTAAAAAGCCATTGTAATCACCATTTAAAGCAATTGAATAAGATGTGGTCTCAACACATTGCATGATTCTGTCCACCATCAGACTTGGGAAATTAAGATGAGAGAGCATCTGTCTCAGGAATGACCAAGACACTGAGACAAAGGCTTTTCTCAAGTCTATTTTGAGCATACACCTTGGGGAAATTCTTTTTCTCGCATATTTCCTCACCAGTTCCTGCACCAGGTAGGTGTTTTCAATCATACTTCTTTGCTTAACAAAAGCTGTCTGGGCAGGATTCACAAGGGACTCTAGGCAAGGCTTGACTCTGGAAACAAGGATCTTTGAGATCACTTTGTAGATAAGATTGCAGCATGAAATAGGTCTGAACTCCTGAACACTGGAAGCATGTTTTGACTTTGGAATTACTGCTATAGTAGTGTGATTGATCTGCTTCAAAAGAAAACCTTTCCTGAAGAACTCTTTGACTGCCAGAGAAACATCTTTCCCAACAGTATCCCAGGTCTTCTTAAAGAAACCTGAAGAGAAACCACCAGGCCAGGAGACTTGTCCTCTCCAATGCTGAATAGAGCCTCCTTGATTTCCTTGTTAGTTACCTCCCTCATCATCTGAGTTGCATGCGCATCACTTAGCTTCTTCCCATTCCCCACAACAGCCTGTCCACTGAATTACAGACTTAACCTGTTCCCAGTAAAGATTTGTAGAAATTCAGAAACTCTTCAGCAACTTGAGCTTGTGAGGTAGTGTTTTCACCATTATCTTTTATGATGGCTGTAAAATGGTTCCTTGACATGCGTCTCTTCATCAATGAGTGGAAGTAAGAGGTGCTTCTATCTCAGTTCTTTAAATGATCTTTCTTTGCTAACTGAGCAAGGAAAGACCTATTCGCAACATCCAGCTTTAGAGCCTTTTCCTTCCTAGAGTAAACCAAACTTTTAAATTCTCATTTTCTGGTTGGTCATGCAACTTCTGTTGGGCCTCCAGCAAGTCTAGAGAGGCTCTGCCAGCTCTTTCAGTGATGTGAGAAAAGTGGGCTGAATTTAGGCTTCTCAGGGACCTCTTCAATTCCTTCAGCTTTTTCACCAGTTTGTACTGACAGCTTCCCTGAACTCTAAACTTCCACCTTTCTTTCACTAACACCTGGAAATTCTTATGCTGGGACCACATGTTGAAATATCTGAAAGGTTTCCTTCCTTCGATTTCAACTCCAAGCAAACTGATAATACAGGGGGCATGGTCAGAGAGATGCCCTGGCATGAGGAAATGACCATGAGCCCTGAAGTCAGACTGAGCCCAAGAAGACTTTATTAAAGCTCTTTCCAATTTACTCCATATCCTTCCATTTGTCCAGGTTAAATGACAACCTGAGGACTGCTTGTCAACCAGGCCTGAATCCATAAAACAGCTAATTATGTCTTTAGTTTCGTAAGGTTTCACGGGGAGGCCATTCTTCTTTTCCTCCCCTGAAAGTACATTGTTGAAATCTCCCACTAGAAGCCAGGGGCTTTCACAAGACTCACTAAACTGATACAAGTCCAGCCACAAACTCCTTGCAACAATGGAGTGAAAGTCATACACAAAACTCAAATGAAAACTCTTTGAGGAAATTAAACACTTGAGTTTACAGTGAATGGCCTGGGCATTGCTCTGCACAATCTGAATCTGGACTTTCAGGGGATCCCAAATTACCAGGATTTTTCTTGCTCTATGGTGGTTAAAATTGTTGGCTTGCTTCCATTTAATAAACTTCTTCTTCATTACCTCTTCAAGACTTTCTATGGGCATTTTTGTTTCAATTATACCTATAACATCAATTTTATTTCTCTTAATGAGGTCCAAGACCCCATTCTGTTTCAGGGGTTTGTTAAAACCCCTGATGTTCCAGGAAGCTATCTTGATGGATTCGGCAAGAGGGGAGCCCCCCCCACCTCTTCCTTTGGACAAACTTGGTTGCTTTGACCTCTTTACCTATTTCTTCTTATTCTTAATGAGAGTAAATTCTTCTTCTGAACACCTTCCTTGTTCTGAATGGGTAAAAGGGTTGATTGAAGTCTCACCCAGCCCAGCTTTGATAGTACCTACAGTTCCATCCACTGTTTGTTTACCACCAGTCTCTTTATCAGATTTCCTGATCAGTTCAGCCCCCTCAACTCCCTCCTTGTGTCAGAACCAATTTCTTTGTCTAAACCTTTGATTCTGCCATCCTCCAAACCTGGTTCAGAAGTTGTGATGACCGCTTTTCCATCATTCCCACCTTCATGAACACCACTGTCCAAGACCTCCACCCTAAATCCAGATTGGTCCTTCCCTGCTTCCGAATTCTCCTCATCATCAAAAGACTTTCCTTTTGCGTGTATAGGGGGGAGTGACAACAGGTGTGTTGTGTGCTGCACATGAAGCTTCTATGTCTTTCTTAGCTTTGCATTCTCCCTCTTTATGCCACAGTCTTGCAATACCTACAGTATTTTGGGAGCTTTTCGTAAAGCACTTCCTGAGTAATTACCTTATCTTTAGGCAACCACAGCTTGACACTTTATTTAATGTCTTTGGCCACATCCACATCATCTAAAACTCTGGCATATGTAATCCTTTCCTTTGTTGTTGTCATTTTATCAGCAATAAGGGGCCTGCCCACCTCAGAGCATATTCTACCCAAGGCATTCATGTTCCACAACTCCAAAGGCAGATTGTGGAGCTGAATCCAAGCAGGGAGGGTAGTCATCTACTTCTCATCAAACTGGAATAGCCTTGGCATTCTCTTCAGCAATAAAGGCTTGCCATAAGCCAAATAAGGTGCTCGTTGCAGGACCTTGCATAAATCTTCTTTGTTGTTAAACTTAAAAATAATCCAACCACTCCCATGGTAGGTGATTACCACCTTCACACCCCAAGCACTAACCAACCCTTGGAGGGCCACCTTGCCTGGAAATCTACCAACAAAGTACCCAACCAGGCTGAAATTCCATATTTCTTCTACGTCGTCTCATCAGCAGGAATTTGAGCTCCTGTTCCATCTGATTCAAAGCATGGAATAGTTCCACAGTTTTGACCTTGCCTATTGTCTGCAAAGAGGCCAACCCAAGGCCCCTTATGGTTGTTCTTCATAAAGTCTTTACCCTCTATCTTTTTGGCAATCCTTCCCGAAATCCTCAGAACCCTGGTCCAGTCCAACATGTGATTTTTCAGTTCGCGCTGAGTCATCACACTCATACATATTGAAATTTTCCTTTGTGTCTTCCAACCCTAGGGCTACAGAAGCAGGGGCTTCTACGAACTCCCCCTGTTTCTCCATACCAGTAACCTCAAAACTCTCACCTACAGTGTCCAAAGCCACCAGGTTCAATTGAGCCACCTTTGCAATCACAGATTCTTGCGATTTAAAGACTCCAGTTATCTTTAGGGATTCCTTCGTTCTGAACTTCACCATTCATCTTCTTGCCCCCTGTAGTGAGATTCTTCACCATAGCAGGACTCCTCACACTTGGACACCTATTCCTTCGTACCGTGGCCATGCAAATTCAAAAAATTTCAAATTTGCTATGGGCGGGAAACCAGAAATCAGCGTGAACAACAGCAAACTCAAACAAGAAATGGAAAGAACAGGCAGTGAATCACCACAGCCTAATGGAGAGGGAAATATGGAGGGATTAGAGGTTGAAGAAGATGGGGGGAGTGAATGGGTGAGCTTCCAGACTAGCCATGGCCGTGCATTCTCTGGAGAGGGAAGAGAGCTTCTCTCTCTAACATGTTCCTGAATGTGTTATTTTATGTAGAGCCAATGGATGATTGTTGCACGGTACATGACCATCCTTGGTGTTAACTGGACCAACATCTAACAGGATGGTGAATTGGGTGTTTCAAAAAGTTTTACCTTAATCTCTTCCCTCTATACACAACAATCAAGCAATAAATTAAAACAGAGAGACTGGGAGAAAATGGTGCAGGTTATGTCCTTTCATAGCAAATGTAGACACCTTGTTGTGCTAAAACCACTGTAAAACTCACTTTCAGATTCATTTTTGGGAAAATTTCAATTTCAATTGAAATTTCATAATTTCAGCAAATCTGGACTGAAATTTCAAAAATTTGTCAAAACACCAGCTGTTTATATCTAAAAGATGGTGATTGAAAGAAGCAACTATTTCCAGGGGAGCAAGGGTAGCTAGAAATCATGTCTCGAGTGTGGCACTACTTTTTGGGCATCTCAAGAATGTTATGCATGAAGAGTCATAAACTTGGTTCCCGGGGCTGCCCAACCAAATTTACCATGAACATCAAAGAAGGTTCAGAATTGCTTGAGAAATCTTGAGAGCTTGATCTTATGTGTGAGGTCTCCTTTTCTTACAAAAGGATGCAACTCAGAGACTGTTATTCGATTCCAATGTCTTCCCAGATATTGGTCTGTAAATTGGGCATCATCAAATTAGCGTCAAAGAAGGAAAATGAATCTTCTAGAATTTTTACCTAGAATTTGAGTTTGCCATCCAATTGTTTTTCAACAGTTTGGATAAATATTAACCCATGCGCAGAAAAGCAGAGGGGCAATTTTTTATTAAAATTTCTAATTAATGTGATTATCCTTGAATGATGTCCACCTGGGTAGGGAATGAATGGAAATGGCATTTAGGACTCAGGAAGAGCTTTGCCAACGACAAGTTATGCTATTTGATTTATCAATGCCCCTTGCACTCGAGGTTTGTGAATCAAGATGTTAAAGTATTACATCAAAAGTTTGTGAGGTTAATTTTGGTGATATTTTTTATTTGTAGCAACTAGCAAGGATACCAAGGCTTTGTCCTATAACTTTTGAAGCAAAATCAACTTTTGAACACAAAAAAATGCACTTTCATGGTTGACAGATTGGAGTAATTGGTATTTGATTTTTCAAGCAATGGTGCAGAATCTGTGCATGTTTATCCAATCATAGCTGGCCTATCTCTACTTACAGATTCATTAAGATTTTGGGCACCATAGCAGCCACAATTATGGAATGTCTCAAGGGTGAAAATTTAATTTGAGTTTGGAAGCCAAAGAAATCTTTCAAAAAATTAACTAGGTGACAATGCAGGTTCCAATTTCCACACTCCCAGATTCTAATAAAATTTTTTGCATTAATTATGATGCTTCGAAGGTTGGAATTGCTTGTCTTAAGCCAAGAGGGGCATCTGCTTGCTTGTGTTCATGGAAGTTTAGTATTCATAATAAAATCATAGGGAGACTTCTCAAAATTAAGATAATTTGATAATTTAAAATATAACTTACATAACAAATAAAGATATTTTGAATTATTTATCAAAGAGTATTAAATTTTTAAAAAAATTAAATTTATTACATATCAATAATAAATGCTTATCTAAAAATTAAATTACAAACATTATTTAATTGCATAAAAAATAAGTATTTAACTATTTGACGGTGAATTTTTAAAAATAAGTATCATCACATATTTGTAATCAAACAATAGAATGAAAATGATGATTTCATTCCTATTTAAATTCTCATTTCATTTAATTATTCTTTTATTTATTATATTAATCAAATCTTTGGGGCAATCACTTCATTGGAAAGTGCTGAAGGCTAGGAATGCTTGCAGCTCACCTGTCATCCAATTTATTGCTCTAACTAAACTGTGTGCAATTTAGGTCCCTTCTTTAAATTAAGTTGAATTTTTCAAATATTCCATTAAGTTTCTCTTGAACACTAATAAATATTTATAAAATTGTTTGAATTTTAGTAATGCTGGGAATGTCAAAATAAAATAAAATTTTAAAAATGTATTTCATTACTGAAATGAGACCCTCACCCAGTGGTAAGAATGTATTCCTAAACCTCAAGGGTTTGAGTCCTGGAAATGACCTCTCAAATGTGGAGGTAAGGTTGCATGCACCATGCCCACACCTGACATGATGTGGGAGCCTTGTGCACTAGGTGTTCCATTTTTATACTGTTTGTTTTGATTGTATTGATGTGACTTTCAGAAGTTACTATAATTCCTTGGTTTTATTTGCAGCTTTAAAACTTTGTGGACTCTGGATATGGTGTCTGGGGAGATAAAAGAAGTCATCACAGGTTGGGAGTTGCGCTCTCATGGTTTTCTTTTATATTCTGAAATATTGTGAACTGATTTTGTTTATTACTAACTTGTCAAAATAATAAAGGATTTCCAAAGATTTGGGAGATCTGTGGATGGATGATCATGGAGAAAGTGTCCATTTTGAAGCAGCTGCCACATGAATGGTTGCAACATGAAGTTGATCAAAATAGTCCACTGAAAGAAATTCCATATGCTGGTCTCATGTCATCATTAGCAACCTTCCAGAACCATGTTATAATTTGTGATACAGGTACTACAGCTGATACGTCACTTCATTCCTCCACATGAGAGTGTTCTTTTGTTCCCAATTTTTTCATGCCTATGTGTTTGTGTAGTTGGTCACAGGGTTCTTAGTTATTCTAGAGAATCTGGAATTTCTACAAACTTCCAGTTTTCAAATTTTGGGATCCTTGGACT
Organism: Malania oleifera; assembly: GCF_029873635.1. Lineage (NCBI taxonomy): Eukaryota > Viridiplantae > Streptophyta > Magnoliopsida > Santalales > Ximeniaceae > Malania > Malania oleifera. Next base: position 57,758,536 of record NC_080421.1, on the reverse strand, counting down.
ACCTTATTGGTTTTCCTTCTCTTTGGACAACGTTCATACAGTGTAAGTATACTTTTTCAGAAGACAATGTGAAAACAGAAATGGATTCCTCTGGAGTTTAGAAAGAAAAAATTAGAAAATTTTTTGATTGTTGTGGCAGTGACTATCAACTTCTAGGAACACATGCTGATCATCTTCAGTGTCTCAGTTTGTTACCAGGTATTCGCTATATTGATTGTATTTGATGCATGTATTTAGTATATGAATACATTGCAGGTACTAGATTGATGTATCTATGTTTTTATTTTCATTCTATTTTCAATAGTGACATCATGGACTTTAAAATTAGAGAATATTTTGGAAGTCTAACCATTGTGAATGAGGCCATACTTCAAAGCAATTATCTTTCTCCAAAGTAACTCCTCGTTCATGAATCTCCACATCCACTTGCCCAGAAGGGCCTTGTTGAAGATAGAGATTTGAGACCCAGACAAGGATTGGTTGCTGGACAACATCCCATCTAACTGAATGGAACTTGAGACCTCCCCCATATATCCCCAAAGAAATCCTTTTTTTTTTTGAATGTCTTCCAATCTTTTTGGCAATGAACAATGAATAGGAAAGAGGGGCATGAATTAAACTGGGAGCTTTTGATGATAGTCTACCATCTTTAGAAAGGAAGTTATACTTCCAATGAGCCAAAACTTATTCAAATCTTTGAACAGTAGTAGGGCAAATCCTTTTTCCCTTGAGCTTTGCACCCAGGGGGAGACCATGTGCTTCATGTCTGCAACTCTTGTCTCCCTGGTGTCACCAAAAATACTACAGGGGTAGATCGTAAATACTTGTAATGTTACTTGATTATAAAAGCTTAGCATAATCCCAAATCTCATTGCATCCATCTAGATGCATGCATTTTTGTGCAATCTAAAGTGCCACTGAGTTCCGCAATAGGGAGATAAGCAATGCATCTTCCTTTTGTTGTCACTGGGCTCGAATTGAAGCAAGTATTTAGATTTACCCAAGCTTGTCAGATCTTCACAGCCTCAGACCTCTTTGCATAATTGTCTTTTATCCAACTTTTCAATTGTTATCCTGGTGTTGATGATGGAAACATAATTTTCAGATTCATGGACACCATCTGAACAGTGACAAATGCGACCAACAATAACCAAGGTTCATGGAACAACTTGAATCACCACAAACAAGGTGAACAACTAAAACCAAGTACTTCAAATTCAATTTTAATGGAAATTTCAATGGTCTTGAATTTACTGAAATTTTGACAGGAATTTTGATTTTGATTTAAAGGAATGACAAATATTTATAGTAAATGGTGGAGATTTAAAATGAAATAGATGATTGTGCATAATTTGGAATCAAAATAAATTTAGAAAATGTGTACATGACAAGTTTTTAGTGTGTAGTATATAAATTGCATATCGCAAAGTAAGCAATATAGTTAAAACATTAATAATAAATGATGATGATGATGATGCTATAGTTAAATAGTGGAGTAAGTGTGTAATTGTGTATGTGGTAATTGGGGAATTGGGGTGGGGGACAAAATAGAGAAACAAGGGTGAGCAGGCATTTTAATTACCTAATAATAATAATAATAATAATATTTAGGGGGTAGTTTTACTAATTTGCATAAGAGGGTAAGTGTTATAAACTTATAAGTTAATAACTATAACTAAGATGCTCTGTTTGAATAAGGGGGTCAAGCGTAAATGGAAGGGTTAATTGAGAATTTGAAATTTTGGAAGGGGCAAACCAGTAAAAAGAAGGGGGTTTAATTAGCTGCTCAATTGCGGCACAGCAAAGAGGCAAGGTGAAAGAATGGTCTAGAGACTGCATGCAAGAGAGGCTATGAGCTGCGAGCCTAAGACGATGCCTCTCCTCTTGTTCGTGCGAGAAGCATAGAGCAAGGATCTGCAGTGCCTGAAGAGGGCAAGGAGTTGCAATACTTTCTCGGTTTTCTTTGGAGTTTTGAGGAAGGGAAGGAGGTGAAGTAATGAAGTATGGATGTTTTTAAGGCATTTGGGAAGAAATAGGAGCAAAAATAGGGCTCAACGAGCTGTGACACACCATCATGTGGGGATGGAGTTTCGGGCTGTCAGCTGACATTTGGGGGTGCATGGGGCCTTCTCCAGCAACTCTGATGAGGTTCTTGAGATTCTGAGAGGGCAGTGATGTCCAGCAATGTTTTAGTGACAAAGACTTGTTTCTGGTCTTTGGTGGTGCTGATGGTGCTCCTTTGTTGGCATGTTTGGGTAGGATTATGATGTTTAGTTTTTGGTGTGGCGGAAGTTGTGCACTTGGGGTTTAGTTTTCTTTGATACAATGTTGAACTATTGGGTAAGTTGGAAGACCTAATCATGATGATACGTTTCACTCTGTATTAACGATACATGTCAATTACATTACGATGACCATAATACCCTTATTAACTCATGCTTATTAATATAGAAATATCACACGCTAAATGAATAATCAGTAACAGTCACATGAGAGAGAACTCAAATCTGAAATATTTTTTAATGAATTTGGAAAAATATGAACTATGGCCTCCAAGAGAGGGTTATATCCTAGAGCACTGAAACCCTGAAACATCTTGATGCAGGGGCAGCATCAAGGTTCTGCAGCCATGGATAAATTAGATGAGAAGAAAGAAGGGGAAGGGAGGAGAGAGGAGGTACCAGGGAGGAACTCACGTTCAATTCCAATTCAAATTCAACAATAACTGCTACAACATGGCTATCACACTATTTATAAGAAAGCCCTTTCATATGAAAATTACTTATAAACCCCTAAAACTAAATTACATTACAAACAACCTCCTAGAATACACAAATACTACAAACAAGGCCCAAAATACGCATAATATTATTTAAACTAAAATGATAATAAACTACTAATTAAACCCAGCAATCCTTGATCCAATTATTCTTAAATATTCTCCAACAAGGATCTTCCCAAGGTCCTGCTTTTTGTCCTACATCAACTCTTCCCTCGATAAAAAAAAATTCGGCCTTGAATTTTGAAATGTTGGAGGATCAAAAAAGAGAAGCAAACTTGGACTCTTCAAAAGCCTGTGCTGGAAACCATCCTCCATTGGCAGCACCATAGACTTGAGTTGAGAATTAGCATCAATGAACACTTTGGGGATGACAAACTCAACAATAGGAATGTTTGAAATACTTTGGATGTCTTCAAACACATTCATTGCATTCCTTGTAGTATCGTCAAGTTGAGTAACTTTGACATGATTAATAATCTCATATTCTTTGTCCTGGTTGGTCAGTAGAGCAGGCTTCAAAATGATTTTCTTTCGATTATAGTATAAGACATGTGTTCTCATGTCCTCGAGTCACACTCAAATCATCCAACCAAGGAGAACCAAGGAGTACATGCCCAATATTCATAGGTATGATATCACACCAAACATTATGAAAGCAAGCACCCATTTGGATAAGAACCAAACATGTACAGTAGAGTTATCAACCCAAGACTTATAAGGCTCTGGGTGAGTTTTCAGATGAAGCTGCATCAAGTAACCCCATTCAGGGAAACCACATTTATTGGACATTCTCCATCAATGACTATGCAAACCTTTTCTCCACATTTGAGAATTGAAAAGCTTGAAACTGTGCCCAAAATTTGGCAAATGGCATTTCGTTTTCCTCTAATTTGTCAGCATCTTGCTGAATTTTTGCATATATATGTTGAAGTTTTATATCACTAACAGCCCTTTAACACAAATGCCTTATGGCATTCCGTTTTCCTCTGATTTGTCACCATCTTGCTGAATTGTTGCATATATATGCTGAAGTTTTATATCACCAACAGCCCTTTAACACAAATGCCTTCAATTCCCAATCTAATCATACAAACCCACAAATGTGACTCCTAATTTCTTACGAACCTTCTTCAATTCACGTTTGATATTGACAGTCATGCTGAAATGAAACAAATTCATAAAGAAAACTCACAAACACAGCAATGCAAACTGATTTGTTAGTGCTGGAAGTGACAACCCCATGTTCCAAAGTGCTGATGGTATAATTATTCTTCAATTTCTAGCGTTTCATGTCAAATTATCGCACTTGCTTGCATTATGTTGTGTCCAAGATCAAAATATCACGCTGCATATCAAAATATCTTGGAGAAAGCACCAATTTCTCGCAATTCTGTCAGCAGTGGGGAGTTCAGCAGAATCCTTATTCGCAGTCGCTGGAACTTGGGGCACACCGGTGATGATTTTCTTGGGGGTGGTAGATTGAAGGGTGATGAGTCGAATGGTAGTGGTGGTATGCCCAAACAACTCTGGAAAGGGTGGATTTTGAAGGGGTTGGTGGCTGGAGAAATTTCAGATGGGGCGTGGGGCTTCACGGATGGTCAGATGGTGATGAAATTTCAGGGGGAGGGGTTTCAAAGGGTTCTGTTTTTGACAGTGGTGGTAATGTAGAAAATTTATTCCAGGAATTTAGAGTTTCGAAAACTGGGAACATGACTGCAATTTTCTCAAAAGTTCAGAACTTCAGAACTACTTTTACTTTTTTTTTTTTCTCTTTTTTTTTTACCAAAATTTTAGAACAGAGATGATGAGATGAGGGAGTAAAAGAGAGGGAGAGTGATTAATGGAGAGAATGAGGGCAGAAGGATGCTGGGCAGCAGAGGATTATGGACAGAACAGGAGATCAGAACAGTGAAGAAAAAGAAGGAAAAAGAAGAGAGGAGGAAGAGAAGAGGAGAAATCAGAAATAGAGAGAGAATTGAGAGAATTAGGAGAGAAAATTAGAAGGGAAGAAGAATAGAGGGAGATTAGAACAGGGCAGAAGAGTAGAGAGAAGGGGATGATGGGAGATTGAAATGGAAGAATGGAGATCAAAGTTGGGCTTCGATACCAAATGATGCAGGGGGGCACCAAGGATCTGCAGTGGTGGGAGAAATAAGATGATCACAATTCTCGAAAGAAAATAAAATATGAAGGAATCTTCAATATATGTTAAAGCTTGACATACATTGTTGGCACACAACCTAACAACTTAAGCTTTTAGGTGAAGTGGGAATCTAACATGGTATAGAGCTGGTTATTAGGATGTCCTGGGTTGTCTTGTTGCCCACATTTATTTTGTGGTGTTTAAAAAATTATTGTATTCCCTGTAATAGGTGTTATCTACAATGTGTTTATCTCACCATGTGCTGTCCGGGTGCATGTGCGGGGAGTGTTAAAGCTTGATATACATTGTTGTCCCACAACCTATGAGAGAGAGAGAGAAAGAGAGAGAGAGAGAGAGAGAGAGGATATTTTTATCCTGCCTTCACCCTTCTCTAGCTTTCCTGTGCTGAATAGTCTTCAGAATATCCTCTCTTAATAAATATAATAAATATATTTTCCTTTATTATCCAAAAATAGTCCTCTGAAAAGAGATACATTTTGAAATTTCCTACCTTATTTTATTGAGCAGCTATAATACCTGTATCCTTCGCCCTGATATACCTGTGGGCATTTGGGTATAAAATTTTCAAATTGAAAATGGTTGAAAAACATGCAAGTTGAACATTTGGATATATCCCTACACAGAGCGCTTGGACCAGCCACCAAGGTCAAACGTATAATAATTGAGTACTTCTTGATTCCATATATTGTGTTTGAATTCTAAACATTTATCCCATCACATAGTTGAATCCCTAGGTAGTGTGTGCTGGGCAACTGTTTCATCTGTTGTTGATTTTCTGTGAAGTGTGAACTATAATGCTGTAAATTTTCCTATATCAGCAATTACATGTGTTGTGACTGAAATCAAATCAAATCAAAACTTGAAACTAAAGCAAAATATCAAAATTTTTGAGATTTTTCCAAAAGCAACATTTTATTTTTTCAATGCTTCGAATGAACAAGTCAGTTTTAGTTTCGGATTTTGTTGAACCTGCTCAAATTGGTTAGTTTTCCTTTCTACAGTTTCTTCTAGCTTTTTGATTCTTTAACTTTTGCATATAAACAGGCAGGCTTGACATAAAGTTGACAGTAGATATACCGAAGGATACTGAGCTTGTAGAGCCAATAGATGAAAGTTGTATATGGCGACAGGCAAGAGGGGCTGCTGCTGATGTCTCAGGAGGAGATAGTGTAGTAGCATCATCAGACAAGGTTTTGTACTTGCAAACTTTCTACGAATATCATTTCTTTTTCTTTGCTCGCCCCAAAGTTAGGTGTAGTGTTCTTCAAGTAATTTTGGCAGTATTGGCCAGGAAAAGAAAACTATGCTTCTGGCAGCTCAGTTGTTCATTGTTGAGTACAGGTTGGTATTGCCCAACAATGGTACGATGAATTGGATAATGTTGCGCATGCTGCACCTGGATCAGAATTGAGTGAAGATACTACCTCAGATAGAATCCAGAAGTCTCAAGAAGATAGGGTTTACATTGACTGTGCCGTCAATGCCAGTCCTGGAACAAGTGAGGTATGGTTTTAACTCATTTTGGAACCTGCATGAACGTGCTTTGCTTTAACAGAGAACATCTTTACAGAAGGGGCAGTGCTAGAAATGATGTTTTATTTTTCCTTTTTTCCTTTTTCTTTTTGGGTTTTGGGGGTGCAGGGGGGGTGGGGGGGGGCGCAGGGGGTGAACAATATAAGCACACAACTAGGAAAGTCATAGCAACTGTTAGGTAATTGACATAGAAAAACAAATGCTAACCAGAGTTTTGTTGCAAAAGAGGGAACCAAAAGAAAGATCTTAGATTTTTGTTTCCTGCTGCGGTCAGGCAGTGTAACTTCCAAAACATGCAGCATTTGCAATGGTGAACAATTTGGTCATTCTAGTTTTCAGAATTCTTTAAGAACCAAAATAAAGTACCAATACAATTCATGGATCCATCTACCTACAGCTGGTGCCCCTTTTTTTATATTAACAGGAATAAAAAAAAATCATTCATAAGAACCAAAACTACAATGAAGTATGCTAATACTTTTAAAGTCATCACTAATAACACAGGCTACTGGTGGAGGAAACATTGTATGCCAGAGTTTATACCCCCAGTACCATTCATGCATCAACCTACCTAGAGCAAATGACCTTTTTCTTTGGTATTAACAGGAATTGAAAAAATAAATAAATTATTCATAGGAATCAAAGCTACAATGAGGTATATGAATCCTTTTAAAATCATCACTAATAACACAAGTTACTGGAGGAGGAAACATTGTATTCCAGAGATTATGCCCTTCTTATGTGTGGCCTAGAACATCCATTCAATCTGCCTGTTGAGTCCATAACTGATTTCAACTAATTTGGCAGATTTTCTATTGTGCCTGTTGAGTCCATAACCTGCAGGAAGCCTGCTGCCTACTTTTTAGATAAAAGCAATTATTAACGAATTTTCCTTTGTTGAAGACTTGAAGTACTATGTAAATTGAAAGATCTAATCGCAACGGTTGGCCTTACCCTTACTAACTCATGCTCAACTCATGCTCACTAACACAACAATAATGCTGAATAACCAGTAACATTCCCTGCTCCTAGCTTGATACAAATGGATTCAACATAAGCACCCGCAGGGCTCTAGTGAATAAGTCAGCAAGTTGGAACTCAAGACTTCACATTTGTTGTTGTAACGAGCTTCTGCAAAAGTTCCTCTGGAACAAAGTGATTGTCAACTTCAATGTGTTTCGTCTGCTCATGGAAGATTACGTTGGAGGCAATATGTAGCAGTTTAATTATCATAAATCAGCTCCATAGGCGGAGAATATAGAAAACCAAGTTCTTCCAATATGGTTTTTGGCTGAGCAAGCTCACATGTAGTGTGCTGGCCATGGCCTGCACATTACATTTAACTCAACACTTTACCGAACCAACCCAATTTGCTTCGTACTCTTCTAAATATCAAGTTACTCCAATAAAAAACATAGTACCCAGTTGTGGATCTTCTATTGAAAGTTAACCCAACTTGATTTGCATGTATGTGTCCTTGAACATGACCTTGATCCTAATATAAGAGACCTCTTCTATGTGTACCATTAAGGTACCTCAAGATACAATTGATTGCATCGACTTATTCTTGGAGAACCAAGAAACTAGCTGACAACACTTGTTGCGAAAAACGTATATGGTTCACTAATCAAAAGATAGTTCAATTTTCGAACGAGTCTTTTTTGTATTGTTTCGGGCCGGCCATCAAATCACCCGCATATGGTACTATTTGCTCTTAGGATTCAGGTATCAATGGGCTTGGATCAAAAAATCCCAATCTCATCTAAAAGGTCTAGAGCCTACTCTCTATGACAAAATAGTCACCCATAGATCTATATAATTCTACAATAACAACAAAAACAAACCTTAAGTCCCACTATGTGGAGTTAGTTACATGAATCCTTTTCCTCCAATTTGCCTGATCAATAACATTTTCCTCTTTTAGATTAAGGGCTATTAAATCCTTCCTTACAACCTCATTCCCAGTTATTTTAGGCATACCCCAACAATAACTAACTCACTCCTCATAGGTGCTATACTAGGTTTGTGTTTCAAATGCCCAAACTATCTAAGCCATCCATCCCTCATCTCGACCGGTGCTATGCCTAATTCTTGTGTATATGTTGTTTCTTATTTTATCTTTTAATGTTATACCACTCATCCACCTTAACATTTGCATTTCAACAACTTTTACTTTTTGTACATTTTCTTAGTTGCCCAACATTCTAAACCATAAAGAATAGCTGGCCTTATAGCCTTATAAAAATTTCCTAGTAATTTTAAGGGTATTCCAAGGTCCATAACATACCCTAACGCACTCCTCCATCTTCTTCAAATTTTCCTTCCGCTTGCATAATAGATCCAAGATATCAAAATTTATTAGAAGTACTAATTTCTTGATTATCAAGTTTAATCTTCTCTCCACTACTACTCCTTAGATTACTGAAATTACATTTCATATATTTTGTATTATTCCTACTTAATGTGGTTCTTCCAAGTTCTAATTTAGTTCTCACTCCGCTCCTATTATCATCAATCAACACAATATCATTTGCAAACATACACTAAGGGATCTCATTTTGGATAATCCTAATTAGTTCATCAATCACTAAAGTAAAACGATAAGGACTCAAAGTAGAATCTGGTTGTACACCTATTGTGATTGGAAAATCTATAGATTCCCCTCCTACAATCCTAATGCTAGTCAGTACTCTATCATTCATATCCTTAATGACCTCAATGTATGTACTACATACCCCCTTATTTTCTAAGAACTACCAAAGAACTTCCCTAGGTATTCTATCATATACTTTCTCTAGGTCAATGAAAATCATATGCAAATCCTTTTCTTTTCCTTAAACTTCTCCATTAAACTTGTTAAAAAATAAATAGCTTCTTTTGTTGATCTCTCAAACATAAAACCAAATTAATTTTCTGAAATCCTTATTTCTAGTCTTATTCTTTGTTCACCCCTTTCCCATAATTTCATTGTATGACTCATAATCATAATTCCACAATAGTTATTATAGTTTTGAATATGGCTTTTGTTTTTGGTTTTTATAATAATGTTGAATAGATTAGTTAACCAAATATTTCCTTTATCCCTTAACATTTCCAAACTTCAATTGGTATTTTATCTGGTCCTATAGGTTTCTCACTTTCCATCTTTCTTAACGCCATCTTAACTTCAAGGACTCTAATTTTGTGAATAAATCTTCTATTTTTAGTCTTATCAATTATCACTTCCAAGTTCAAAATTTCACTTTGGTTTTGATTAAACAACTTATCAAAGTATTTTCACCACCTCTCTTTTATATCTTCTTCTCTTGTTAACACATTATCATTCCCGTCCTTTATACATTTTACATCACCTAAATTTTGCATTTTCTTTTTCTAGCTCTAGCAAGTTTATAAATGTCTTTTTATCCATGTTTTGTATTTAGTCTAGTATATAAAGTATCATAAGCTCTATGCTTAGCTTCACTAATAATATTTTTTGCATTTTTTATTGCATCTCTATATTTTTCAAAATTTTCTATATTTTTATAATTTTGCCATATTTTATGTTTTTTTTTTTTTGTCTTAACAGTTTTTTGGACTTCTTGATTCCACCACCAACTTTCTTTACTATTCAAGTATCTTCCTTTGGATTCACTTAAAATCTCTTTTGCTATCCTTATGATAGACTTTGCCATTTTATTCCAAACAGTATTTGCATCTACTTTACCCCTATTGTCTAATCATACTGTTTGATCATGTTTTATTTGAATTTTACTATATTATCTCCCTTCAAGCTCCATCACCTGGTCCTCTTATATTGATTTATGTTACTTTTGCTCTTCCATTTTAGTATCTATATCTAATCTAGGACTCTATGTTGTACAGTCAAACTTTCACTTAGGGTAACTTTATAATCCTTACAAGATAGATGATTCCTCTTCCTAGTTTGAAATCTATTTGTCTTTTATTAAGCCTACTATTGATAGTTATTAAGTGCTTTTCTTTTTTATAAACCAAGTATTCAATATAATCAAATCCCAAGACATGGCGAAATCTAAAATTGTATCACTGACGTCATGTTTATCTTCATATCCATGACCTCTATGTATCTTCTCATAGGCTATATTATTCTTTCCAATGTGTCCAATTAAATCAACTCGTATGAATGTCTTTTTAGATGTTGGTGTCCCATGTAAAATATTATCTGTATCTTTCCAAAATTATTTTTTAAGATTTTCTGCTTAGCTTATTTGGGGAGCATATGCACTAATGACATTTACTATCTATAGGCCTAGAGCTATTTTGATTTTAATGATCCTATCCCATATTATTTTAACATCTATTACATTATCATTTAGGTTTTGTCTACAATAATTCCCACTTCGTTTTTATGTTTCTCTTTTCCAGTGTACCAAAGTTTAAATCCTAGTTTTTCAATTTCTCTAGCTTTCTCCCTTACCCATCTCATCTCTTGGAGGAAGATTAAGTTCATTTTTTTCCTTCTAAACATTATTTCCACTATTTTCATACTTTTGCCCATAAGTATCCCTTTATTCCAAGTTGTTAATCTAATTCTAGTTTTTTGTGCTAACTTATTAGTCCTCTCTCTTCTACACTGACGTAGTCTATTCCCTTGACCTAGGTGAATTTAGTAAAAATTCATGATATAAAGATTTAACAAAGTTTTATGTTGGCTATCAGCTACCTAACACAACTCTGCTCTTTTGTCCAGGCTTTGGACTAGTCGTGTGTACAAAGGTAATATGTGTTACACAAGTGAAGTACAAGTTTGAGTTTTTTTTTTTTGGAATGCAAACTTATTTCACAGACAGTTTTCTAAATCACAGCCTACAAGGGTAGACCCCTACCGATTTTCATGCCAAACACAACAACTAACTCACGCTTCCTTACAAGTGCTCTAGTAGGCGTATGTTTCAAATGTCCAAACCATATAAGCCACTACTTCATTATCTTGTTTTCAACCGGTGCTATCCCTAAATTATTACGTATATGTTCATTGCTTACTTTATCTTTTAATGTTAAACCACTCATCCACCTTAACATTCGCATCTTAGCAACTTTTATTTTTTGTATATGTTGTTTCTTAGTTGCTTAACATTATGAATCATAAAGCATAGCTGGCCTTATAGTCATCTTATAAAACTTTACTTTTAATTTTAAGGGTATTCTACGATCACACAACATACCCAACACACTCCATTTTTGCCCAACTTGTTTTAATATTATGTACTACATTTTGTTCAATTTCCCCTTCAACTTGCATAATAGATCCAAGATATTTAAATCTATCAGTGCTATTAATCTCTTAATTGTCAAGTTTAATCTTCTCTCTATTGCTACTCATTGCATTACTGAAATTACATTTCATATATTCTGTCTTATTTTTACTTATCTTGAACCTTTTAGACTCTAATGTGGCTCTCTAAAGTTCTAACTTAGATTCCACTTCATTCTTACTATCATCAATCAACATGATATTTTCTGCAAACAACATACCCCTAGGGATCTCATTTTGTATATTCTTAGTTAGTTCATTAATTACTAAAGTAAAAAATAAGGACTCAAAGTTGAACCTTGATATGCACATATTGATTGGAAAATCTCTAGATTCACCTCCTACAGTCATAATGCTAGTCACTACATTCCGTATATCTACTACAAATTTATAAGACCAATCAAAGAACTTCCTTAGGTACTCTATAATAAGCTTTCCCCATATCAATAAAAATCATATGCAAATTCCTCTTCTTTTCCCTAAACTTTTCCATTAAACTTCTTAAAAGATAAATAACTTCTGTTGTTGATCTCAAGTATAAAACCAAATTGATTTTCTGAAATCCTTGTTTCTAATCTTATTCTATGTTCAATTACTCTTTCCCATAATTTCATCGTATGACTCATAATTTTAATTCCACAATAGTTATTATAGTTTTGAATATCGCCTTTATTTTTTTATATAGGTACTAATGCACTTTTCCTCCATTCTTCTGACATTTTCTTGGTTTTTATAATAGTTTTGAATAGAATAGTTAATCAAACAATTTCTTTATAACATTTCCAAACTTCCATTGGTATTTTATTTGGTCCTATAGATTTCTCACTTTCATCTTTTTTAACGCCTTCTGAACTTCAAGGATTCTAATTTTGTGAATAAATCTTCTATTTTTAGTCTTCTCCTTATTTTTCACTTCCAAGTTCAATCTTTCATTTTGGTTTTCATCAAGCAACTTATCAAAGTATCTCCACCACCTTTCTTTTATGTCCTCTTCTCTAATTAAGACATCATCATTCTCATCCTTTATACATTTTACATTGCCTAAATCATTGCATTTTCTTTCTTTGGTTCTAGCAAGTTTATAAATATCTTTTTCTCCTTTTGTATCTAGTTTAGTATATAAAGTATCATAAACTCTATGTTTAGATTCACTAATAGTCTTTTTTGCATTTTTTCTTGCTTTATATTTTTCAATATTTTCTATATTTCTACAATTTTGCCATATTTTATACCAATTTCTTTTTATCTTAACGGCTTTTTGGACGCCTTGATCCTACCCTCAACTTTCTTTACTACCCGAGTATCATCGTTTGGACTAACGTAAAACTTCTTTTTCTATCCTTATGATAGAATTTGTCATTCTGTTCAATATAACCAAATCGTAAGACATGGCAAAATTAAATATTGTATCACCGACCTCATTTTTATCTCTATATCGATGGCCTCTATATTATCCTTTCCAATATGACCGTTCTAATAAGCTCTTCAGACATAGCTATCCCTTGTAAAATACTTTCCATATCTTCCCAAAATTGTTTTTTAAGATTTTTTGCTAATCCTATTTGGGGAGACAATCACTATCTCCAAGCCTAAAACTATCTTGATTTTAATGATCCTATCCCTTATTCTTTTAATATCTACTATGTTATCTTTTAGGTTTTTGTCTACAATAATATCCACCCCATTTTTATGTTGTTCTATACTAGTGTACCAAAGTTTAAATCTTGATTTTTCAATTTATCAAACTTTCTCTCCCACCCATTTCGTCTCTTGAAGGCAGATTAAGTTAATTTTCTTTCTCAACATTATTTTCACTATTTCCCTACTTTTTCCCATAAGAGTTCCTATATCCCAAGTCGCTAATCTAATCTTAGTTTCTTGTGCTAACTTATTTATCCTCTCCCTTTTATATTGACCCGGTCTATTCCCTTAACCTAGTTGAATTTGGTAAGAATTCATGATAATAAGATCTGACAAATTTTTACGTTGGCTGTTAGGTACCTAACACAACCCTGCCCTTTATCCGGGTATGGGACTGGTTATGTGTACGAAAAATTTATGTTACACAGGCGAAGTGCATGTTCGCTTTTTTTTTTTTTTTTCCATATAGACAATTTTCTAAGTCACACTTACAACTAGTAGAAGCCCCTCACGGTTTTTAATACAAATGCATTAAAACAATATTAAAGCATACAATTTTGAGTGTGAATCAAGCTAGACTACAATTGGGGAAAAAAAAAAACCATGCTATAGTGCTGTAAGAAATTTGATGTTAATGAAAATCAATCGAAGAATATTTAAGCAACGAGGGATTGCAAGAATTCTTCGATCTAAATTCAAGATTCAAAATCCAAGAATATTGAAGAAACAAGATTTCTTAACCTATAAAATAATTATTGCTTCTTCATGATTTTAGGGCTGAAGAAACAAAAATCCTTGAATTTGTTTGGGTGTTTGGGAGAAAAGAGAGGAAAGAAAGGAAGTTTAGAGAGGGGATTTGTTTGGTTGGTAAGAAAACAAAACCAAAAGGGAAAAACAAAATAAAGGAAAATGAAAGAAAGGAAAGAGAAAAGAAAAGAAAAGAAAAGAAACCTTTAGAAGTTGAAGCAAAAGAGAAAAAATCTTTAGAATTAGAAGTAAAAGAAAGAAAAGGAAGAGGAATTTGAGTCAAGGTAGATGAAAGATGAAAAAGGAATTCCATAAATTGTGGGTTTTTGAGAGGATTTGATAAAATATCTCGAAGGTTACATCCAATAGATCTCTCCACTGCTGTCAAAGAACTTCGAAGAATTTGATCCATGATTTCAGCTTGTATCAAATCAAGAATGATCCTCTTAAAGTGCACCGTGAGAAACGAAATTCTTTCCCTTAGCATATCTGAAGGCTTGAAGCTTGATGAATGGGACGCTGGCAGCTACGAGAGTAGATGTGGCAGTGAGAAACTTGATGTTGCATTGGGAGGGCGACAGTGGCAGGAAGCGCAGATCGCTGTTGCCAAGGCGTGGCAGGTTCTTTTTCTTTTTGGGTCAACAGGGTAATTGATCCGATACCAATTTGAAGTAGGAGGACAGGAAGTATAATTCAAAATTCAGAATTAGAGAGAGAATTGAGAGAATTATGGGAAGAGAATTAGAAGAATAGGAGAAGAAGAGGAGCAGATCAGAACAGAAGGGAAAAGAGGATGCTGGCAGCAGGGACCTACGCCTATGACAAAGAAACCTAAAAAGGTTATCTCCTTCAAATTGCAGATCCAACTATTGAAAAAATATAATAATAATAATAATAATAAATAAATAAATAAAAATAAATAAATAAATAAGTAACAAGAGAAGGGAAGATCTCATCAGTGGCTGAAATTAAAAGGCAATGACAACCAACTGAAAATGCTACAGTAAGTACCCTTTGGCACTAAAAATTTTATGGCCCAAAATGGCAAGGTTGTATTCCTGGTGAAGTTGGGTGCCCCAATATAATGGGCAATAACAGCTGACTGAATATACCATAGTAAGTACCATTTGACGTTGAAAATTTAATGCCGACTAACAAAAATAATTGAGATATATAGAAAGCAATGAGGGATTGCAAGAATTCTTAAATTCAATTGAAGATTTGTGATGGAGTTGATAAGTCAATGATGTCTGCATAACCTCATGCAACTCACACCACGACACATTGCCATGGTCAAAGCTGCCTGAAGCAAAAGATAAGTGGACATCTTAATTGATGACTGATCTGAGAATTCTTGGTGTTTATTTTACCCCAAATCTCACTGAAAGGAGGTTTGCAAAGAGCGTGATGTAGAACAATGAACTCGCCGATACCTGAAGGTTCTTTTTCCAGCACGATCTTGAGCAAAGATACATGGTCTCGCGGATTTTCAAAAGCTCAAGAAACTGATTTTGCAAAGAAGACGAACAGAAGAAATGGCTACAGTCAGAGGAATTTTGGAATGTCAAGGGGGATCAAAACAATTGAGAAAATTGTAGTCATAGACAACACCGAAGAAATTTAAGAGTACCCTTGGCAAACAATCTCTGTAGCTAAAAAAAAAAAAAAAACTCAAGAATGCAAACAAATTGCAACACAAGTGCTGGGATATGTACATTGGGGCCGGAGAAATATCTGAGAGAGCAAGGTCTTCAAAAGATTTAGAGAGGCGGATCCAGACTCCAAGGATTCAATTTCTTGGCTAGGAACGATTGATGCAATTTTCTTGTATCTTATTTGTATCTGAAGGTAGAGGAAAGAAGACTCCAAAGATTCAATTTCTTGGCTAAGAACAATCCTTGCAATTTTATTGTATCTTATCTATGTCTCAAGGTTGAGGAAAGAAGAACCTTCAAGCCTTTTAGAGAGAAAAAGGCCGACCTTTCGGCAGTAGAAGAGGCTTAGAATGTTGATGAAGGCTGAGATGTCCGACAACTGGAAGCTGAAAGTAAGGTTTGAAGGCTAAGACGTTTGATGACTGGAGGTTGAGAGACAAGTTCACTGGCTTATTGCTGAATCTCGTTGGCAAAATGATACAAGCCATCGAAAAACCCAAATTTCCAGTTCTGGAATCACGAGGATTTGAAAATTTCAACTTTCTGAAGTTAGCCTCAAGACCCCTGATGGAAAACTGAATAGGCATTTGCTCTATGCTGTTTGATGTGTGGTGAAACTTGGAAGCACCAGAGGATCAGATGGGGGACAGAGGGCACCCGAAGGAGGTGTTGCCAGAGGATCAATAGTTTCCCTCACTGCAGTTTTCATTAGATCTGGATACTTCTACACCTAAGTATTTCAATTTCCCTAAAACTTGGCGTGAAATCTTTGATCATCATCACGAGTAATCATTATATCATTCATATGCACAAGAAGCAAATTCCTGCCAGTTGCAGTATGGCAATAGAATATAAAGTGACCTACTACACACTAATAAAGACCAAATTCAAGTACTATCCCATTTGACAGCCAAATCATGCTTTGTGAGACTATGTTAGATTATACAAGGATTTTTGAAGCGCGGATAAGACACTAATCTTGACATCCCCCTGCTCTACAAACCTGGGTGGTTGCTCCATACAAACCTCCCTTGAAGATCATTATGTAGGAAGACATTCTTCATAACTGATTAATGTAGAGGCTAATGACTAGTTGTGGGTAAAGGAGATGAATAGATGAACTAAGGCAAATTTGACGACCAAGAAAAATGTGTCCTGGATTTAGCTAAAAGGTGGGGCCTTCAAACGAGTCACAAAGCCATCAAAATTAATTTTCATGACTTACACCTAGCAACAAGCATTCACATGCTTATTCATTAGGAGGAAGAGGTTCCCAACTATCATTAGTTATAGTCTGCCTATGTCTGCCCATGGTCTTAAATTTCCATGAAATTATTGAAATTTCCATTGTAATTTCTGCTTTCTGTCACCCTTGAAATTGAAATGGCGGTCGATTTCCATTTGGCATAATTTTTGTTGAAGTTTCGATGAATCATCCAAAATTTATCAAAATCTCAAAATTTTAGCGAAATTTTTCAAAATTTTAATTATAGAATGCAATTTCTTAAAATTCAAATGTGAGATTTAAACACAAAGTGAAATTTCTCTCTTAATTTATCTTATTTCTTTTTAATTGAAACAAATTATTATTAGGTATTATAGGGATTTTGAAATTACATGAAAAATTAAACTTTCAACAGCATTTTATGTAACCATTTATATCTAAATTATATTTATTTGTATAATTAATCATATTTAATTGATTTATGAATTTCATTTATATCAACCTAGTTTGTTTAATATATGTATTATATTACAACTATTGTACCTTATACACAGCATAGATGCATTTAATTTGTAATATGCTAATCCTAAAACATACATTATTATGTCTATTAACCATTTCCAAGGTTTCATAAAACAATTCCATGCTCTACTACTAATTTCCATCATTTTTTCAAATCGAAACTGAATTTGACATTGAAATCAAAATTTCTATACTTTTGGAGCTTCAAAAGGCATATTTAGGAGTAGCAACAAAAGGTGAGTACTAGCAAAACAGTGATGCAAGGATGACAAGAATTTATAGCAAATGAAATTAACGAATATGTGTTGGGTCTAGTTTCCAGATAGCAATAGGACAATCAACATATTAGAATTTGATGGAAACAAAAGTGAAATAGTAGAAGCAAGAGGGGACTCTCCTCCCTTGAGTCATTTTCGTGTTATACACTTGCAAATTAGGATGATCAAGGTGATGTAAAAGACTCAAACTAGATGAAGAAGCAACATTAGATAATAAGCGAGAATCTGAATTTGATGCTAGAGAGGTGAGTTTTCCAACACTAAATGGCATTGGAACTATTCCATTAAAATATTTAATGAAATCCTATTGCCTTCTTAAAGTTTGTTCACAAGGTTTCAGCTACCTTGGAAAATGTGCATTAACTGCTTGCTGGTTTAGTAGGTTAAAGAAAAACTGCAACTGTCTAGTGTGTAGATTTTCTCATCATGAGCGAAACAGTATTTGCAATAGTCTATAAGAAATATTAAACCATATGTTCACGCAGTCCTGATTCATACACAATGATCACATATACATTAGAGGGCTGATTCCCTTTTTCTTTGTCTGGTTTTTAACATCTACAAAATCCCTATAACTAACCATAAGTATTTCAAAAAAAATCCATATAATTGCCCATGAATGTTCCAACAATGCCCCTATAACTACCTATAAATATTTCAAAAAAATCCCCATAACCAACCTTTACTATTTTAAAAACAATATTGTTATTTAAATATATTTTTTGTTAATTTATTTTGATACAATTATCACTCAAAAGCCACAATGCCCATGGCTATTTTTCATAAAGAGGGATTTGTAGATGTCCTGAAGAGCTCTTTTTGGGTATATAAGCCTCTGGTAAGTAATCTCTCAGATATGAATTGGCAGATGTAGATGTCTGCTAGTGTGCCAGTTTCATATGGATTGCATATGCTTGCATTTTTGTGCTGAAGAGCATATAGACAGGTAATATATATATAAATCAAAATTTAAAATTAAATAAGAATATATATATATATATATATATATGTATATATTCTTATTAAATTTTAAATTTTGATTTTTTTAAAACCAAATATCTGAACAATGATGCTCAAGTTTCTGAACTGCTGAATGAGTATGTTCCTTCTAAGTAAGATTGCTAAATTTTATGGCGATGTGTTGACTGATATGGGGCATTTTTTAACACGCATCACGCTGATTCAAGGAAGACACTTCAATTGATCTCGTGTTTCTTTTATTAATGAGGATGATTTTTTTTTTTTTTTGGGGGCGGGGGTGTTAGTGAAAGCTTTTATTTCAATTGAAGTGTTCTCATTTTCACATTAGAAATTGCATGTATAGTATATTCTAATTTTTCTGAAGGAAATTAAGATAGCTTGCAACGTCAGTTGGACCTCCTAAAGTTGTTATTCTTCCAGGTTTTGTTTACTTAACCTTGACTGCTAAAAAGAGTCAAAAATTATTATCTTTTCTGGATCAGCAGTCAGTAACTTTGTTTTGGCATCAATTCTTGAACAATAGTGATAACAAAATTGAATTCCTTGACGTTGTGTTTGGAAACACGGGTTTAGGACCTTAAATTTGAATTTGGGTGAATTTAGATAAATTTTAATACAATTTCATATTACATCTTAACCAAATTTAATACAATTCCAAATGTAAGGTCTTTCCAAATATAGGGTAAGTTTGAAATGCTTCCACAGTTTATATGGGGACAATGTTGTTTAGTTTCAAAACTGAAAACAAAATTTAAAATGATCTGAAATAAAATAGTGGGAGAAAATCCCTCGTGCTAAACCGAAGCTGTCATAATGTGTCAAGATTACAATGCGTGGACTGTTGTTACGTTAGTCTTTTCTCCTTCTCAGGTTGTCATTTATGCAGCACTCTACTTGAGGCTTAGAAAAGGTCCAGATTCACAGGAGGGCAATGTGGAGAGAAGTGCAGCAAGGATAGCAGATCTTTTGAACCCTCAAAAAGGCGGTAGCATTGAACGAGATGCATGCGTCGAGTATTTGTTAGGATCAAACAGAGATTTGTGCGACGTTGTATTCATGAAGCCTCTGCATGTGAGAGTAAAGTTGGATTGTCTCGATCATCCAAAATCCGACAGCTCAAAAGATATCATATTAACTGATTCTTCTATCGACATAAATGTGTCCCTTAATTCGTGATTCGATTGTGCTACTGCAATTTTGGTTATATTTTTGTAATTTAATTCTTGCGATTATTGTTTATTTTAATAAATAGGTAATTTAATGCTTCTTTTTTTTTTTTTTTCTTTGTTTTCTTTTTTAAGAAAATCCACAAATTACAGTGCTTGTATAACATGGAGGCCCTATATAGTTGTGGGGAGTATTTGTTTTTTTGTTTCTTTTCTTTTTTGTTTTTCAAAGAATTATAAAAATTTCATCCTATTTTTTTTAGTTTTCTAGCATTTGTATTAAAAAAGTAGAAATGAGGAGTTTGCTTAGTTGTGCAATGTAGTTTTTTTATTTGTTTTTTTATTTCTAGACTTGAAAATAATTGCAAAAAATATTATTTTTTAGTATTTTAAAATTATATGAGATGGTATTTGAGATTGAGGCTTGAATTTGGATTTGTGTGGATTTTAAAAAAATGAATAATTTATTTATTTAAATCAAAGCCAGCTGTGAATTTTATATGCTTATATGCAAAGTAAGTTAAAAATCTGTAGCATAATGATTTCTTTAATATTATTTTTATATAAATTTAGAAAAATAAAAAAATATGTGAAAATTTTAAAGTATTACAAAAATCTAATATTTTTATGCATCTATTTATGCAAATGTTGTAAAACATATATTAAAAAAAAGTAGCTAAACGTTTCATAAAGTTTTGAAATAAAATAAAAGGAAAATTGTTTTCCACGGCTCTATCTGCTTCTATAAAAAATTTCTAATTTTCTTTTCCTGTTTTTCATATATGAATTATCCTTTTTTCCAGTTTTGAAAATTTATATATCAAATTAATAAAATATTTCGCCTTCCCTTTGCCCACAGGTGTGCAAGCATCTTTCCTCTGTTGTAATATAGGACACATACAATGGAAGATATAATCTTGCAACAATACACAACATTCAATATGAATGAGAATAATCACCAACACAAGAGTAAAGCAAATTGCACAAATACTTCACTACAATGTGAAAATCACAATACTCTTGTTCTTACAATGAGCTTCTATAGCAAATACACTCAGAAATACAATGTGCAAAAGTTTCACAGAGGTTTCCCTCCAAATGCCCAATTACTACAACGTTCAAATTCAAATTTTAAAAATCTGCTCGCAACCCAAAATTGCTCGTTGACGAGAACGTGGGTTCGTCGACGAGATCAAGAAGACCACTCGTGGATGAGCCTTCAAAACAACTTTTGGTATCTTAGATACTTTGAAATTTCCTGGGTCTCGGGGTCTTCTTGTCGACGAGGTCAAGACACTCATCGACGAGTCTTTGTACAACAGCCCCTCTATGTTCTTCTTGCTTTCCTTGTTTATGTAACTTTAAAGTATAAAGCCACAACAAACAATAATTTCCACCTTGGCGATTATACGCCCCTTAGGAGAATCCTGAAAAACATATGAATTGCTCCACCTTGAACTTGAAAACACTAGGTTGGGCTTGAAGACATCGAGTAAGTCCAAGTAATGTTTGAACTTTTCAGAAGTAACCGATTTAGTCAGAATATCTGCTGCATTCTTAGAAGTGTGAACTTTCTCTAACATAAGTTCACCTGAAGTAATCAATTCTCGAATCCCGTGGAATCTCATGTCAATGTGCTTGGTTCTAGCACGGTAAATCTGATTCTTCGTCAAGTAAATGGGACTCTGACTATCACAACGCAGCATCACTCCATCTTATTGTAACCCCAACTCTCTAACTAAACCGGTAAGCTATAAGGTTTCCTTTGCAGTTTCGGCAACTGCCATTACATTCTGCCTCAGTTGTGGACAAGGCTATCAGAGACTGTACTATGGATCTCCAACATATCGGTCCTCCTACAAGGGTAAAGACATTGATTACGCGTGAAAACTGCGTAATTGGGCATTTTAACTCGGTCTTTATGACTTATATTTTTAATTAAATGTCAAAATTTGTCCAATTTTTTAATAAAGTGCCAAAATTATCATTCTTGAGTTTTATTGCACAATTTATGAATTTTTGGTAATTTTTTTTGTTGTAGGAAAAATCCCAAGAACCAAAATCGACACCTGTTCGTATTTCATGCATAACTTTTCCGTTCAAATTCCGATCGAGACGATTCAAATTTCTGGAGAAAGAGGAAAGGATTGTCTACAACTTTTGTGTTTTGCATTTTGCGAGAAACGGGCTCCAGAAGGGTCAGATTTGCTATGAACAGAGAATGAAAAAAATGAAAATAATAATAATAATAATAATAATTCGGGTTGGGTCAAGTTGGTCTCGTGGGTCTAGGGCAAGCTAATTTTTTCCCATTTAAATACTCTCTTGTTCTTCCTTTTGCCCTGTTGGGTGTTGCCCCCAGCCAACTCTCACTCTCTTCTCTCTTCTCCCTTCTTTTTTCTCTTTCTTCTTCTTCTTCTTCCCTGTTATGTTCTTTTTCTTGTCTTGTTTCTCTTCCTATCCTTCCTTCCATTCTCTCTCTCTTTCTCTTTTCTCTATTCTTTGCTTTCCATTCCCTTTTTCTCTCCCCTCTCGGTCTTCCTCTCCTTGTTTTTCTCTACGAGTCCTCTCACTCAAGCTCTCCCAATCCCTCTGTTCTCTCTCCCGAAAGCTCCATCAGCCTCCAGCTTGCCAGCAGCCATACCCGAGTACTTCAACTCTTTTGCAATCCTCCATAGCAGACCACTGCTCCGAGACCTTCCCTATTCCACCACACACAGCTCCAGCAGAGAGTTGATGCAGCAGGCACCAGCAGCCGAACCCCTTAGTTGCCACTCTCCATCGCACCCTCGGCCAGGACTCATTCTAGCAGCCCTCTTGGCTAGCCCCTGTCACTGCTGCAATTTCCAGCCCCTGTTCTCTCTCTCTCTCTCTCTCTCTTATCTTTTCTCTTTCTTTTATTATTACTAATTAATCAGTTGAATATTGTTAACTTTTTATTTGAGTTTATTGTTATTTTTAGATTTTGAATATTATTTGGGGTTATTCATTATTATTGAAGTTTAATTGTTTTTTTTTTTTATTCTCTTTCGGTTAAATTTTTTTCCGTAGATTAGTTTAATGTTCCAAGTTATTTAATTAATTTAGTTAGGGTCAGTTTCGTCAAAGTTCGTATTTTTCAGTTTTGTTAAAGTTCGTATTTTTATTTTTTGGTATCATTCAAAGTTTAGATTTTTGATGTGTTTGCATTTTTGTTCGAGTTCTTGGTTTGAATTATTGATCCGTATTAAAGGTTTGATTTTTAGTGTGTGTGTGTGTGTGTGTTAGATTGAGTTTCCATTGCATGTTTTAATTCCCTACTTGTAGTTGCCATCTTTAATAATGCGTGTTTAGGTATTTCCTTAAGTAGACTAGGATTTCCATACTTGTTTTTTTTTTTTTTTAATTTAGTGAATGTTAGTTTTAGGGTTTTTAAATTACGTGCCATTTAATTCATCAGAAGTAAAATTGAACAATCTTGAAAATCTCGAATCTGAATCGAGTTCAATAACCTTTTTGTTTTCGATTGGAAAAACATAAAATCTGAGATTAAATGCATTCCCTGAGGAGACGATTTAGTTCTTGGGTTAAATATTACACAACGTAACTCCTATACTTGGGATAGTTTTCGAGCTACTCATTTTTCGAGTGAGTCATACATAACCCATTATAGACCTTCCGTCATCCATATCTCCAGCATAATCAACATCTGCAAACCCCATAATTGAAGGACAACCCTGTTGCTTGCCAAACATGATGCCATAATCCGATGTACCTAGCAGGTATCTGAGTATCCAATTTATAGCTTCCTAATGTTGTCATCCTAGATTGGAGAGAAACTTGCTTACCACACTTACAGCATGAGCCAAATCTAGCCTCGTATATACCATGACATACATTAAACTCCCCACAGTGCTAGCGTAGGGGACCTTTGACATGTCCTAGATTTCCTCATCCGTACTTGGGCAACCTGTAGTAGACAACTTAAAATGATTCGCTAATGGTGTACTCACCGGTCTTGCATTAGTTATGTTAAACCTCTCCAACACCTTATGCACATAATTGCCCTAAGATAGCTACAACCTCCTTGCAGTTCTGTCTCAGCGAATTTCCATCCCAAGTATTTTCTTGGTTGAACCAAGATCCTTCATGTCAAATTCCTCATGCAACAGTTACTTTAACTGATTCAATTCAGTTAAATCTTTCGCAACTATCAACATATCATCAACCTACAACAAAAAGAAAATAAATGAGTCATCATCAAGTTTGTTCACATATACGCGACAGTCATACTCACATCATTTGTAACCAATTTTGACCATGTCAGAATCAAAATGCTTATACCATTGCTGTTGACCTTATAGGTCATACCCGATTTTGATTATGACAAATACTCTGGTATTTAATATCTATCAAGTTTGTGTGCAGGTTCATATTAGTAAGATCACTTGATGGCATATGAAGACTTAAAGACTTAAAGACTTAAAGACTAAAGAACCAGAAGATTCGTTTTTGTTGTAATTTATATTATGCTTTATTTGGACTGAAATAGTAATATAGGAAAAGTTCTATAATAGTTACTGCATATCATGCATGTAAAAGCAATAAGCTCAAAAGATCTTAGAAAGACCTTAGGTTCTTGCACTTACATGTAAGATTGTCCCTAATATCACATATATTATCAGGGAAATTAATTGAAGTAAAACAGAACTTAGAGGGATAAATCAGTGAGACATCAGGCTATCGAACTACCGTGTTCAAAACACTTTGGGCGACCGAACAATTGACAAGTTAGAGTGTTGACTTGGTTGCGGGCGACCGAACCAAAAGGACCATAGCATCCCCAGTCAATCGAACTCATAATCTGACTTTTCCACCAACTCGGCAGTCCGAACGTTCACGTTAAAAATTGTCTCAGACTACCAAATACATGAGTTTGGTAAACTGAACTCAAGACCAGGCGACCAAACCTTGGACATAATGGAAATCTCCTTTGGTCAACAAACCAAACCAATGATTCAAGCACCCGAACTTAAAAAATCAACTTTTTTTTGTTGTGTCTATTCGGGCGACCAAACCATGGGTCAAAAGCCCAAAACTCTCAGGTTGTGTTAATTTTTACCGTGGTTATTTTAAGTTAAAAGGGTTAATTTTCTTAAAACAAATTTAATAATGTCCTATATATCCCCAACAGTTATATTTTTAACCTATTCCATATATAGGGGCTCATTTTCTTAGATTAGCACCTAATTAGCAAATTGATTAGCAAAAAACTCTCTGAAAAATTTTCAAATCCCATTCTCTTTTACGAAGTTCATACACTCATATACTCCAATTTCTTTGAGAAATCTAACATTGTGAGTGTTTTATTCATTGTTCTATATTGCTAGAAACCCTTATTTGTGTATTGCTTTCTTGATTTTTGGATTGAGGGTTTAGCTTGATTTTCCCCTGATTTTATATAGTAAATCTTTGGTTGAGAAAAATATTATAG
Source organism: Malania oleifera (assembly GCF_029873635.1). Lineage (NCBI taxonomy): Eukaryota > Viridiplantae > Streptophyta > Magnoliopsida > Santalales > Ximeniaceae > Malania > Malania oleifera. Next base: position 57,733,094 of record NC_080421.1, on the reverse strand, counting down.
CTAAGTGGGTCTTTGCATTATTATTGTAAGACTCACCGGGCTTGTATTTTTGTGTGCAAAAATATTTTTACAAGCTTAGACTTGGATATCTCTTTGTGCCTTGATATTGAGAAAACAATTTTTGAGATATTCTAAATTTATAGTTCGAATCTTTGAAACCCTAAACTGTGATTGAGATTTTATCTTTACATAGTTTAAAAGATAAGCTTGATTGATACACTCTTGTGCTAGATTTGGGATAATCATTATTCTGAGTGTTGATTGCACACATACACCATTGAACTTATTGTTATTACATTATTGGTGTGTTCTGATTATTACTGGTGCAAATATGCTTGATTAAGAAGCATTATATTTGTACGCATCTTGTATTGAAATATTGTTATATTCCAGGCGTGGCATGAGGGGGCGGTAATTCAGCCCGGAAGGATTGGTTGTAAAGGTTAAAGTCAGCACTGTGCTAATTGATCTGGTTGTATTTAAGTACCGCTCTACCCGTTAAGTGAGCTCATAGTGTAATCCTTGTCCTGGTGAGCAAAGGCGGGAACGTAGGCAGTTCGCCGAACCTCGATAACATTTTTGGTGTTGTCTCTCTTTACTGCTTTCCCTTGTATGCTTAATTAGATTATTTGTGCAGTTTAATTTCCCCTGAATATATATTGATTTATTTTATCCGTACTAGATTGACCTTAGGCTTTTGTAATATCGCTACTAGTGGTTTGGCCTAGGGGATTGATTTTTAAAATACTAATTCACCCTTCTCTTGGGATTACAGTAAAGCTAACAATTGGTATCGGAGCGAGGTAGCTTAGACTTAATAGTTATTTTACAAAAGATCTAGATGACTCATAGTACTGTAACCCCTTTCCCTGAGGGACCCTCTTCCACATGCCCTCCGATTTTCAGTGGTGTCAATTACACCTTTTGGAAATAGATGATATGCATCTACGTTCAGAATATTGACTGGAAGGTGTGGAGAGTTGCCTCTAAGGGAAATTTTGTTCTTATGAAAACTGAAGGTAGAACTAGAGTTCTTAGACTGAAGAGGAATATACTAATGATGATATGAAAGTTGTTAGTTTAAATGCCACTGTCATGAATAACCTGTAGTTAGAGGTCACATATGAGGGTACTAGAGATGTAAAAGATAGTAGGATTGATATGTTGACTATTAAATATGAAACATTTATGATGAACACTAGTGAGTTCATTTAGAGAATGTACACTAGATTCACACACATCATTAATTCACTGCATGCACTAGGTAAGACCTATCCTGCATATGAGATGATTAGGAAAGTCTTTAAGGGTTTGCCTCCTATTTGGAAAGCAAAGGCTACGCCCATATTTGAGGGTAGAAACCTTAAGGTTATTTCATTAGATGAATTGATAGGTTCACTTATCACCTATGAGTTAGCTATTAATGAGAGATTGAATGAGCACAATAGGATGAAAAAGGTGACTGCATTAAAAACGTCTACTTATACTTCTAGTGATTGTAGTGAATTTGAATCTGAAGATGACATAACTATGCTTACTAGGAAATTCAGCAAGTTCTTCAAGAAGAACAATAGGCCATAAAAAAATCTTAGAGATTCTGTATCTGAGAAGGGAGAGCCTAGTAGAAGAAAAGAAAAATTGAATGCTCCCACGTGCTATAATTGCAACAAAGTCGGGCATATCAAACCTGATTGCCCATTGCTGAAAAGGAGTCTAGGAAAAAGAAGAAAGCCATGAAAGCAGGTACCTCGTGGGATAGAAAAAACAACAGTGATTCAGATTCAGATTGTAGCGACTCTGAGATTGCAAACTTGTGCCAGATGGCACAAGATGATAAGGTATTATCTTCTTGTTCCTTATCCTTATATTATTTTGATGATGAATGTGATTCTGATAGCATGCCTACTTTTAAAGAATTGCAATATGAATATATTCGTGTATCTAAATTGTTGAACAAAATAACCAAGGAAAATGATGTTTTGAAAAAGAAGTGTGAAAATTGGTCAAAACTAGTTGAAATTGCAAAGAATTCTCATGCATCGATTCTTAAAGAAAAAAGATTTGAAAATTGTCGAGCTTGAAAGAAAATTGGAGGATAGCTCCAAAATTGGTTTTAAATTTATTGAGGGCCAACGAAAATTTGAAAAACTCCTTGGGGTCCAAAGAAACTCTCTTAGTAAAGAAGGTTTTGGACTTAATGATATTGAAAATATGAGACGACCTAATCTTTATTTGGGACATTTTACACGGGAATCAAAATCCCATATTCCACCTAAAGGTCCTCGATGTCAAATGATATGCTTCAAATGTAAATAGATTGGTCATATCCAGTTTGAATGTACACTTAGAAATAAGCATGTAAGAATTAAGAAGGCGTGGAGAGTCAAAGGTGATCCAAGCACTAACCCTTGTAGACCTAACAAAATTTGGGGACCAACGTCAATTACTTAGTTTTTATTGTAGGTGTGCTTGATATTGTCCTCCACCAAGGACAAGTGGTACCTGGATAGCTGGTGCTCATGACATATGACCGGCGATAAGGCTAAGTTCGCATCCATTACTCCCAAGGATGGAGGATATGTGACATTCGACGACAATGCAAAGGGGCGAATCATTGGCGTAAGTAAGGTTGGTAAGGAACCTTCCCTAGTTATTGATAATATATTGCTTGTTTGTGGTTTGAAACATAATTTGTTGAGTATTAGTCAATTATGTGATAAAGGGTATAAAGTGTCTTTTGAAAAGGATAAATGCATTGTTGATAGTAAATCTAATAATAAAGTACTTTTTACCACTGAACATCATGAAAATATGCATACAACTAGCTTTGATAACTTAGCATCTCAACAGGTTACATGTTTTTCTGCAATAAATGAAGCTAGCTGGTTATGACATAGACGTTTAGGACATGCAAGTATGGATTTGTTATCAAAACTTGTGAAAAAGGATTTGGTTAAAGGCTTACCTAAAACACATTTTGTAAAAGATAAAATTTATGATGCATGTCAAATGGGGAAGCAAACAAAATCAAGTTTTAAGAAAAAGAAATTCATATTTACCACTAGACCACTTGAAATGTTACACTTAGATTTATTTGGGCCTAATCAAGTTCAAAGTCTAGGTGGAAAATTGTATGCCTTTGTTATTGTGGATGATTTTTATAGATTCACATTGTGCTGTTTATTTCCTATAAAGATGAATCATGTGAAAAATTCACTAAATTATGTAGAAGAATTCAGAATGAAAAAGGTTACAAAATCACACACATAAGAAGTGATAGGGGAAGTGAATTCAAAAATGGTGGGATAGAAAACTATTGTGACTTAGAGGGCATTTCACACAATTTTTTTGTACCTAGGACCCCACAACAAAATGGTGTTATAGAAAGAAAGAATAGATCACTGCAAGAAATGGGTAGGACTATACTGAATGAACATAAATTACCCAAATATTTTTGGGCTGAGGTTGTAAGTACTATGTCATGAATAGAATATTAATCAGGCCTTCACTTAATAAGACTTCATATGAATTGTGGAACAACCATAGACCTAATATTTCCTATTTTCATGTTTTTGGTTGTAAATGATTTGTACTTAAAGATAATGAACATCTAGGGTAATTTGACTCTAAATCTAATAAAGGTATTTTGCTAGGATATTCACTTAATAGTAAAGCATATAGAGTTTTTAATAAAAGAACATTGGTTGTCATTGAATCTATTCATATTGTGTTTGATGAATCTAATCTATTTTCTAAAAGAAATAAGGAAGATGACATTGATATTAGAAAAGGTCTAGACAAGTTTTCTATTGAAAACAATGTGGATATCAACTCAGAAGCTAATGATAAATCAATTGAAAATGATAAAATTGAAAGTGAGGCTCAAGAACTGCCTAGGGATTGGAAATTCATTAGAAACCACCCTTTAGATCAAATTATAGGCGAGCCTTCACATGGTGCAACCACCCAGTCCTCCTTAAGAAACCTAGTTAGCTATTTTGTATTCTTATCTCAGGAGGAGCCCAAAAACATTAAGGAAGCCGTATAAGATGAGTCTTGGGTAATGTCTATGCATGAAGAGTTTAACCAATTTGAAAGAAGCAAAGTGTGGACCCTTGTTCCTAGGCCTAATGATTATACAATTATTGGAACTAAATGGGTATATAGAAATAAGAAGGATGGGAATGGGGTAGTAACTAGAAACAAAGCTAGACTAGTTGCCCAGGGATATAATCAGGAAGAAGGAATAAACTTTGAAGAAACTTATGCTCCTGTAGCTAGAATAGAAGTCATTCGTATGTTGCTTGCTTATGCCGCTTTTAAAAACTTTAAATTTTATCAATTGGATGTTAAAAGTGCATTTCTAAATGGCTATATTAATGAAGAAGTGTATGTAGAACAACCTCTCGGTTTTGAAAATCATAAATATCTTGATCATGTATACTAGTTGTCCAAAGCCTTGTACGGATTGAAACAAACTCCTAGAGTTTGGTATAAGAGGCTTAGTAGTTTTCTACTAGAAAATGGGTTTACCTGTGGCTAAATTGACACTACACTTTTCGTCAAATCTAAAAATGATGATATGCTCATTGTTCAAATTTATGTTGATGATATTATTTTTAGAGCAACAAATGATGATTTGTGTAATGAGTTTGCCAAATACATGCAAAGTGAATTTTAAATAAGCATGATGGGTGAACTGAGTTTCTTCCTAAGACTTCAAATTAAACAGGCTAAATATGAGACTTTCATATGCCAATATAAATATGTTAGGGACTTGCTCAAGAAATTTAATATGGAAGATGGTAAAATCCTTAGTACTTTTATGAGTTCTTCAACCAAACTTAATAAAATGAGCAAGGCATCCCTGTTGATGTGAAATTATAACGTGGCATGATTGGTAGTCTCCTATACCTTACATCTAGTCGACTTGATATCATGTTTGGCGTGTGCATGTGTGCTAGGTTTCAGGCTGCTCCTAAGGAGTCTCATCTATTAGCAGTCAAACGAATTCTTAGGTACCTTGTTGGAACTGTTGAGTTAGGTTTATGGTACCCTAAGCATATGACATTTGAGATTGTGAGTTATACTGATGTTGACTTTACCAGTAGTAAGGTTGATAGGAAGAGTACTAGTGGCACTTGTCACTACTTAGTACAATCTCTTGTTTCTTGGTTCTCCAAGAAACAAAACTCAGTTGCCTTATCCACATTAGAAGTAGAATATATTGTAGTTGGAAGTTGTTGTGCTCAAATGCTTTGTTGACCTAGTTGGTCATATCCCGGTTTTGATAATGACAAATACGTTTGGTATTAATGTTTGTACTGAGGCTTGCATGTAGGTTCACCCTACACGTGTATTCAAACAAAAAGCCATATCATGATGGCGTACGATGATCAAGTAGAAGATTGAATAAAATAGTGTTGTAGGTTTAGTCATTTTCATTTTCTTCATTTTGGGTTGTAACTTAATTATGGACTGTACCTCAATATAGCTTGTAATAAGTTGCATTATGCATGATAGGTAGGTATGCTCAAAACGACCTTAGTTAGACTTAAGGTTTCTACACATAGTGCACTAAGTCCCTAATATCACATAATATATCAGGGGAATTATCTCAAGAAAAATTGGACTGAAAGTCCAAATATTGTGAGTGGTCGGGCAACCCAACCTGGCAGTTCAAATTGCCTTGGTCAACCGAACCGTGGACCAGTCAACATGTTAACCTGAGTTCGGCAAATCGAACCAAAATGTATACATCTTCCACGGTTGACCGAACCTATGTCAGGACCTTTCCCACCAACTCGGGCACCCAAACATTACATTCATTTTACCCTCAAGCGACCAAACACATGAGTTCGGCAACCCGAACTTTAGACCGGGCGACCAAAGCTCGGTTTTTTGGAAAATCGCCTTGGTTAAGCAAACTGAACTTATTTTTAGGCACCTGAATTTCAAATTTGCCTTTTTCTATTGTGTCTATTTGGGCACCCAAACCTTGGATCGGGCACACGAAGCTCTTGGGTTGTTTTTATTTTTACCGAGATTAAAGAGGAGTAACAGGGTTAATTTTCTTAATTGATTTTCAAACAAAATTAATAATATCCTATATGTCATGAACGGTCATAATTTGCCCCCTTGTCTATATATACTAGCTTATTTGCAAAAATTAGCAAGGATTAGCAAAATCATTAAAGCGAAATTCTCTCAAATTTCCAAAATTCTATTTTAGCTTATACTACTCCCATACACTCAAAAGCTTCATTTTTCTTGATTATCCAAGAGTTGTAAGTGTGGTTAGAGTATTTGTGCTTCATTTTCATTAGCTCAATACTCTCATTTGCTGTGCTCATTGATTGATTTTATTATTGAGAGTAAAGTTTAAAGTTCTCCCACTGATTTTATTTATTAGATCTTGTGTGGGAAGACTTAGAGGCTTGTGGTTCTTGCATTGTCATTGTAAGTTACCTTAGCCCAGATTTTTGTGTGGAAAAATTATTTTTAAGTTTGCATTTAAACATCTCTTGTGCTTAGTTTATTGAGATCATATTGTTGAGGTTGTTTGAATCATCTTGCTACCATTTTTTTTTGAAACCCTAAACTGATATTGTAATATTCATTACTGTGTTTCAAAGCTTGCTTAGATATACACTTTTGATCCTGATTGCTTATCTATACTTGATTGAGTGTTTAACAAACATCATTAAGCACTGAACATATTTTCTATCATTCGTGCTTGCGTTATTATTTAAGCTATACTGTGGTACATATCTGCTTGTGAAGAAGCATATTTTCATGTAAACAAAATTTCATATACATTTGTTGTATTCCAGGCGTGGGCCTGAAGAGGGAGACTAGTCCTGTGGAATAGTCCCGGATTGGCTTAGAACCGATTAGGAAAGTTAGGTGCACCATCTTGGTAAGGTGTAGGTTGAGGTCAGCCCTGCTAATTGACCTGGTTGTAAATGGTGCCGCTCCACTCGTTAAGTGAGCCATAGTGGAATCCTTGTGTTGGTGAGCCAAGGCGGGGGCGTAAGCACTTTGGCCGAACTCCGATAACATATTTGGTGTCATTTTATTTTTCGCACTTTATTTTCTGCACCTGTATGTTTATTGATTAAATATCAGCCTAGGTTTGAAACTGCTTAGACTGCCTCCTAGGTTGCATAATATTGATTGTTGGACTAGATAAACCTAGGCATAATTTTTAAAAACCCAATTCACCCCCCCTATTGTGATTGCACCAAATTTAACACACTTTATATGAAACAACAACTTATGGATTTTGGATTGCACTATGATACGGTTCTAATTAAATGTGATAATACTAGTGCAATTAATATTTCTAAAAATCCTATCTCATATTCATGAACTAAACATATTGAAATTAGACATCATTTCCTTCGTGATCATGTGCAGAAAGGGGACATGACACTTAAGTTTGTGTGCACCAATGAGCAGTGGGTTGATATTTTCACAAAACCCCTTCCGGAAGATAGGTTCATACAAATTAGATGAGAGCTAGGTCTAATGCATAGTAGATATGCCTCCTAGATTTTTGATAGAGTGCACGAACTTAGGGGGAGCTTCTTTACATAGAAACATATGGCTCTGAACTTTAAATCTATCATTGCGTTATACTTTATGAGTTTGTATGTGTTTTGCAAATGCATGACTATCATATCTCTTGCATGTTGATAGTTATATTTATGTTTTATGTCTTGATCATACTTGACTATTTGAGTTGGTAGTTGTGGATAAACTGTTAATTTAAAACTCAATCAGGTCATTTCTATACAGGTATTCTTGGGAAAATGCTCTATTTTCAAATAACATGCTGCCGAAATTTCTAAAAACCTTTCCCAAACATATATTGTATTCAAATGATTCATACTCAATGCCTATGTCTATGTGCTTTATGTTTATTATAGCCCTTTTTTCTGTTGCCAAAAGGGGGAGAAGAGGCACAAAAATTAGGTCACAAAATTGGGCACTTTTGAAAAATATTTGATCTTATACATCTTTAAAAAAAGTCTCATTGTGCATATTGTCAGGGGGAGCCTTTTTAGGTTGTACCCACTTTTGCATGATGTATTTGTCATCATAAAAAAAAAGGGGAGAATGTTGATCTTATAGGTCATACCTAGTTTTGATTATGATAAATACTTAGGTATTTAATGTCTATCAAGTTTGTGTGCAGGTTCATATTAGCAAGATCACTTGATGGCATAGGAAGACTTAAAAGACTTAAAGACTAAAGACCCAGAAGATTCATTTTTGTTGTAATTTATATTATGCTTTATTCGGGTCTGTAATAGTAATATAGGAAAAGGTCTGCAATAATTACTGCATATTATGCATGTAGAAGCATTAAGCTTAAAAGACCTTAGAAAGACCTTAGATCCTTGCACTTACACGTAAGATTGTCTCCAATATCACATATATTACCAGGGGAATTAATTGAAGTAAAATAGAAATTAGAGGGATAAATCAATGAGACTTCGGGTGACCGAACTGCAATGTTCAAAAAACTTTGGGTGATTGAACAATTGATCAGTTAGAGTGTTGACTTGGTTTAGGGCGACCAAACCAAAAGGATCGTAGCGTCCCTGGTCAACCGAACTCATAATTTGACTTTTACACCAACTCGGCAGTCCAAATGTTCACGTTCAAAATTTCCTTGGGCTACCAAATACATGAGTTTGGTAAATCGGACTCAGGACTAGGCTACTGAACCTTAGATATAATGGAAATCACCTTTGGTTAGCAAATTGAACCATGATTCAGGCACGCGAACTTTAAAAATTAACTTTTTCTGTTATGTCTGGTCGGGTGACCGACCCATGGGTCAGGCACCCGAAACTCTTAAGTCGTTTTAATTTTTAAAATGGTTATTTTAAATTAAATAGGGTAAATTTTCTTATGGTTTTAAAACAAATTTAATAATGCCCTACATATCCCCAACTGTTATAATTTTAACCTATTCTATATATAGGGGTTCATTTTCTTTGATTAGCACCTAATTAGCAAATTGATTAGCAAAAAACTCTCTAAAAATTTCCAAATTCCATTCTCTCATACAAAGTCCATACACTCATATACTCCAATTCCTTTGAGAAATCTAGCATTGTGCATGTTTTATTCATTGTTCTATATTGCTAGAAACCATCATTTGTGTATTGCTTTCTTGATTTTTGGATTGAGGGTTTAGCCTGATTTTCCCCCCGATTTTATATAGTAAATCTTTGGTTGGGAAAATCTTATAGTTAAGTGGGTCTTTGCATTATTATTGCAAGACTCATCGGGCTTGTATTTTTGTGTGCAAAAATATTTTTACAAGTTCAAACTTGAATATCTCTTTGTGCCTTGATATTGAGAAAACAATTTTTGAGATATTCTAAATTTCTATTGGTTCAAATCTTTGAAATCCTAAACTGTGATTGAGATTTTGTCTTTACATAGTTTGAAAGATAAGCTTGATTGATACACTCTTGTGCTTGATTTGGGATAACCATTATTCTGAGTGTTGCTTGCACAATACACCATTAAGCTTATTGTTCTTACATTATTGGTGTGTTCTGATTATTACTGGTGCAAATCTGATTGATTAAGAAACATTATATTTGTACGCATCTTGTATTGAAATACTATTGTATTTCAGGCGTGGCTTGAGGGGGCTGTAATCCAACCTGGAAGGATTGGTTGTAAAGGTTGAGGTCAGCCCTGTACTAATTGATTTGGTTGTATTTAGATGCCGCTTCACCTGTTAAGTGAGCCTATAGTGTAATCCTTGTGCTGGTGAGCCAAGACGGGGATGTAGGTAGTTTGCCAAACCTCAATAATATTTCTGGTGTTGTCTCTCTTTACTGCTTTCCCTTGCATGCTTAATTAGATTACTTGTGCAGTTTAATTTCCGCCGAATATATATTGATTTATTTTATCCGCACTAGATTGACCTTAGACTTGTGTAATATGGCTGCTAGTTATTTGGCCTAGGGGATTAATTTTTAAAATACCAATTCACCCCCCTCTTAGGATTACAGTAAAGCTAACAATTGCCTTGGAGACTGTTTCAGCCCATAAAGAGATTTCTTCAACCTACAAACTAAATTTTCTTTTCTTGATTCAATGAATCCCTCAGACTGTACCATGTAGATTTGTTCCTCCAAGTTACTGTGAAGAAACACCATTTTCACATCCATTTGTTCCAAGTAAATATCATTATAAGTTACCAATCCCAACACAATTTGGATAGAAGTATGCCGGACCACTGGAGAAAAAAACTTATCATAATCTATCCCCTTCTTTTGTGAGTATCCTTTTACCACCAATCGTGCCTTGGATTTCTCACCTTCGTTTTTCTGATATTGCCTCCTTCTTTTTGTACACCCATTTGCACCCAATTGGTTCTTCCTATCTAAAAGCTCCACAAAATCGAAAGTTTGATTTTAACGTAGTGACTCCTTTTCCTCAATCATTACTCCCATCCATTTACCTTTCTCCTAGCCATGCACTGCCTTTTGAAAAGTAGTTGGATCGTTGCAATTAGTTAGAAAAACATAAGACATGATCTCCTAAAAACCATACCTTGGTGGAGGTCTAATAGTGTGTCTGGATCTCTGTATAGGAAGATCATCAACTTGTTGGTTTCCCGAGCTAGAGCTTCCTGCAACCACGGGACTATGATCATTGCTATTGCCCTGAGCTTCCAACTCCACTTGCACAATATGTTCATTACTGCCCCAGCTTTCTGGCTCCTGTTTCTGATCATCAAAATCTTAAGTACGCTTGACCATAACCTTTTTGTCAAAGACTACATCCCTGCTGATCACTACCTTGTTTGCCACAGGGTCCCACAACTAGTACCCCTTTACACCCTCTGGATATCTTAAGAAGATGCAGTGACGTGACTTTGGGTCAAGCTTAGACCTCTCCTCACTAGATACGTGGACATAGGCTGGACACCTGAATACCTTCAATCCATAATAGTCTACTTCATTTTACATACAAACCTCTTCCGCCACTCGACCCTCTAGTGACGCCCTCGGTGATTAGTTTACCAGAAAACACACCATACTCATTTCCTTGGCTCAGAAGTTCTTTGGTAGCCTTACATTTAATCCAAGACACCAAGCTCTATCAGCAAGAGTCCATTTCATCCGTTCCACCACACCATTTTACTGAGGTGTCCAACGAACTGTAAAGTGCTTCTTGATACCCTGCTCCACAAAAAAACTCCATAAACCGAGAGTCAGTGTACTCGGTCCCATTATCCAACCTCAAATATTTGATTCTCCTCCCTATTAGGTTCTCTACTTCAGCCTTCCAAATCTTGAACTTAGAAAACGTATATGATTTGTGATGCTTGAAGTAAACCCACACCTTCCATGGGTAATCATTTATAAAACTCACGTAATACATATGTCTACCCCTTGATGCAATTCTATATGGGCCCCAAACATATGAATGCACATAGTCAAGAATACCCTTTGTCTTGTGAATTGATCTGAACTTTGCCCCGTTTTGTTTTCTGAGAACACAAAACCTAAAAAATTCCAACTAACATGTTTTTAAACCCTTCAAAAGCTTCTTCTTGTGTAGTTCCTTCATGCCATGTTCCCTCATATGCCCAAGATGCATATGCCACAAGACAGTCTCATTCGAATTAGTATCTATGGCTGCAGCTCCACCTATAGTGGTAGTTCCCTACAATGTGTAGATATTCCCATCCAATTTCTGACCTTTCATTACTATCAAATTACCTTTCCATACTGTCATAACTCCACCTTTGGAATTGTATCTAAAGCCATTACAATCCAAAGTACTAAGCGATATCAAACTCTTCCTCAACTCTGGTATATGTCTTACATTACACAACGTTCTTACAACACCATTAAACATTTTTATCTTTACACTTCCTATGCCAATGATCTTGCAAAAAGCATTATTACCTATAAGAACTAATCCTGATTTTACTAACCTGTAAGTACTGAACCACTCCTTGTTCGGAGTCATGTGATAAGAACATGCCGAGTAAAGTATCCAAGATTTCGCTAAATCATTCGACCCCTTTGAAACTGATAGAAAATCACTATCACTGCACGCTGAATCTCCTTCTTGAACAACATTCACAGATTTTGAAATACCTTCATAATTTCCCTTCTTCCAATCCAAGCACTCTAATTTCACATGCCCCTTTTTACCACATTTGTAACACCGAATTTCTTTCTTCTTCTTGGATTGATTTTGGGATTTCTGACTAGACCCATTCTTAAACTTTCCTTTTCCATGATCATTACTACCCTTTACCACAAGTCCTTCTCCTTCATCACATATCTTTAATCTTTGATGAAAATTTAACAAAGCACTTGTTACCTCTTCCAAATCAAAAGTCTCATTTCCCTACGTAAGAATGGTCACAAGGTTTTCATAGGTATGAGTCAATGGTAAATAGTTTAACAGCATCAAAGCCTTATCATCTTCATCAAACTTGACATCAACCCTCATCAAATCACTTATGATTTGATTGAAAGAATTAATGTTTTGATTTAAGTTTGCTTCTTCAACCATCTTAAGCCAATACAAACGCTGCTTAAGAAATAGTTTGTTGTTCAGAGATTTGGACATGTACCGACTTTCTAACTTTCGCTATATAGTCGTTTGAGAATCTTCCTCCATTACCTGATATAGAACTTCGTTGGCGAAACATAAGCGTATTGTTGATGCTGCCTTTGCTTGTAATTCTGTCCATATTGCCTCATCCATTCCATTTGGTTGAACACCAGATAGTGCCTTTCCCATGCCTTGTTGTACAAGAATGTCCTTCATTCTCCTCTACCATAAACTGAAATTCCCGATTCCATCGAATTTGATGATGTCAAATCTTATAGAAGATGATTCTGATGCCATGACAACAATCGCTCTGATACCAAATTAGTTGACCGAGGAAGAACCTCATGTGGGCCTCACAATTTTTTTTTCTTTTCATTTTGAAACTCCTTTCTTTCCTTCCCATCTCTCTGGCTTTTTATGTCTCATCATTATATTTTTAATTTTTTTTTGATTCCTCTCTCTCTCTCTCTCTCTCTCTCTCTAAGTCTAGCCCTCGTTAAATTTGGTACTATTTTTTAAATTCCTTTCTCTCTTTTATGAAAAAAAAACTTTAAATCCCAACATTCATAAATTTCAATGAAATGATTTAAAAAAAAAAAGATGGGTCCCAACTCAATCTCTTTCCACCACTTTTTTTTCTTAATACTTTTTATATTATAAAAATTAATTTAAATTATTAATTCTGAATTTCTTTATCTTTTGTTTATATACATACACTAAAGTTATAGAATTGATTTCAAATAGAAATATATTTACCGTGTTACATTTCTATTTGCATACATTATATATTAAAATTATTTTTAAAATATTCAATACAATATATAGAATGCAATACAATTTTTTCTCCTACTTTCCGCCAAAAGTTTCCAATAACAAAATATTAAAATAATATATAAAGATATATTTTTATTTATAAATACATAAATGTATGTAAATTTAATAAAGGTTCAATTTTCCATATGCTATAAAATAAAAGTATTTAAAATTTACTCATATTTTATCTTTTAAATTCTTATTCAATATCAGTATGATCTATATCTTTAGTTTATTTTATCTTTCAGTTAATTTTATACTTAAATCGGTCTGTTGCAAATAAGTTTATCTCATACGTACATGTCGGTAACATCTTTAAAATTATATGTACTACATGCAATTTTTATAAGTATTATATCATTCATATAAATTTATCAATATTTGGAAATCAGTTGAACAAATGATTTAAAATAATGTATTAAATTTTGATATTATTGTTAAAATTAATTATTAAAGTACATATGTATACCCGACACAAAGCACAAGTCAGTTTTACTTATTTATAAGAATTTCATAGTCCTACAAAAGATGGAAAATAAGGTGAAATGAAATGTTGGAACACAAATTATAGTCCAAAATCATTCACTATCTTGTGACTGTATATAAATTATGAAAACAAAAATAAAAAATGCGCCTCTAGTTTCACAATATGTTTGGGTATAAATACTAGATGCTTGGGTAAATATTAAATTTATATATAAAGCACAAATGCCCTTCATGAGACCATTTTTGTTATCCTCTCATAGAAAAGACTTGGTCAGAGGATCGTAACCTTAACCTTCCTAGTCTTAGAAAATCAAAGATTCAGCCTCAAGGAATTATGACCCTGATCTGCCTCCTCTAGCATAGCAAAGACTCAATCTGAAAGGATAGTAACCTTAACCTATCTAGCTTAAAAAAAAAAAAAAAATCAAAGACTTAGCAGGAAACCTAAGTTCCTGCTTTCTTATGCAGAAAGAAGAGTGAGAAAAGTTCTCCAAACCCTCAATTGCAAGATACATCAGCACATGATCCAAACCCTTTGTCATGCAAGCCTTCAGCCAACCTTTTCTATTGTGCTATTTTTCTACTATCCGTGAGCCAATATTTAGGTAATTTCTTTCTAGACCTCTGTTAGGGACACCAAGCAACCTTCAAAACCCTCCACTTGTTATGAGAAAATGACTTTAAATTGAATGAAAGTTAATATGGAAGAGAAAGTTTAAGAGGTGACCAATATGAGATAGAGTAGGTTTTGATGCATCATGGAATAATATCAATTTCATTGATTATGCCTTCCTACCCAGTGTGAGAATGGTCAAGTGACCAAACCAACAGGGTGCCTCAAAGATTACCCCTAGTCCTGGAGTCATTTGATACAGGTTATTCTTGGTAAGCCTGAAAACCTTAAAGATACTGTGCTGCCTCCATCTCCATACAGACTACCCCACTACTGTCCTTCTTTTTTTTTTTTTTTAAATTTTTTAGGGACATGAAGCTTGAGGTTCTATTCTATAGCTAATAGTATCATTGGATTTTTAACAACAAGCCTTGTCTTGATTCAAATTTCCCACTTTTGTACATATGAGAAGCTACTGGCTTTCCTATTAATCTTCCACATATTATCAAGGCCCTTAACCTACTTGAACACACCAACTTTTAAGTCAAGATTCAAGGAATGCATCTATTTGCGGGGAGGTCTCTTGTTAACAGTTATACTTTAGAGATTTGAGGCATTCTTGGTCTCACTAACTCGTTCAGTTTTAGCATTTGTAATGGCATTTTTCCTTCTTTTTCGCCTTGTGGGGAGATCCTTTAGGAGTTCAATGGATAGCCTATCTCTTATTTCCTCTTTTTATTTATTATTGATCTTATTATTGATCTTATTGTGAATAATGGAATCATTATATTCCATATAGTATGCACAGGCCAATCAACATTTTTTTTTTTTGGTTTTATGCCTCATAACTCTTCCTCAACTAGGCTTGGGCTAAATAGTAGAGCAAGTACAAATACTATTTTTGGCGCCTTCAATTCGTTAACAAAGATGGATTCTTCATAGTGGATTTTTTGGTATGTTTGGGGTGTCATTTGAGTATCAATGGTTTTTGTAGAACAAGCACTTTGTTTCGAAAGATGAGGTTTGTGCCAATTTTTTCGTAGTCAAACTTCGCTGCCACATTTCATCAGTTCCACTTCCTACAAAGGACCACTTGGAACTTGATGGAAATCAGAGTTCCACCATCTCAACCACCAACATGATTGATTATCTTAAAAAGCTAAATGCTCTCGCCTCATCACCCCCATTATTGGTCTTTGCTTTGGGTTTTCTCATGCATGATTACTACCTATACAAGATTTCATTAATCATGCAAATTTTGAATCATAAGTTTGATTCGTTTTTAAAAGTAATGAGTCCTGAATTAGAATCACTCATAAAGATAGACATAAGGCTCAAGGTCTCACTTTTATTGGTTATTTGAGATGTTGTAATCTAGACTTAACCTTTCATTTGATATATTTCCTACATACCCAATATGGGATCAAGTCCACACATAGTTCCTTTTTACTGAGGAAAAAGATGAGTTGCATAATACGAGAGGCTTTCTTTTTGGTTGTAATGTGGCCAAGGTTCTAGAGGTATGAAGAAAAGGTATTTTAGGCTCAAAATTTCCCTTTTTGTGAATCAGGTTTGTTGCCTTTCTTTTGTTTGTCCTTTTGGTCTTGCTAATGATGCTTTTTGCTTCCCTTAACTTTATTTTTTTTGACTTTCTCTTGATTTGAAATTTCCCCTATTTTTCTGTTTTTGTTTTTATTGTCGTATTTTTTTTTTTTTTTTGACATTGTAGCCTTTGGAGTTAATCAAGAAAAGAAGCGTTGGCTTAAAAGGGGTTGTCTAGGGATTTTGCTTATCTTTAAGGTAGATGAAAGAGGATCTCTCATCATCTTGACCCCTACCTTTTCCTCATTTAAATATTTGTCATAGTTTTAAAGTTCAAAATTGGATGCACACAATTTAGAGGAGTAGTTGCAAAAAGCTTCCTTTGTTCAAGAAATGAAGTACATGGTTTTCATTAGGATTCAAAGCTCTTATTACAGTCACACTTGGATTCGATGAACTTTAAGCATAAAACTTGTTAATTACATCAGAATTAAATGGTTGATGAAAAACTTCACCATTGATATCCTCTAAAATAACTGCTCCTTTCGGAAACACTTTATTTACCACAAAAGGACCTTCTTAGTTTGGGGTCAATTTCCCTCTAAGATCATTTTTATTAGCATTGATCTTCTTAAGCACCAAATCACCTTCTCAAAAGGTGTGAGGTTGGACCTTCTTGTTGTAGGCCCTTTCTATTCTCAACTTGTAAAGTTGATTGTGGTGAATAGCTTACATCTTTTTTTTCATCAATTAGATTAAACTAATTCATACATCTCTCTACCCATTTGGCTTCTCTCAATTCTTCTTTCGTTACAATTCTAATGGAATCTCTTTTTCTATCGACAGCAACGCATCCATGTCATAGACTAATGACCATAGAGTTGCCCCTATAGATGTTCTCACCGATGTTCTGTAAGCATGTAGTGCAAATGGAAAAACATTCTATGACAATCTTGGTATATAACAACCATATTTTCCAATATCTTTTTGATTTCTTTATTGGACGCATCTACTGCCCCTTCATCTTTGATCGGTAGGTGGCAAAGTTATGATGTTGAATCTTGAATTGTTGACATAGCTTTGTCATCATTCACGTGTTTAGATTGGTCACATTATTAGAGATTATTTGCTTAGGGAGCCCATATCTACAAATCAACTCCTTTTTGATGAAACAAACAACTAATTTCCTGGTGATGCAAGCATAGGATGCAGCTTCCACCCACTTGTAAAATAGTTGATAGCCACGAGGATGAAGCAGTGTCCATTACTCCATTTGTTGCTTTTGGAGGGATAGGTATGATGATGTCTATGCCTCACATCTTAAACGACCATGGGACTGTCATGGTATGCATGGGAACTAGGGGTGCATCTAGTTTTTCAGCATAGATCTGACACTTATAACATTTCCTTACTAAGTTGATGCAATTTGACTCCATGTTTAGGCAGTAGTACCCAACCCTAAGATTTTCCTTGCTACCACGTGGCCCTAAGGATAAGTCCTAGCTACTTATGAAGTGTTTACATATTGCAAGGAGTCATATCTAGGCCGAATCATCCTCTTGTCATTAGTAGAGGCATGAGGAGGATATCATTGTTTTCCAGGAATTTCTTAATATCGTAATACAATGGTTTACCATACATCTCTTCCTCAATCATCATGCAATGCATGGGGCTTCTAATGGTGTCAATATATAGCGGTTGAATTTTTTATTTCCCTACTACATTGATAATGGAGGCCAAGGTTGCTAAGACATCTACGAATTGGTTGTTAGTTCTCGACAAGTTTTCGGAAGAGATAAATTTAAATTTATGTACCAGTTGCTCCATGAAGCACTAATATGGGTCTAACTTATGATCTTTAGTCTTTCAATCCCCTATAACTTGGCATATTATCAAGGTTGAACCCCCAAAGACCTCTAGGTCTTGTTTTCCTATTTCCAGAGTAGCTTGCAATCATGAGATACATGCCTCATACTCTATTATCCTTTTGGTACAATGAAATGTTAATTTAATTGCCACTAGGGACTGTTCTTCTTGAGGGGACACAAGAATTGCCCCTAGTCCACAATTGTAAGTATTTGCTGCTCCATCGAAGTACATTTTTCACTTTGGAAACTCATTATTTATGGCTAGAAGATTTTTGTATAGGAAATCTACTTTGGAAGGTTCATTGTGTCCTACTGTGTAGTCAGCCAGATGGTCAGCTATGGCTTGCCCCTTAACTACATTGGTTGACTTATAAATTATATCATATTTTGATAGTAGCATACACCATCGACCAATTCTTCCTAATAGTGTAGGCTTTTCGAATATGTATTTCAAAGGATCCATTTGGGAAACCAACGAGGTAGTATGACACAACATATATTGTCACAGTTGGTGAGTTGCCTAGGTAAAGGCACAACAATTCCACTCAATCATAGAGTGCTTCACTTCGCAGGGATTAAATCTCTTGCTAAGATAATAAATGACCTTCTTTCTTCTTTCATAATCGTAATTTTGGCAGAGCATGCATCCCATAGATTCTTCCAGTATCGTAAGGTATAATATTAGTGGCTTCCCCAATGTAGGTGGCATAAGGACTAAGGCATTTTTTCAAATACCTCTTAATTTTCTCAAAAAGCCTTTTGAAATCCTTGGCTCCATGTTCTTGGGCTATCTTTTATAAGTATCTTGAAAATAGGCTTGTATGTGACAATCAACCGAGATATGAAAAAAGCAAAGTAGTTTAACCTTCCCAAGAATCCTTGCACCTGCTTTGGCATGGTAAGATGTTCTAACTGCTTAATTGCAAAGATTTTGTTGGGTTCCACCTCTTTCCCCTCTGACTTAGCACAAATCCCAATAATTTCCTAGAAGTGGTGCAAAATATACATTTGGCGGGGTTTAACCTGAACTTAAACTTCCTCAATATTTCAAACAATTTTCTTAGGACTTGCGGATGTTCTTCTTCCTTTTTGGATTTGGCAATCATGTCATCAACATATACCTGTAATTCTTTATGCATCATGTCATGGAAGAGTATTACCATGGCCCTTGGGTAAGTAGCCTTAGAAATCTTCAGTCCAAAAGGCATTATTTTGTAGCAAGAATTCCCCTATTATGTGATGAAGGTAGTTTTGCCTTATCTTCATTGGCCATTTTAATATGATTGTATCCTAAAAACTCATCCATAAACAAGAGCATTTTGTGTCATATTGTTTTATCTACAAAAACATATATATGGGGCAAAGGAAAATCATCTTTTGGATTAACCTTAGTTAGATCTCTGTATTCCACAAACATTCTCACTTTGCCATCCTCTTTTGGGATAAGAACAATATTGGTTACCCATCTCTGGGTAATGTGATACCTTTAGGAATCTAACATCTAACTGTTTCTTCACTTCCTCCTTTATCTTCATCTACCATTCGAGGCGCATTCTTTTAAGATTTTGTTTGACTGACTTACATTCTAGACGAATGGAAATTTCATGCACCACCATGTCAGTATCTAAGTTGGGCTCATCCTAGTATGACCATGCAAAGACATCCTCGTATTTATTCAAGAGCGCTATTATTTCTTCTTTCAACTAAAGAGTCATTTTGGTTCTAATCTTAATTTCTTGTAGAGTTTCATTTGTTCCTAGATTAATGATCTCTATAACTTCCACATGTAGGCTGATTCCTTTTCTTTTTGATCTAGTAGTCTTCTCAACTCACCTGAGGGTTAGCCTCCTCATCACTCTCTCCAAGGTTAAGTGAGACACCTTCATTGTAATTGATGTCAGTCCTTAGACATCCAGAAGGAAAAATTGTTTTTCTATACAAGGATTAGAGAAGAAAAGGAGCAAGTAAAAATAAAACAATCCAATGGATAATTGATAAAAAGTGAAAGAAAACATAATGAGATTCATTGAATTTAAAATCAAAAGCCTATTTTTACAAAAAAAAAATACATCCTTAATAGCCAAGCCAGTAGGAGCTTCATCATTTGCTAATGCATATGTCAATACAATGATAGTGGCCTAGTTGTTTAGTGGACCATTAGAGGCGCTTGGAGTGGTTGCTTCACATTCTTCCTAGCTAATAACATTAATAGTCACGTGATCTTAAAATAAATTTTCCAATTCATATATCTAAGGTCTTATTCTAGGACATTCTCTAACCCATAATGAATAACACAGGAGAAATCTAAACAACCTGATCTGGCATTAGTAAGTTCGAGTGACTGAACCTATAGTTCAGTCGACCGAATGGGTATTGCCATTGTTTAAAGTCCAAACATTGTTGGTTTGGGTGACCGAATTGAAGGTCAGTCGACTGAACAGGTTCAGACGACCGAACCTAAAGTTTAGTTGACTAAAAGGCTACTGCCTATTTCAAAATTCAAGAGTTTAATTGGTTCGAGCAATCAAACTCCTAGTTTAGTAGACCGAAGTGTGCATTATAATTTGCAAACAACATGATTTCTTTTTGTTTTTGAAAGATATTGTTACTAAAACTTGGGCCAACGGTTAGAATTCAAACCTAGCTACATAAGGCTAACCTTAATTGTGTTAGGGCAACCTAATAGCATGAAAACTTATTAATTTCATTCTTGAAATGCTGCTATGTTTCGTTCCCCTTCTCTAAATTGATTTTATGGTTTTATACTTCAAGTTCATAGTTTTCAATCTAGAAAAACCTAGCAATCTCTTGAGCTTCGTAGAAAATTTATTTTTAGGAGTATCCTAGTGATTTTAACATGCACAAATATGCTTTTTGAGAGAGTTTCATTCTTGTACAAAATATGCTGCTGATTTTCTTGTAATATAACGATTCGGGTATGAATCGTTGACAAGCAAGAGGGTGTTCTTGCTTGAAAGGTGTTGCACCTACTGAAAGGAGATAGGTGCTCCACTTATTGAACTGAGAGAGGTGCTCCACCTACTGAAAGGAGGTTTTAGTAAAAATCCTCATAGCGGTTTGCTTGAGGCAAGGACGTAGGCACGTTGCCGAACCAGGTAAAAAATCCCGGTGTCATTCTTTACCTTATCTTTTTACTTTCTCGTACATATATATTGAAGTTATCAGCTGTGAATGATTTATTTTGATTTTGGAATGCTATGAATGTTTCACTTTGAGTTGGGGATGCCTTGAATTATTTAAATACCTATTGAGATCAAACTCTGTTGTAGCTACAAATTCAAACTTGATTTAATCTGCTGGGACTGCTTGGTATTGGTTGATTAATTATTCAAATACTCGCATAAATATTTGTGTGGTTAAATATATTGTTATTAATATTAATTTGTTGAGAATATTGTCAACCTTGTGGTTTGGTTTCATATTTAGGATTGTTGATTAGTATAGTTGTTTGCTGAATAGATTTACGTGTTGATTAAAATATTTAAATAAGTTTTAAAATTAATTAAGTTTCAGCACAAAAATTTTAAAATATCCAATTCACCTCTCTCTTGGGATTACACCATTGCTTTCTCACATTGGACACGTGAATCATTCTGTTATATCTCTTTTGAATAAAAAATGACATCTTTATTTTACCTTTTTATTGTCATCTCCTATTGTCTTTTTATTTTAAAATAATTATTATCCATAAAATAATAATAATTATTTTTGCATTTTATTATTATTTTTTTTTTATATTTTTATTTTATAATAATAAATATTATTTTTACTATAATTATTATTAGATATTATTTTTTTATAAAATTAGTACCCTCAAAATTAATTATTATTATTATTATTATTATTATTATTATTATTATTATTATTATTATTATTATTATTGTTGTTGTTGTTGTTGTTGTTGTTGTTGTTGTTGTCATTATTGTTATTATTTTGACATTTTTTTAATATTAACATTGTTCTCGTTGTTATTATTATTGTTTTTATAATAAAAAATATTTTTTGCAATATTAGAAGTTATCATTTTTATTATAGTAGTAACAATAATTAGTATTACTAATTTATGTTGTTTTTATAATATATATATATATATATATATTTATATTTATAAAATGAGTTGATTCCATGGGACTAGAATCACGATTCTGCTGTTCGCAAGAATAATATCTTGGCTAGAATGCGATTCCGCCCTTGATTCCACAAACCAAATGCAGGGATAAGATTCCTTTCCTAAAATTTGATTCCATTCCAAGCTTGATTCTGTAGACCTAATGGGAGTAACAACAATCAAGTACAACTTTTCAACAAACCATCTCTATCGACATTTGTCTTTAGTGTCCAATCTAACATCCTTAGACAAATTTACTTTTGGATTTGTGAGGAATGATGTATTCCCAAGAGGGGGGGGGGGAGTGAATTGGGTATTTTAAAAATTCTAGGTCAATTTAGCCCTAATATTAAAACAAAACTAGTATTACTCAAACCTAGAGTTTTTACATGCAAACTCAAATCTCCCAAATATTGATGTATGCAAATATTTAAAATAAATATAACAATCACAATGAATTAAATTTTAACATACAAGTGCTGAAAATAAAGAGATAAGGGAGAGAAAGTAGAAACACAATATTTTTTATGAGGTTCAGCAAACCTTGCCTATGTCCTCACCTTGGGCAAACCACCCAAGGATTCCATTATCCGTATCTTAAAACCGGTCGGAGCTTCCCGTTACAAACCGCTTCTTCATTGGGCAAAGCTTCCCTTTACATCTGCTTCTTCACAGGACGAAGCTTCCCTCTCCAAGCAATACCCCACGCTTGGTCCTCTACTTTTAGGCGCAACTGCCTCTCCAGGTGATACCCCATGCTTGGCTTGATCTGTGCCTGAACCGAATAATACAATGGAAATAAAATATTTTTCGTACAAGAGAATGCTTCTCAAATAAGTTGTTTTGAACAATGAAAATCAATATGCACTCTTATAAGATATGAAATAAAGCTCAGTAGAATCGGGTAATTTTCTCAATAAAATCTTTGCAATCTTTGAATATGATATATATAATAAATCCTTCAAAGATTTAAACCCAATAAAAAAATTTCTCCAAAGATATATTTCAAAGTGAATGTAGGAGAAATTTAGGGATTTGTTCAAAATAAATTTTAGCTATAAAAATTAAATGAGCTTTTGAATCTTACAATGGATATGCTCAAAGATTCACAAGAAACAAAGGTTTTCCAAGAAATATTTTCCAAGAAAAGATGTGAGAAAAACTATAAATTTGCTCTCAAAAGATCTTACAAATAAAGAGTATGTGAGAATAAATTTTTCCTTGTTTTTGATGGGAAATGTTTATCACTTATCAGGTAAAGGGAGTGTATCCAAATTTGGTTAAGGTTTTTTTCCCAATATAATCAAAGGGGACATTGTGATCTTTACCCAAGTCATGGACAAACTATTTGCCATTACTCCACAATCCTTAGCAACCATTCTAAATATCAAATAAGGAGAGTTTGAGTGTCCAACTCATATCTTACCTAGGATAGGATCACACAACCACATTTCCTATCTAGATTGCTTTGTAATGTGGTATCTTCTCAAAGGAAAAAGGCTTGACTTGCCAAGCTTAATTCTGAAATGGATGATTTCTAGAGAAGAAGCTTGTAGAGTAATCCTTCCGTATGGCAGAGTTCTAAACATAAGTAAAATGGAGGGAAAATCATCTTGAAAGAATGTAGTATCTAATACCTTACTGAAAATAGGTTTATTAGATTGAAGATAGTCCCGATATAGTTGCTTTGCATGAAGAGTCATAAGCCATTGCTTTATGTTATTGCTGTCATCTTTCTTTGAAGAAGAACCTCGATTTGCTGTGGTTTTTGATCTTGGCATGTCTTTTGGAAAAAAAAAATGAACGATGAAATCCTTGAGAATTAGTTAGGAATGAAGTAGGAGGGAATATTTCAAAGTTTAATCGAGAGAATTTTCATGTGGGAGCATTGGTAGATGAAGAAGAGAGAGTTTTTCAGAGGAGAGGAGCAAAATCAGTAGACTGAGGGTGAGAAAGTTAGGGTTTGTACGCACTATTCTTATTTAAACTTCTATAAGATAGACAACTATGCTCGATGAGTCAGTCACTTGACAAGTGTATTTCTTCAAAATTTCACCAAACAATAGCAAGTCAGTCGATTGTGCCTTAGAGAGTCAGTCGCCTGACCTTCATTACTATGGAATTACATGCTAACTTAAACACTCAACCATTTTTCCTCTTCAAACTACTTCTCTACTATGCAATAAACCTAGTGCTTGTCTTATAGAGATTAATCTATGCTCTGAAAGAGGTTTTGTAAAGATGTCAGCCCATTGATCATCTATATTCACAAATTCAAGTATGATATCCTTTTTTTGCACATGATCTCTTAAAAAGTGATGTCTAATACCAATATGCTTGGTTCTAGAGTGAGAGATGAGATTTTTGGAAATATTTATGGCGCTGATATTATCACATTTTATGGGTACAACCGAATACTCCAAATTGAAATCCTTTAACTGTTGTTTCATATAAAGAGTTTGTGCATAACAGCTACATGCTACCACGTATTTAGCTTCTGCAATAGTAGTGCTACAAAATTTTGTTTTTTGGAGAACCAAGACATAAGAGATCTTCCTATAAAGTTGCAAGTACTACTTGTACATTTTCAATAAATTTTACATCCTACATAATTCGCATCTAAATAGTAGATCATCTTGAAGCTTGTCTCTTTAGGATACCATAGACCCAAGTCAATAGTACCTATCAAATATGTTAATATTCTCTTAATGGCTATCTGGTGATATTCTTTAGGGGCTGCTAGAAAACAGGCGCACATACAGACACTAAACATAATGTTCGGTCTACTGGCTGTGAAATAAAGCAGACTTCCTATCATGCCTTGGTAGTATTTCATATCTACAGGTTTTCTTTGCTCATCTTTGTCAAGGCTTATAGAAGTGCTATTTGGAGTCTCCAATGGCTTTCCACTTTATCAAACTTCTTAAGCAAGTCTCTTATATATTTTGATTGACCTATGAAAGTCCCAGTTTTGACTTGCTTGATATAAAGACCAAGGAAGTATGTTAGCTCGCCCATCATACACATGTCAAACTCGTCTTGCATGCATTTTGAAAAATCTTTGCATAAATCTTCATTTGTAGCATCAAAGATGATATCATCCACATATGTCTGGATGATGAGCATATCTTTGTCTTTAGATTGAATAAACAGTGTGTCCACTTACCCACTCATGCCAAGCTTTAGGAGCTTGTTTTAGTCCGTATAAGACTTTTGTTAGTCTGAACACATGTTCAGGGCAATGAAAATCCTCAAATCCTTGAGGTTGTGCTACATATACTTCTTCATTTATAATTCCATTTAATAATGCACTTTTTACATCCATTTGATAAAGTTTAAAGTCTTTGTAAGATGCATACGCTAGTAGCATTCTAATTGCTTCCATTCTTGCTATGGGAGCAAAGGTCTCATCGTAATCTATTCCTTCTTTTTTATTGTAACCTTAAGCTACTAGTCTAACCTTTTACGCACTACTATGTCGTTCTTGTCCGTCTTTTTCCTAAACACCCATTTGGTATCGATTGCTGAATGATCAGTAGGTCTAGGAACTAACTTCCAAACTCTATTTCTTTCAAATTAATTTAACTCTTCTTGCATAGCTACTATCCATGAGTCATCATTTAATGCTTCAGTTATGTTCTTAGGCTCCTCCTGAGATAGGAACGCACAATGATTACACATGTTCTTCAATGAAGATCTAATGGATACTCCTCGTGAAGGGTTCACTGATGATTTGATCCTTTAGGTGATTCCTTATGAATTTCCATTCTTTAGGTAATTTAGATTGATCTAGTGGGTCATCTTCTAAAAATGATCTTGATTCCTTAATCTCATCTTTTACTTCTTGAATTTTTAAGTCTTCTAGTCCTTGTTTAATTTTAGCTTCTTCAATATTAGATGGTTTAAAGAATGAATTTGCCTCATCAAAAGCTACGTGGACTGATTCTATGATTGAAAGGGTCCTCTTGCTGTAGACTCTAAAGGTTTAACTATTCAATGCATATCCTAAGAAAATTCCTTCGTCTGATTTTGCGTCAAATTTTCCTTAGTCCTATTTATCATTCAATACGAAGCATTTACACCCAAATATGTGAAAGTAAGATATGTTCGGTCTTCTCCCTTTCCAAAGTTCATAGGAGGTCTTATCTAGGCTAGTTCTAATGGAGATTTTATTCATCATATAACATGTGGTATTTACCACTTTAGCCCAAATATACTTAGGTAAGTTATATTCATTTAGCATGGTTCTAGCTATTTCCTAAAGTGACCTATTTTTCCTTTCAACAACTCCATTTTGTTGAGGAGTGCGAGGTGCAGAAGAGTTGTGAGTTATTCCATATTCATCACAAAATTTCTCAATGTCTTTATTTTTGAATTCTCTACCTCGATCACTTCTAATATTTAGAACTCTATACCCTTTTTCATTTTGAAGCTTCTTGCATAAGTTGATTAACATCTTACACACCTCGTCTTTAGAGGATAAGAAAAGTACCCAGGTAAACCTGGAGTAGTCATCAACAATGACAAATGCATATTGCTTTCCTCCTAGACTCTGTGTTCTGGTGGGACTAAATAAGTCTAAGTGAATAAGTTCTAAAGGCCTTCCAGTGGAGTTGCATTTCTTCTTTTTAAAACTTGTCTTAGTTCGCTTCCCAAGTTGACAAGCATCACATACCTTGCCTTTTACAAACTTTGTGTTGGGTAGTCTTTTGACTAAATTATTTTTAGCTAATTTGGACAGTAGATCCATACTAGCGTGTCCTAATCTCCTATGCCATAGCCAGTTGGCTTCATTTATAGCTGTGAAGCATGTGACTTCCTGAGATATCCGGTTTTCAAAATTTATGCAATATACGTTGTCAACCCTATTTGCAGTGAACAAGGTGTGATGCCTTTCTTTATGTTCAATTATGCATTTATCTTGTTTGAAGGTTACATCAAAACCTTTGTCACTCAATTGACTAATGCCAAGTATATTATGTTTCAACCCATCGACCAATAAAACATCATCAATTATTAAAATGGTTCCTTACTAACTTTTCCGACACTGATTATTCTACCTTTGGCATTGTATTCGAAGGTAATATGTCCACCATCTTTTAGTTTCAATGAGGTAAACTTGGATTTGTCTCAAGTCATATGTCTTGAACATCCACTATTCAAGTACCATTTGTCTTTTGATGGGGTGGACCTAAAACATACCTACAAGAAGGGTTTCAAGGTATTACTTTTGGTACCCAAACTTTCTTAGGTCTTTTTGATTTAGTTTTAGTTTTGACTCTCCATTATTTCTTGACTTTAATATTTTTTCTCTTGTAAGGACATTCAAACTTTATGTGCCCCTTTTTCTTGCACAAGAAACACATAGTGTGTTCATATGCATTTGTGGAAGATGTGTTTACAAAGTGTTTTGAGGCTTTTATGAAGTACCACATGTAGAGGTTCTTTTTCTTTTTGTTTTTAACTCCATTGAATCCAATTCCTTTTTTATCCAAGGACATTCTTTGCGATCCAACCAGTTTATCGAAGTTTTCCTTTCCTCTAGTGAAATTGTAAATGATTTTGACTTGATCCTCAACTTTACTCTTAAGATCACATATTTCTGAGTCTTGTGTATTTTTTCCATTTACTTGATGCTTTACTAGTTCTTGAGACATCATGTTGATTTTACTCATGAGTTCATCAATAAGTGAGTCCTTTTCTTTTTCAGCTGATGTTGATGTCTCTAGTTGGTTCATTAGTTTTTCATTTTTTTCTTTATTTCAATGTTATGTTTCTTTTGGTTACTTTTATGAACCAATTATGCAAGGAAAATAGTTCAACCTGAATTTATCTATATGAAGGCATGCTTTCACATAAGTCACTAAACGATTCATCACTAGAATCTTCAGATGAGTTAGAATAGGAATTTACCTCATCATCTTTTGCTATAAACCATAGGTTTGCCACGTCTTGATCACTTAATTCATTTTCTGATGCACTTGAGCTTAAGTCATCCCACATAGTTGCTTTCATCACCTTCTTTTTCTTCTTTTTGGTGTCTTTCTTTAGCCGTAGATAATCAGGTTTATATGTCCAACTTTCTTACAATTATAGTGTTAATTTAGGTGTAATCCCAAGAGGGGGAGGGGGTGAATTGGGTATTTAAAGATATTTTGGTATTTTAATCCTTAATTGAAAACCGAACCATACATCCACAAATTTGGATATACACCAATTTCAGTATTATGCAAATAAATTGAATTAATCAATGGATGTCTCGATTAATTCAGTATTACCCAGTTATTCTCACGTATTTTAGATATTCATACATACCAACATTTAAAACATGCATAACAGATTTAATATGAATATAAGTACATAAATAGAAAAGACATACAGAGAGAATGCAGACATCAAATTTTTAACGAGGTTTGGCCAAACCTGGTCTATGTCCTCGCCTTAGGAAAAACCCCCAAGGATCATACTAATCCGTTCCTTTAATTGGGATGGAGCTTCCCTTCACAGTCCGTTGCTAACAAGAGGTACAACTCCCTCCTAATACGCTGCTTACAATATGCACAGCTTCCTCCTACTCCGCTGCTTATCAGAGGTACAACTCCCTCCAAATCCGTTGCTTACCACCAGGCGTAGCTTCCTCACCACGGTTCACACGCCGAATCGCAAATACAGTAGATGAATACAATTTCTGGACACACTTATGTTGGCCTAACATGACTTTCAAATCTTGTTTTGATGATAACAAATGAAGGTTAATTTAACAAGTTATGGTTTAGGTGATGATATTTTAGGAAACTTAGTATGACAAGTTCAAAAGGTTCAAGAATTGAAAGTACAAAGATCACGAGTACTATAAAGCCATACTTCATTCACAAGGTGATCAAATGAAAGATCAAAGAGGTCTAAGATGATCATGACATGTGAAGCTTAAAGAATACTAAAGCTCAAGGCAAAGATGATTCAAAGCAATGACATACATGAAGACTTCAAGTTTAGAGAGTTTTAAAGTCTTTAGGAAGTCTTATGTAAGTACTTCACTTTAAATATCATTTTGAATGCTTTCAAGCTCATTAGGGGTTAATATGGACTTAGAGACCTTACTTCGAAAACCTCAAAAAATACTCTTTAAAAGTATCAAAGCAGGATGGCTAAGGCTCTTTGGAAACAAACTCAAAAACAACATTTTTATCTGTTTGGGCATATCACCTATGCTTGGTTAGGCAACTGACAAATTTCCTGAATTGATTTTGAATAGGCAGTGAAGGATCAGGTGACTGATCCCTGACACCTCAAGTGACTGACCCTATTTTGAACTGAAAAAAGTACAGTGTTCAAAGGTCAGGCGACTTACCACGATGGGTTTGGGCGACTGACCCTCGTAAATGACTAGTTTTTAAAACGTTTTAAAATTTCAATTTTGAGTTGCTTGTGCCCCAAACTTCATATAAACTTGGGAAACACTCCAAGTAACTTGGGCAACATGAATTTATACCTTTTTAAGCCTATAAATGCATGGTTTCTCAAATAAAATCATATACCAAGAATTGAAAATCTATTTTCAAGCTATATTGCTCATACTCTCTCAAAGCTCTCTTGCACTCATAATCTTGCTGAAATTTTTTGAGATATATTGAGTCTTTGATCATTGATCTAAGAGAAAATCTTCTGAGTTCTGATTCAAATCGAAGGAAGAATCCTGGTGATGTATTCTTTGAGCTTTAAATTCATTCTTATTTGATATTTACTTTGAAGTATTGATTAGCTGTGCTTAATCTTAACTAACCAGCTCTATCAGAGAGTATCTTTTGTACACAAGAATTCTTTCTTGTTTCCTTGTTTTCTTGGCAGTTTAGGGTTATTTGATCATTGTACCAAGCGTGGGGTATCACTTGGAGAGGGGGCTCTACCCTAATTGAAAAAGGGGTTGCAACGGTTTGCTAAGCCCGTAAAGAAGCGTTATAGTGGAATCCTTAAATGGTTTTACCTAAGGCGAGAACGTAGGCGGGTATAACCGAACCTCGTAAAAAACTCGGTCTCACTCTCTACCCTTACTCTTTAATTTTTCAGCATATATAAATTGCGTGGTTGTTTATCTAAGTGCAGGAAGCTAAAATATTGAGGTTGAGAAAAATTTTAATTTAAGGAAATATGTTAATTGATCTTTTGTGGAAACCTTAAAGGGAGTACATTGTGAAATTAGGAATAGCTTCCCAAGAGGGGGTGGGGGGGAATTGGATTCTTTTTAATTTTAATATTTTTTGAGCTTTGCTTATGACACTAAGAAAAACACAATAAATAACTAATAATCACACTTAAAAATACTGAAATTTAAAATTCACAAGCCAATCAATTAAACTTAAACAATTCAACCACTCAAGTAAGAATCTTAGTACTTTTATCGATTTCCCTATAGATGTTCACAACCTTCTTTAGACAACCTCTTCATATGCACTTCTCTTGATCAAGATTTCCGCAGATTAACCAACGTACTCCCTTTTGGGTTTCCACAAATGGTTAATCAAAACGTACTTTCTAAATATCAAGAGTCTTTCTTTATTTCTAACTTTAGAACCTACAACCTGCACTTTAAATCACACAACAACAGCTTGTATAGAAAATAGGAAGTAAAGAAGAAAGAAAGACACAAGGTATTTACGAGGTTCGGCTTCAACACAGCCTACATCCTCGCCCTTGGCAAAATACCGAAGGGTTCCACTATAGCAGTTCCTTTACCGGGCGAAACAACATTTGTTTACAATCACTCCTTTGCTAAGGCTAGAGCCCGCCTTCTCCAAAAAATAGACTCTCGTTTGGTCAACGATCCAACAGCCTGGAATCGTCCAAAATCTACAAGAGAAATAACAAGAAGTTGGTGTACAAGAGATGCTCACACAAAGAGCAGGTTAGTACAAATTGAAACTGTGTACTTCAAAAGATAAATATCAAGAAAGAAATGCACTTTTGAAGCTTAAAAAGGATCTCACCAAATTCCTTTTCTCCAGATGAGAAATCAATAATCTAACTTCAGGAATTGATGAACTAGAATTTCAAAATCACAACACTTTCATTTTGCAAGAGATGATCAAGATGAGGCATTGAGAGTAAGAAAGCTTATGAGAGATTTTCAATGCTTGGTGTATTTTAATTTACAAAAACCATGTATTGGCTTTCAAACAAGTTTCCTTGTTGCAAAAGCTTCCTTAGAGAGTTTCCCAAGTTGTTAGAAAATTTGGAGCACAAAACGGCTATTATTTAAAAATTTTGATTTTAAAAAAATTTACCTGTTGAACAGTGTTCAGATGACTGAAGAGTCGAGTTCAGTCATCTAAAGTTCCTGAAACCCTTTGTTAGAATTGGTGTATTTCCGAGAGGGGAGGGGGGGGGGGTAAATTGGAGTTTTAAATTTTTTCTCCTAGGTTAATATATCCAACAACAGTATAATCACAACCTAGGGTCTGTCTATGCAATTTTTAAATGCGTAGATAAATATAATGTGGAAATTAAGTCATACGCATCATTCACCCATAACATACATGTGCGGTAAGTATAAAGTGCGGAAATGTAAGTGAACACACGATATGTTATCGGGGTTCAGCCAACTGTGCCTACGTCCCCGCCTCTAACTCACAAGTTAGAGGATTCCACTAATAGCTCACTTAAGGGTGGAGCGACACCGTTTACAACTAGGTCAAAGTATCACAGGGCTGACCTCAACCTTAACCAGGTCAATTAGCGGGGCTGACCTCAACCTACACGCCTTAACAAGACGACGCACCTAGCTTTCCTAACCAGGTCTAAGCCAATCCGGGACTATTCCAGGGCTAGTCTCCCTCTTCAGGCCCATGCCTGGAAATACAACAAATGTGTATAAAATTTGTACATGGAAATATGCTTCTAGAAAAGCAGATGTGTACCCAAATACGGGCAATTACAAACACCACAGTATGATTCAATATGTAAGCTCAATGTGGTCTAAGGTGTCAACTCTCAAATAGATTTACTATCGTTGTAATGAGTGCATGAGAGTGCAAACCTAAATGATCTTTATATCACGGGATATTCAATCTAAGTGCCCAAACAAAGATATTATCCAAACTTCATATATTTCAATAAACAAGTTTTCTCAATACATATACATATGAAGCTCTAGCAATGTAGAAGTTTGGTTTGCAAAAAGAGTTTAATCTTTGTATTCAACTATAGATATAAATCAATGAATATTGCAAAAAAGATTTCTTTTCTCATACAAACAAATATCTCTTTAAAGATTTATCAAGACAAAGCACACTAGATATTTGAAAGTATTTTGAAAATGTTTTGCAACCAAAAACAAATACAATCTTCTTAAGAAGTTGCAATGAAGGTGCAAATCTTAGAAGATCTATCAAAGTCTTCTTAGGGTAGACTTATTTACTAAGTCTCCTAAGAATACTTAGGTTTAGCTCTCAATGAAAATAAATCAATCAAATATGAATGGGAGAGCAAACCTATTAACTATAAACACTCAATCGACTTACAGAGGATTTAAGAGATCGAAGAAGGTAAGCATGAGTGAATGGGGATTGGATATGAGTATTATAGGGTTTTGGTTTTTCAAAGAATTTTCCGTAATCAAGGTGGCTAATCATGTTTAATCTTTGCAAATGAACACATATATATAGCCATGGAAGGAAATATGACTGTTGGGGACCTATTGGGTATTATTAGAAAAGTTTAATGACGTTTAAGGCATTTTAACCCTATTTAAAAAATATTAACTGTGGTAAAAAATCAGGGCAACCTGAGAGGTCCGGTCGACTAGAAATGGTTCGGTCGACCAGGACTCAAATGGTATGGTCGAACAGGGGTATTTTGAACTGAGTGGTCGGTCGACCGAGGCAAGGCAATTTTCCAAATTTCTGAGGTTCGGTCGACTGGGCCTTTTTGAACTGCATGGTTTGGTCAACCAGACCGCTGGGAATTCTCCCGAGGACCCTTTGGTCGACCAGGTTGTTGGAGTACACAGTTGGTCAGATGATCGGGAGGTCAAAATGTTGACTCCCAGGTGGTTCGGTAGACTGGGGTCAAATGAACTGTAAGGGCTCGGTCGACTGGGCCTTGGTCAAACTATTGACCCAGGGCCGGTTCGGTCGACCAGGCCAAAGTGAACTGCTTTGGCTGGTCGGCCGAAAGTGCACCAAGTGTGTATTTCAGTCCCGTATTGATACAATAAAGTCCTATGTAAGTGCCTACCACATATATGTGAAAGTGTGAGTGTCCTAGAGGCACTTGGGTCCATAATAGAGACACCGAAAGAATTCGGTGTCGGTCGACCGAAGGTGCACCCTAAGGTCTTTCTATGGTTCTTTCTCATTCATGGTTTGGTTTGAGCTTACGTAGTAAATCATACATGTGATGTGCGTGAGCTTATTACAAACCAAATACCTACTTACTATTACAGACCAATATAAATACATTACAATGAATATGATTTGGTCTTCAAGCTTTTCTTGCTTCGTGCACATCTTGATCTTATCACCCTTAGATCCTGCACAAAACCTCAAACACTCTTTAGATACAATGAGTATTTTTCATAATCAAAATCGGGTGTGATCAATAAAGTCAACAATCTCCCCCTTTTTGATGATGACAAATATGACAAGCAAAAATATAGGGTTAAGCCAAAGAAGGCTCCCCCTCACAATATGCATCTAATGTTTGAAAAACAGACCCGTTATTCCTTTTTCCATCTTTTCCATCTCCCCCTTTTGGCAACAGCAAAAAGGGCTATTTGAATTTAAAAACCTAGGCAATGGGTGATTTATTATACTTATGCATGATGAATTTTGGAAAGATTTTGAAAAATTTTGGCAGAGTGCCGTTTGTAATTCAAACTTTCCAAAAGATATCCTGTATAAGTATGACCTGTTTGAGTTTAAATTTCCTAAGAATTTATCCACAACTACTCAAACAGTTCAGTATGGTCCAATTACAGCAAATAAAATATGAATTATGAACATGAATTGGACAAGTTGTGCAATAAAGATATAAAGTGTGCACACAATCAATACAACTGGTGATTCCAAGATTCAGATGACATAGCAAACATGATTAGACCAGAAATATACACAAACCATTTGACGTTGAAACATATCATAGTACCCGTGGAAGATTTGAGTTAAGAATACATGGCATATGATATCAAAAAGAAGGTTTGAGCATAAGTATAGTCTAACTAATTCGTATGCATTTTCACATATTATCAATGAACCAGTTATATAATGCAACACCTTTAAGAGGTTTCATGACATAAAATTTTAATGCACGAGTCATGAAGGCGGGTAAACACACTAGCAAGACATACAATATATCCAATATAAGTTCAGTTCTTGCTTTCATAAATAGATGTATATATTCCCTTTAATATGTGCAAAAAGTACTGGGGAAATTGCTTAATGAAAAGGAGAACTTCAATTTTAAAATAATCAAGCAATATTTTTCTGGGTTGTCAATTATGCACATACTAAATTATCACTAGAAAAATTATAACCATAATGATCCAGAAATTTAAGATTCACATGCATGATCATATGGCAAATCAAGGAATAGTGGCAACAAGAACATGTTTCAATTTTATGATTAAAGCATTCCATTTAAGCACAAGCCACACTTGATTTAAAAGCATATATAATTCATACATGTTTTGTGAGCAAGACAAGATAGACTTTTATTTTTAGATGCTCCCCCTAAATGTATGCAAATTGCGAAACAATTACTTCACAAGAATATATACATTTGGCACACATAAGTAATGTTTCAATTATTTGGGAAAATGTCTACAGAAAATTTGGCAGCATGCCGGCTGTAAACAGGACATTTCCCAAATTTTACCTACACAAAAACCGTTCTCAAACAGACAGTATCATAGAAGTAAGGCACACGAGAACCTATCATCTACCAGCAGGCAATTCTCAACAATTGCATCCGCCATGCAGTAGGCATTCTATACAACTCATGCATCTCAATACCATACACAATTAACCACTAGAACATGCAAGTCAAGAAATTGCAGATGCATATATATATATATATATATATATCATAAATAACCGGGGTAGTATGTCAATAATATCATGAGAGTACAAAATAAAGTGAAAGAGTTGTTTTTATTTAATACAGACCAGATGATATAACATAAAACAAAAAGAATCAAGGCTATGCTATCTGATCTGTGGACAACTCCGGAGTCTAGATCTCCCCTCCATCATCTCCTCCATCACCACCATCGGCGGCATCAAAATCAAAATCAAAATCCATCGTCATCCGATCTCTCTCATCCTACATCTCCTGAATGCGGTCACTCAGCTCATTGAAGCCAGCCGTCATGGTCCGCTCCAAATCTGTAAGGCAGCTATCAGTGGAGATGGAGTGCTGCTGGAACTCCTGTTGAAGTGCAGCGGATGATGATGCCAAGTCCTGCAAGTCTGACTTGACTGATCCTCGAAACTGTATGAACATGTCAGACAAGCCGGAGATAGCAGCCATGAGATCCATATTCAATGGCTGTGGAGGCTGTGGGGGCACCTGTGGGGACTCAACATGTGCTGCAGCTGCTCTAGAGGGCGCCCAAATGTTCCCTACGAGCTCGTACCCCATCAGTTTAAGGGTCACGCCAGAGAAGGTGTCCGCCGGTCGTCTCCTCTTCAGTGAAGCCACATTCGTTCTTGTGACTCCTATATTCCTGAACAACTTGTTCAGGATTCCCCCATATGGGATGATCACTCGGTGGCCAATCATCTTGGCCATCATCCAACGGATAATCAAATACGGCAGGTCCAACTTCTTCCGAGCAAAGAGGCACCACATAATAAAGCAATCTAAAAAAGAGACGTGTACTCTAGATCCCGCCTTGGGCAGGACATTGTATGTGATCAGATGGTGCATGACCCTAGCCTCTAAGCTGAACTGTCTGTATTGGGGAGGATGGATCTGGCTAGCAGTGCCAGGGTCAGACATGGTCAGGTTGGCGAATGTGGCTATGGTAAAGTCCTGCTCAAGGATCCCGGAATTACCCACATCGGGACACTCAAAGTCGCCACGGCCAATGTCGAGGACGTTAGATATATATTGTGCGTCAAAACGCACATCTGTCCTCAAAACACGGGAGAAGTACCCGTTCTTGTCATTGCCAAGGTTGGCATAGAACATCCTGACGAACGTCGGGTAATGTCCCCCAAGCTGGTAGGAGATAAAGGATCTCCACCCCTGATACTCAAACATGTCTAAAATATTCTGAAAATACTGGCCCATAAATACTAGGTCGAGTATCTTACCTAGTATAGCCTCCTTGGGACGGAACTCCCATATGTACCGCATCTTGCACCTTTCTGAGAGAAAGTACTCATCTTCTGCATGTGCAAGATCATGGGCTTCAATGTGAGCCATGGTAGTGCAACTATGAGGCTCGGAAACTGGGTTTGCTAGGAAATGGGGAAGGATCTCTCAAGATTTCTCGCGCAAATGAGCTGAAAATGAAGAGAACATACATATATATATATATATCGCAGCTCGGTTGACCAGAAGTAGATACGGTCGACCGACACTTGAGATTTCCCAGGTACCGACACATTTCGGTCGACCGAAGCGAAAATGAACTAGGATGGCCGGTCGACCATAAGGGTGTATTGTACCATGTTTCGGTCAACTAGGGGGAAATCGAGACTGCTAGTCGACCGAGATAATTTGTTCATGAGGGTTCAGTCGACCGTGAGGGGTCAAAGTCAAATTGTCCTGGTCGACCGGGGCATTTTATAACTACAGTGCTCGGTCGACCGAGCATAGTGGATTTTCCTGGTTTTTCTTGATTTTTGATCCAAGGTTCTCCCTAAGGTCCAGAGTTGATGTGTAACAGTATAACCATGATTCTTAGGGGTTCTTGGTTAAGAGATATGGCTCAAGTGAGGTGCGTACCGAGAATTGACTTATCGACCTATTTTAGGTACTAGGCACTAAGGAATGTGAGGCCTTTCTTAACTTAAGCTCTGTGGTGATTTGGAGAGTATCCTATAGATATGATGATATAGAGGAGCACGGATACGAACCAAAAGATGGGTGAAAAATTCACCGAGTATGATCGTAGTTTGGTGATAACTCCCTATGGATGAGATATAAGACGAAGCCCTGAAATTCAACTCTGTACAATGGACAACTACTGCTTAACTTTATGTTTTTCATGACGGTAGGGGTTAAGCAATTAGACCTAAATACTGGGCGTACATGCCATGTCCATTTGGAAGTGGATAAAGGTTCTTAGTACAACAAGATAGCTTAGTGAGTGTGCATACTAAGAATTTCGTTTTAATCAACAATCACTTCTTGATCCTACAATCGTCACAACTCCTAAACCTAGGAACAAAGAAAGGAGAGCAAGACTACATTTTTAGTTTCACTTTGTTTTTCCCAAGTCCTACGGGGTTTGCTTCACTGATTATCCATTTCATTTCCTTTTCTAGTCCTCTAGCACTTCTTAGTAAGCAATTCAACCACGTATGCCACATAGATTTACACAATAAGCAGGTATAGAATACACGTGAGGAATTGTGCTTATATATTCCATTTCTCTTCAGTGAGGTTAGTCTGTTGATTCTATGTAAGCAACTTGTACCCTTTTTGAAACAAGTTTTCTTTTTAGGCCCGAAGGAGTTGTTTAGATTGTCTTTACCACTTGGGGATTTGAAAAACATTTTAGAATAATTTTTACTTTCTCT
Source organism: Malania oleifera (assembly GCF_029873635.1). Lineage (NCBI taxonomy): Eukaryota > Viridiplantae > Streptophyta > Magnoliopsida > Santalales > Ximeniaceae > Malania > Malania oleifera. The sequence continues at coordinate 57,695,285 of NC_080421.1, read as the reverse complement.
TTCCAAGCAAATGATTTTCAAAGCTTTCTTCATTTTTCTCCTTTCTAGTGTGGCTTGACATTTTTCAAATCATTTAAGTGCTTTGTCACCTTTTCATCTTCATTTTTCAAGAATGTTTTCTTCTTTGATATCTCAACTAGAATTCTATGCATTTTGAATGAGGTCTTTTCTAGTTCTATATGTGAGGGCATGCTTTTACTATTTAAATCAGCACATGATTCACCAGAAGAATTATCACAATAGTTTTCATACGAATCATTGCATGCATGCTTAATAGGGCTGTCATGAAGTACAAGGGATGATTCATTCCATAATATACTGCAACATTCAATATATGAATCATCACAAACATCACTATCAAAACTATTATGATATTCCACAGATGGTCCAGCATTTGATATGTCACAAAAACACACATATGATTCATCACAAGATTTTTCATAGTAAACATCACATGAACCATTTACAGCATTATCAACAGATGACTCAGTACATGACTCAATACAACATTCATCACAAAAACCATCAAATGGGCTAGAGTGAGAATCATATACCTCGCCGTTGATGCCTAGCTCATGAATTACCTCCTCTTGATCATTTAAGCTTAGAGCATATAGAGGAGTTACCATCTCTGATTCCTGGGATTTTCCATATTTCTTTTCCAGTCCATCTCAGATTTCTTGTGTAGTTTAATATGCCAAAAACTCAACAAAGATATCAGATTCTAACGCTAGATGTAACATGTTCATGGCATTAGAACTAATCATATTAAAATAATTTTCATTTATTTGTGCACATCTTTCCTTGGCAGTCACAAGCTAGACCCTCCAGTCCATAGACTTCAAGAATATGGTCATTCTAACTCTCCACATGGTGTAGTCGACACCACAAAATACTGGAGGACTGGAAAGTGACTGTCCCTCAACGAATGGGGAGACACCAATGTGAGCCATTGAGATATTTTTACAAAAACGTTTAAGTCAAGTGCAACGAGGCTCTGATACCAATTTTTAGAATTGGTGTATTCCCAAGAGGCGGGGTGAATTGGAGTTTTAAACTTTTTCTCCTAGGTTAATATATCCAACAACAGTATATTCACAACCTAGGGCCTGTCTATGCAATTTCCAAATGTGTAGATACATATAAGGTGGAAATTAAGTCATACGCATCATTCACCCATAACATACATGTGCGGTAAGTATAAAGTGCGGAAATGTAAGTGAACACACGATATGTTATCGGGGTTCGACCAATTGTGTCTACGTCCCCGCCTCTAACTCGCAAGTTAGAGGATTCCACTAATAGCTCACTTAAGGGTGGAGCGACACCATTTACATCCAGGTCAAATTATCACAGGGCTGACCTCAACCTTAACCAGGTCAATTAGCGGGGCTGACCTCAACCTACACGCCTTAACAAGACGATGCACCTAACTTTCCTAACCGGGTCTAAGCCAATCTGGGACTATTCCAGGACTAGTCTCCCTCTTCAGGCCCATGCCTGGAAATACAAAAAATGTGTATAAAATTTGTACACGAAAATATGCTTCTAGAAAAGCAGATGTGTACCCAAATACGCGCAATTACAAACACCACAGTATGATTCAATATGTAAGCTCAATGTGGTCTAAGGTGTCAACTCTCAAATAGATTTACTATCGTTGTAATGAGTGCATGAGAGTGCAAACCTAAATGATCTTTGTATCACAGGATATTCAATCTAAGTGCCCAAACAAAGATATTATCCAAACTTCATATATTTCAATCAACAAGTTTTCTCAATACATATATGTATATGAAGCTCTAGCAATGTAGAAGTTTGGTTTGCAAAAAGAGTTTAATCTTTGTATTCAACTATAGATATAAATCAATGAATATTGCAAAAAAGATTTCTTTTCTCACACAAACAAATATCTCTTTAAAGATTTATCAACACAAAGCACACTAGATATTTGAAAGTATTTTGAAAATGTTTTGCAACCAAAAACAAATACAATCTTCTTAAGAAGTTGCAATGAAGGTGAAAATCTTAGAAGATCTATCAAATGAACTGTAAGGGCTCGGTCGACCGGGCCTTGGTCAAACTATTGACCCAGGGCCGGTTCGGTCGACCAGGCCAAAGTGAACTGCTTTGGCTGGTCGACCAAAAGTGCACCAAGTGTGCATTTCGGTCTCGTATTGATACAATAAAGCCCTATGTAAGTGCCTACCACATATATGTGAAAGTGTGAGTGTCCTAGAGGCACTTGGGTCCATAATAGAGACACCGAAAGAATTCAGTGTCGGTCGACCGAAGGTGCACCCTAAGGTCTTTCTATGGTTCTTTCTCATTCATGGTTTGGTTTGAGCTTACGTAGTAAATCATACATGTGATGTGCATGAGCTTATTACAAACCAAATACCTACTTACTATTACAAACCAATATAAATACATTACAATGAATATGATTTGGTCTTCAAGCTTTTCTTGCTTCATGCACATCTTGATCTTATCACCCTTAGATCCTGCATAAAACCTCAAACACTCTTTAGATACAATGAGTATTTGTCATAATCAAAACCGGGCTTGACCAGTAAGGTTAACACCCTTTAAAAAATGAACTGGACACAGGGTTAGATGTCTAAAGAGTGGGTTCAGACGTCTGAAGTGTCGAGTTCAGATGTCTAAAGTGTTGAGTTCAGACGTCTGAATAGCTACTGCCTGTTTCAGTTTTGTCCTAGAAAATCTTCAGATGTCTGAGCTTATTCTTCAGACATCTGAAGTAATTCTTCAGGCATCTGAACAGTGAGTTTAGTCATTTGAGTAGACAAAAAGCTGTTTTAAAAATATTTTCCATTAAAAATGATTTGCTCTCTTATTCTTATTTTTACAAAACTTGTTTCAATAATCCTAAATAGGTCTTTAGGTCCTCATAATCTCTTGGAAAAGCTTCAAACATATTGCAAACAATATTTAGCTTTGAAATACTTAGAATATGTTTCCTAAGACTTTATATGCCATGCTTGAGATCATTCTCATTCTTTGCTTTTGAAGTTCTTTGGATATTTGCTTGAGCTAGCTTTATCTAAAAATGCCTTAGTTTCTCTTTGGATCATTTGTTAGTTTATCTTCCTTGATGACCCACACTTGATCCATATTTCCTGAAACACAAAAACTCAAACTTTCCAAGTTAAATTGTCCTTTGTTTATTATCACCAAAACTGATTGAAAGACCTTGTTAGCCCAACACATTGATTAATTGTTTTCGAAAACCTTGGTTAAAAGGAAGTACATAAATTCCATTAATACAGGGCTTTTATCAAACTCTACTTTGAGTTTTTTGAATGCTGAATCGTGAAAGTGCTGCGGTAACTTTTGTGTTGGTAACTTGTGATTGGTAAATTAGTTGGTTGATTTGGTGTGGATTGACATTGTTGAAAGTATTACATTAAGAATCATTGGCTTGTTTTGATATTGATTATATCAATTTATTGATTGAATCATTCTTGTGTGATTACTAAATATACAATAAATTGGGAATTCGTAAAAGAGTTAAAAGAAACTTTAAAAAACCCAATTCACCCCCTCTTGGGACTACACCTTAGTTTTCAATTGGTATCAGAGTGGGCTTATAGAAAATATTAATTAGAAACTATATAAAGATCTAAATGGCACACAAAGGCATAAACTCCCTTGGAGAGGGCCAATCCTCAAGTAGACCACCAATCTTTTGTGGTCTTAACTATACTTTTTAGAAACAAAGAATGAGAATCTATCTTCAAACTATGGACTAGAAAGCATGGAGGGTTGTCACACATGGTGATCTTATCCCTACCAAACCCTTAGATGGAAAAGAAATACCCAAGGAAGAAAAAGACATGACCGGAAACGATCATAAGATGTTGCAAGTTAACTCAAGTGCTATATATGCTTTATACTATGCTCTTGACATAAATGAATTCAATAGGGTCATGGCATGTAAAACAAAAAAAGAGATATGGGACAAACTAGAGATAACCTATGAAGGTACCATTGATGTGAGAGATAATAGAATTGAGATGCTTACTAGTGAATATGAAACTTTTAAGATGAATCCGGATGAGTTTGTTACAAATATGTACACTAGGTTCACTCATATCATAAACTCCTTTAATGCCTTAGGAAAAACCTACTATACTTATGAGATGATCTGAAAAATCCTTAGAGGTCTTCCACCCATTTGGGAACCCAAAGCCACAACTATTATGGAAGGAAGAAACCTTAAGAATACCTCACTAGATGAACTCATTGAATCCCTTCTCACCTATGAGATGACTATGAATGAAAGGAATGCTAAAAACAAAAACAAGAAATCTATAGCTCTTAAGGTTGCTAAAGAAATTTCTAGTGAAGAAGAGGAAGATGTAAGTGAATTAGATGATGAAGAATTAGCCTTCATTACAAAAAGACTTGGAAAATTCTTTAGAAGAAATAAGAAGTTTGCTAGAAAGTTTAGAGGTTCAAAAACTGAAAGAGGAAAAACAAGTAAAAAGGAAAATATGAATAAGAATGAACCCCCTACTTGTTACAATTGTAAAAAGGTTGGAGATATTAAACTTGACTGTCCACAGCTGAAGAAAAACAAGAAGAAGAAAAGTACGGCAATGAAAGTTACATGGGATGATACAAGCTCAAGCGAATGAAAGAACGAATCAAGTGAACAAGAGATGGCTAACATATGCTTTATGGCTCATAATGATGAGGTAAATTCCTACTATAGTTCATCCGAAGAATCAAGTGATGAATCATCTAGTGATTCACGTGATAGTATGTCATCATACAAAGAAATTCAAGCTGAATTATTTGCCTTACAAAATAGGTTCATAAAAGTAACTAAAAGAAACATTGCCTTAAAAGAACAAAATGAATTACTTATAATTCAACTAGATACATCAAAATCAATTGAAAAAAAAAAAGACTCACATATTGATGAGCTTATGAAGAAAATAAATGACATGTCTCAAGATTGACTCACATATTGATGAGCTTATGAAGAAAATAAATGACATGTCTCAAGATTTAGTTAAGTTACAAGTAAATGGTGAAAGCAAGAAAGACTCAAAAATAAAAGACCTCAAAAGTAAAATTGAAGACAAAGAGAGAATCATTTACAATTTTACTAAAGGAAAGGAGAACTTTGAAAAATTGCTTGGAAAACAACAAAATGTCACTAGATAAAGAAGGAATAGGATTTAATGGAATTGAGAACGAAAAGATGAAGAATCTTTATATGGGATACTTTATTAAAGAATCAAAACATTATGCAAGAACATCTTCAACTAATATTTTATCAACACACCACATGCTTCTTATGCAAGAAAAAGGGACACATAAAATTTGATTGTCCATTTAAAAGAAAGAATGTGAAAGTCAAGAAAGTTTGGAAAATTAAAGAAAAAAAAAATCTGAAATAAAGAAACCTAATAAGGTTTGGCTACCTAAGAGTAACGTATTGAACCCTTCTTGTAGGTTTGCCTTAGGAAAATGACATCTAAAGACAAATGGTACTTGGACAATGAGCGTTCTAGGCACATGATTGGGGATAAATCCAAGTTCTGCTCTTTAAGGCTAAAATATGGCGGATACGTTACATTCGGAGACAATGCCAAAGAAAAAATAATTGGGATTGGTAAGATAGGTAAACAACCTTCTCTTACCATTGATGATGTGTTATTGGTAGATGGTTTAAAGCATAACCTATTGAGCATAAGCCAATTAAGTGATAAAGAATTTGATGTAATTTTTAAGCAAGACAAATGGATTTTTGAAAATAGAGAAAAACAAAATATTCTATTCACCTCTAGAAGAATCGACAATGTATATTGCATAAACTTTGAAAAGTTAAAATCTCAAAAAATCACATGCCTAGCAACTATGAATGAGGCAAGTTGGTTACGGTATAGAAGGCTAGGTCATGCTAGCGTAGACTTACTATCAAAACTAGTTACAAAAAACTTAGTTAGAGGACTACCAAGTATAGAGTTTGTTAAAGATAGAATTTGTGATGCTTGTTAATTAGGAAAACAAACTAAGACCATCTTTAAGAAGGAGAAACACATCTCCACTAGCAAGCCCTTAGAGCTTATTCACTTAGACTTATTTGATACCACTAGGACTCAAAGTATAGGAGGAAAGCAATATGCTTTTGTCATTGTTGATGACTACTCTAGGTTTACCTCGGTACTCTTCCTAACCTCAAAAGATGAAGCATGTAATACCTTGATAAACTTTTGTAAAAGTCTTCAAAATGAAAATGGCTATGGTGTCTTAAACATAAGAAGTGATCAAGGAAAATAATTTAATAATAAAGATGTTGAAAAATTTTGCAATGAACATGGAATTAGACACAACTTTTCAGCACTTAGAACTCCACAATAAAATGGATTTATTGAAAGAAAGAATAGAACCCTTCAAGAAATGGTTAGGACAATGTTAAATGAAAAAAAAATTGCTTAAGTACTTTTGTGCTAAACCAGTTAATACCGCATGTTATGTAACAAATAGAGTGTCCATTAGATCAATCCTAAATAAAACTCCTTATGAATTATGAAAAGGAAAAAAACCTAACATAGCTTGCTTTCATGTTTTTGGATGTAAGTGTTTTGTACTTAGTGTCAAAGATGACTTAGGGAAATTTGATGTTAAGTCAGATAAAGGTATCTTTCTAGGATATGCAACAAATAGTAAAGCTTTTAGAATCTATAATAAGAGAACACTAACAATTATTGAATCAATCCATGTAACCTTTGATGAATATAATCCTTTTGCCAAAGAAATTGAGAATGAGGAAAAAGATGATACTTCACAAAATCTAGAAAATCTAGAAATCAAAGAAGAAAAGGAAGAAATAAATGAAGAAACTCCAAATAATGATCCTATTGAAAATTCTAAGTTGCCAAAAGCATGGAAATATGTAAGAAATCATCGTAAAGATCAAATCATAGGAGAACCATTTCCAGGAGTAACTACTAGATCATCATTAAAAAACTTATGTAATCACTATGTGTTTTTATCACAAGAAGAACCTAAAAACATAGATGAAGCTTTAAGTAATGATTCTTGGATAATAGCTATGCAAGAAGAATTGAATCGATTTGAAAGATATAGAGTATGGAAATTAGTTTTGTTGGAATTGGTGTGATCCCAAAAGGGGGGGGGGTTGAATTGGACATTTAAGACTTCTTCGCTAATTTAAAAAATTACGTCGATTCATCACGTCTTATATACTATTCGAAATAAAACATGTATGTAAAGTAAGTGAGCAATGTGTGCATACATACACGTGTGCTGCATATCTCATTTAAATTAATTTTGTGTGCATGTAAGATGGTTATAACAAAATATGAAACAGACATACTTATGTTGAAATTAAAGTGCGGAAAGTAAATGAGATAAGGAGAGAGAAACACATGATATTTGTTATCGAGGTTCATCCAAACTAGCCTACGTCCCTGCCTTGGGCATACCTTCCAAGAATTTCACTAAACTTGCTCACTTAAATGGAGGGAGCAAAAGCCGTTTACATTCTCTCCTTACGAAGCGAGGAAAACCCCAGCTCAATTACAAGGCTGAACCCAACTTGTCTCACTTACGGGGCTGAGACTCCCCAGTTCAATTAGTGTGATGAATCCAACCAGTACAATAAAAATATTTTTGTACATATTACATGCTTCAAACAATAAGCTAATATGTACACATTTAAGCTCATAAAATATATACACTCTCTAATGATATGCATTATGCTTAGTAGAATAAGGGTGCTATCAAATAATTTCGCACAGATAAAATATATGAAAAATGAGTATTATTGTTCTCCTCTAAATATTTTTGCAAATAAAGAATATTTGGAGAATATAGGAATTTAAGCTCAAGAAAATATTTGTACTGTAAATAATTTTCTCCTAAAAATATTTATTAAAGAAATAACCGAGAGAAAACCTAATCAATACTCTCACATATGTTTTTCAAAGATTAAGTGCTAAGTGAGAGTATATGCAAATAAAATGCCCTAAATAAAATACTCTCCTAAAAAATGATTTCGAAGAAAATGCATGAAAGAGAGTTTGAGAGATTTGTACAAAACATTTTGCCCCAAAAGAATGATTTTGACAATAAAAATGATTTGGGGGAACTTTGATTAACAAGGGGTTTGAGTGAAAATTTAGGCTAATCAAAGTTGCTAATTAAACAAATGAAAGGGGTATTTATAGTTTTTCTAAAAAATATAACCGTTGTGACATGCTAGGTATTATTAGATTTGTTTAATTAAATTTTAACCCCGGTTTCTATGGTATTAGCAACTTGAGAGTTTTGGTCTCCCAGTCCTTAGGGTCGGATGCCCAAACAGACACAGATAGAAAAGTTACTTTTTCAAGTTCAGATGCCCAAGGGAAAGTTCGGGTGGTTAGGCCAAGGAAATTTTCCAAACGTTTGAGGTTCGATTGCCCAGTGAACGGTTTGTTCTGCCGAACTTCACAATTCGGTCGCCCGGGCCTATTTTGCACTAAAACTTCGGTTGCCTAGGGACAATGGGAAAAGTTACTTTGAGCATTCGGTCGACCATGGAGAATCAAGTCAAATTAGGTTCGTTCGCCTAGGCCTCAGTCAACTTTTTGACTCTTACACATTTGGTTGCTTGAACCATTTTAACCTTCTAAGTTTGGTAGCCCGACACCCTTTCAAAACTCTAGTTATGTTCTAGTTGGCCTATGCATGGGGACCTATGGTTATTCTACAGCCTAAGCTTTTTAATTTAGCCTAAAAAATCTAACATCGATCGACCTCAAACTATGACCTTTGGTTCCCTGCGGTTAGTCTATGGTTATGTTTGAGCATTCAATTCATATCATGCAAGATTTATGCATTATTACAACCCAAATAATAAAAATTAAATGCAATTACAATATGAAACATGTAATCTTTTTCTCCTTTGCTTTTTGACATCATCAAATGTGCTAGTTTTGAGCTTTTAAGTCCTGTCTTGGCTTCCATGTTCTCTTGATCTTATGTGTGACCTGAATTATACCTGTTCAACACTTAAACAAACACATAAGAAACTGGTGCTTTGTTAGCATCAAAACAGAGATCATACTAAAAAAGTCAACAAGTTCCTAGACCTGCTGACCACTCAATAATTGGAAACTAAATGGGTATTTAGGAATAAAAAGGATGAAAATGGCATAGTTGTAAGAAATAAAGCATGACTTGTAGCTTAAGGATACAATCAAGAAGAAAGAATAAACTACGATGAGACTTTTGCTCCCATAGCAAGAATTGAAGCTATTAGAATGTTGTTAGCATATGCATTTCATAAAGAATTCAAACTATATCAAATGGATGTAAAAAGTGCTTTTCTAAATGGTTTCATAAATGAAGAGGTTTATGTGGAACAAACTCCTGGTTTTGAGAATATAAAGAATCTCGATCACGTATTTAGATTAACAAAAGCATTGTACAGGTTAAAATAAGCTCCTAGAGCTTGGTATGAGAGATTGAGTAGATTCTTACTAGAAAATAGCTTCTCAAGAGGAAAGGTGGATAGCACATTATTCATTAAAACCAAAAATAAAGACATGCTTATTATACAAATCTATGTTAATGATAACATATTTGGTGCTACAAATGATGAATTATGTAAGGAATTTTCAAAGTGTATACAAGAAGAGTTTGAGATGAGTATGATGGGAGATTTAAATTACTCCCTAGGATTACAAATCAAGCAAGCTGTTGATTTTTTGAGTATGATCTCTGTTTTGACGCTAACAAAGCATCTGTATTTCATGTGTACATTTAATGCGTGAATAGGTCTATATTTTAACATGCACACAAGGTAAAAGGAAAATGGAAGCCAGAAGAACCTCAAGATCATACATCATGGCATATTCCATAAGGCTTGAAGAGCAAGACAAAAGAAGAAGAAGACATGTACTTTCAATTGTATTGCATTTTGTTTTAATTTGGTCTGTAAAAATTGCATGGCATGCATGATGTGGATGTAAGCTCAAGACCATAGATTGACCTTAGGGATCACCTTTGGTCGACTAAAGGTTGACCAACGTTGGATTTTTGGGGTTAACTCTCAAAGACCTTAAATCGACCCTAGGTCCCTACACAATCACTTGCACAAATCCCCTCTATATTACAAATCATACCGTGTGTATCAGGGGTAATCTCTAGCAAGATTCTGGACTTAAAATAAATTTGAAAGGGTTTTGGTCGACCGAACCCAGCTATGTGTATTTAGCTCAGTCGACCAAACAACTTAGAGGTCAACAATTTGACCATGGTTCAACTGACTGAACGATTTTGAATGCACCTTCCATAGTCAATCGATCTGGCTCATGTCTGACAGCAAACTATTTAGCCAACTGAACCACTAGTTCATTTTTGATTGAGTCGACTAAACCTCGAACGCTTTCAAAATTGCCTTAATTCAGCCGTCTATATCTTTAGTTCAAAAGTCCCTCGGTCGACTGAACTTAAAATATAGTTGACCAAAACCTCTCAGGTAGGACATTTTTACCACGTGTTAAACAGGGTTAATTTTTATTAAACATAATTAAAAAATTTTCAAAATTCCCGTTATATCCCCAACGGTCATATTTTTACCAATATCTATATATACCCCCTCATAACACATAATTAGCAAGATGATTAATTGAAAAAATATCTCAAATATTATTACAATATTTTTCATCTTCAAAGCTTATTTTTCACACTCTCTTACTCTCATAAATTTCAAAATCATTTTCAAGAGAGTTTTAATTTTTTCTTTCACTCCCTTGCTTGTAAATCGATTGTCTTTAAGGAATTGTTGAAGGAGTCTTATTTTAAGGCATATATTCTTTGTAAAGTATTTTTACTCTCTCTTAAGCTTTTTAATTTGAAAATCATTTTGAGAGTTGCCTTCAAGTTTTTCCCACTTAATTTTTTCTTGACAAATATTTTTGGGAAAACTTTTATTGATTAAATCTTCAAAAGACTTGAGCACACGTATACCATAATATATTTTGTGTTGGGAAAGTCTTCTTGCATTTGTGCTCACATTGATGTACATTATTTTGAAAGATCAATAGAAAAAAAAAACCTTAACTTCTTTTGAACAAGTTTTTGAAAATATTTTGGGAAGAGATCTTTTGGGGTTGAATCTTTGAAATATTCATTGCATGCATTTTACTCAAAGATTCTGAGAAGTTAGTTTGAGAAAAATCTCCATCCTCACATTAAGCTTATTGTCATATCATACGTGAGTGTATTTTGAACTGTAGTTGTTGTACACATATGCTTGTATTAAAAGCATTTCTTTATACACAATATTCAATTATCCGTTGTATTCCCAATGCATGGTCGGAAGAGGGAGACTAGCCCTAGAAATAGTCCCGGATTGGTTCAGACTCAGTTATGAGAACTGCGTGCGCCATCCTGTAAGGTGTTGTATTAGGTGTTGCTCCACCCATGAAGTGAACCATAGTGGAATTCTCTTGCTTGTGGTCTTGAGGCGGGGACATAGGTAGTATTGGCCGAACCCTGGTAACATATCTGGTGTAGCTTTTATTTTTCCGCACTTTCAAATTCAGCACATGTATTTTTTATGTTTGACTTATTATATGCAGTACATGTGTTTAAGTGTTTAAATATTTGACTGGGTTTATGATTATATAGAATGACCCTAGGCTTGTGTAATACTGTTTGTGGAATTTGAATTAACTTAGGAGAAAAGTTTTAAATACCTAATTCACCCCCCTTGGGAATACAACAATTCAAACACAAGCTAAAAATGGAACTTTTATAAATTAATCAAAATATATAAGAGATATGCTTAAAAAGTTTGACATGGAAGGAAGTAAGCCCATAGGAACCCCCATGAGTACCTCCATAAGTCTTGACAAGGATGAAAAAGGAAAATCAGTAGATATGAAACACTATAGAGGTATGATAGGAAGTTTGTTATATTTGACCACTAGTAGACTGGACATAATGTTTAGCGTATGTATGTGCGCCCGGTTCCAATAAGCTCCTAAGGAATCCCATCAGATAGCTTTTAAAAGAATTCTAAGATACTTGATAGGAACAATTGATTTAGGACTTTGGTACCCTAAGGACACTAGATTTGAAATGATTAGTTATTCGGATGCCGATTACGTGGGTTGTAAGATTGATAAAAAAAGTACAAGCAGGACTTGTCACTTTCTAGGATGGTCTCTTGTCTCTTGGTTTTCCACGAAACAAAATTCTGTAGCTTTATCAATCGCTGAAGCTGAGTATGTGGTAGCAGGTACTTGCTATGCACAAACACTCTATATGAAACAACAATTAAAAGACTTTAATTTAGAGTACTCAGCCATACCAATTAAGTGTGATAATACAAGTGCAATAACCATTTCAAAAAATCAAATATCACACTCAAGAATTAAGCATATTGATATAAGACATCATTTTTTAAGAGATCACGTACAAAAAGAAGACATATTAATTGAATTCATAAATACAAATGACCAATGGGAAAATATTTTCACAAAATCCCTTCCCGAATAGAGATTTATGTCAATAAGAAGAGAACTAGGTTTATTACATAGTAGAGAAGTTGTTTAGGAAGAGTTCATATTGAGTGAAAAAAGAATATTTAGAAAGATGAGAGGGTCAAGCGATTGAGCTTCCAAGCTCAGTCGCTTGACCCTCTCATCTTTCTCTCAGTCAACCGAGAAGTGTAAATTAGAGGGTCAGGCGCCTGAGCCATTTGACCTCAGGTGACTGATGTAGCACTGCCTGTTGAAAATTGACTTTTATAAAATGTCAAGTGACTGAGCCCAAATCCTCAAGCTCTTGAACTGACATACCATATATATATTTTAGAGCAAAAACCCTTTAACCTTTCAGATCTTAGGTTACTGACCTCTATTCCATCACTCACCTGAGGCTCCTACTCTTGGTCTCCCTTAATTCTTAGCCCAAAAACCCTTGAATCAAAGTCTTACAATCACTTTCCTACATCCTTTCCTATGTATTTTAGGGTTTCACTTGGCTGGTTTGATTGCTCCTCCACAATCAAGATGCCTCACACCAAAATTGTAGCAAACTGAGGTGCTTCTTTTGGGAGAGATGATAGTAACATTGAACAATGGCTCCGAACTCCTCCATCGAAGCATCGATACCAAACTCATCTTCGTTCTATGGAACCAAGCTTCGCTAAAATTCTTGATACCTCATTCTTTCATTTAGAATTTCCAGATATCTTGCCAATGTTTCAAGAAATTGGTTGGAAATATTTTCTAGTGTATCAATCAAAAGGCCTCTATCCAAACTTAATGAAAATATTTTATGCAAATATGATACATGGAAAAAATGTACTAACCACTGAGGTTAGGGGAAAGAGGATAGTCTTAACTCCAAACACTTTGGCTTCTATTTTGCATATTAGTCCGGGAGAATTTGAATGTCTTGCACTTGCTCAAACTTGGATTATGGAGCAAGGTTTACTTCTAAGGAATTTTTGTTGTTGATTATAAGCAGCTGAACCTAAAAGCTCAAATCCTTTAGAAAATTATCACAAACAATATCCTACCCCAGGTTGGTTCATATGATCACATCTCCTACGTTGATTGTTTTGTGTTGTGGTGTTTGCTGAAAAGGAAGAAACTTGATCTATCTAGCTTAATTTTGAAATGGATGTGGGCTAAATTAGAAGCTTGTCGAGTCACTCTTCTGTATGGTGGTGCTTTAAACCTCCTCTTTACACATCTTAGTGTCACTACTCCTACCGAGCTGTTCCTCAAATGAACTCGGTACGATTTTTCAATTCTACAACCCGAAAGCAAACGGGATACGAAAAGCATGAGCAAGGTTGGTTTTTGAAAGGAGGAAGACCACAAAAGCCAGCAGTTGTACCTCCACCTCCAGATCAGCAACAAAGACCTACATCTAACACTCCTCCTTGGTTTGTACCCTTCCACCATGAGTTTATTACATTTAGCAGAGACATGCGTTCAGGCCTCTAGTCACTTCAAGAGAACGTATCCTCACTCAACACTACTTGCTCCTCACTTGACCAACACCTTACTTGCATAGAGCAGTATAGGGCTAGTACTTCTCGGAGTGTTGATCCCATAAATACCAGCTCTGCCCCTTATAGTGATGATTCATCTGATAGAAAATCTGAAGAAGGAAGTGAAAAGGGTACTGAAGAAGAAGATGATGCCACTGATGATGCTAATGCTTCTGACGATGATTGATCTATTTGTCATTTTGTGTTGTATTATAGTTATATCTATGTATTGGCTTTGCACTTTTGTTGTTTTTCTTTTGGTTTGACTTGTAAGTCCCTATCGTTATGACTTTTTACACTCTGTAATGCTCTACTTGACTATGCTTATTATTGTGTTCTATTCTAAGAATCCCTGTGACTATGCTACTTATCTCTTTTTCATTGATGCCAAAGGGGGAGAGATATCTTAGAGAGAAAATTTGAGAGCATGGAAAACATAAGAACACATAATGTTGACAAACATGAGAGCATAGCAAACATGAGAACACTTAATCTTAACAAACAAGACAGAATGGAAAACAATTACATAGCATGGGGGAGAGAGCACAAATGAGGATATAAACAACTATATGAGCATAAGTAACTATATAATGTGATAAGCTATAATGCCATCTGTTTGAGATAACACTTTAAAATAATGACTTGAAACATGATCTTAATACTAGTATGTTGAAAAGAGCTATAATGCACTAATACTTGATTATGACATTTTGATTTTTGAACTTATATTTGAAATCATCATTTTTTATACATATTGTTAAAAGTATGCTTATTGTAAGGGGGAGCCTTATCAAGGTTCTCTCATCTTTGTTCCTTATTTGTCATCACCAAAAAGGGGGAGATTGTTGGCCTAACATGGCTTTCGAAGCTTGTTTTGATGATAACAAATGAAGGTTAATTTAAAAAGTTATGGTTTAAATGATGATATTTTAGGAAACCTCGTATGACAAGTTCAAAAGGTTCAAGAATTGAAAGTCCAAAGATCACGAGTACCATAAAGCTGTACTTCATTCACAAGGTGATCAAATGAAAGCTCAAAGAGGTCAAAGATGGTCAAGACATATGAAGCTTAAAGAATACTCAAGCTCAAGGCAAAGATGATTCAAAGCAATGACATACATGAAGATTTCAAGTTTAGAGAGTTTTAAAGTCCTTAGGAAGTCTTATGGTCTTATGTAAGTTCTTCACTTTAAATATCATTTTGAATGCTTTGAAGCTCACTAAGGGTTAATATGGACTTAGAGACCTTACTTTGAAAACCTCAAAAAATAATCCTTAAAAGTATCAAAGCAAGATGGCTAAGGCTCTTTGGAAACAAACTCAAAAACAACATTTTTATCTGTTCGAGCATATGACCTGTGCTCGGTCAGGCAACTGACAAATTTCTTGAATTGACTTTGAACAGGCAGTGAAGGATCAGACGACTGATCCCTGACACCTCAGGTGACTGACCCTATTTTGAACTGAAAAGAAAAATACAGTGTTCAAAGGTTAGGCGACTAACCACGATTGGTGTAGGCGACTGACCTTCATAAACGACTAGCTTTTAAAGTGTTTTAAAATTTCAAATTTGAGTTGCTTGTGCCCCAAACTTCATATAAACTTAGGAAACACTCCAAGTAACTTGGGCAACAAGAATTTATACCTTTTTAAGCCTATAAATACATGGTTTCTCAAATCAAATTATATACCAAGAATTGCTCATACTCTCTCAAAACCCTCTTGCACTCATAATATTGCTGAATTTTTCTGAGATATAGTGAGTCTTTGATCACTAATTTAAAAGCAAATCTTCTGAGTTCTGATTCAAATCAAAGGAAGAATCTCGCTGACATATTCTTTGAGCTTCAAATTCATTCTTATTTGATATTTACTTTGAAGTATTGATTAGATGTGCTTAATATTGTACTAACTAGCTCTATCAGAGAGTATCTCTTGTACACAAGAATTCTTTCTTGTTTCCTTGTTTTCTTGATGGTTCAGGGTTATTGGATCATTGTACTAAGCGTGGGGTATCACTTGGAGAGGAAGCTCCACCCTAATTGAAAGAGGGATTGTAACAGTTTGCTTCGCCCATAAAGGAGCATTATAGTGGAATCCATAGGTGGTCTTGCCTAAGGCGAGGACGTAGGCAGGTATAACCAAACCTCGTAAAAAACTCGGTCTCACTCTTTACCCTTACTCTTTAATTTTTTAGCATAGATAAATTGTGTGGTTGTGTATTTAAGTGCAGGAAGCTGAAATATTGAGATTGAGAAAACTTTTAATTTAAGGGAGTACGTTGATTAATATTTTGGGGAAACCTTAAAGGAAGTACATTGATTAACCATTTCTGGAAACCTTGGTTAAAAGGAAGTGCATAAACTCCATTAATACATGGCCTTTATCAAACTCTACTTTGAGTTATTTAAACGCTGAATTGTTAAAGTGTTGCGGTAACTTTTGTGTTGGTAACTTGTGATTGCTAAATTGGTTGGTTGCTTGGGTGTTGATTGAAATTGTTGAAAGTATTACATTAAGAATTATTGGCTTGTGTTGATATTGATTAAATCAATTCATTGATTGAATGTGGATTGTGATTGTCTTAATTAAGAATTGAAAATCAAATCATTCTTGTGTAATTACTATAGATACAATAAGTTGGGAATTTGTAAAAAGAGTTAAAAGAAACTTTTAAAAACCCAATTCACCCCCCCTCTTGGGACTACACCTTAGTCTTAAACTTAAATGCTTCTTAGCAAGCTAATGTGTACAATAAATTCTTAAACACATTCATAGGATATAACTTGAAGCTTAATGAGTGTATGTGATGTTTTCAATAATATTTTTGCAATAATCAAATATATAGTCTTTGTATATAAAAATATATATGATAAGTTTTCTCAAAGATCTACACCCAATGCAATATATCTCCAAAAATTGATTTTTTAAATAATATGTGTTGGAGATCTAGGGTTTTCTTAAATAACTTTTGACACGAATAAAAGAATGTTAAATCTTTGAATAAAAATAATATAAGAATGCTTCAAAGATTTAAAGTCCTAGAATGAACTTCTCCCACAAGATTTTTCAAACAAAGATATGAAACTTAGGGTTCTTGCTCTCTTAATAAAATATTCAATTAAAATATGAAAGAAGAAAAACTTTTACAATGAAGATTAAATTCCCAAATATAAAAGCTTGTATATCAAACCTCAATATCAAACGTGCTTAGCTAGATGTGTTCGTGAATGCCCTTTGTGAAGCTAAGTGAATGCCCAAAATATGTTTGAACTTGATAGAGTGAAGGCAAAGGAAGCAAAAGTTCTCAAAAGTATGCTGAAAGTGATATCTTCTTTTCTTGTTATTTTCTCCTAGGGTTTTGGGAGTGTTTAAACATGTATTCTCGGAATTGGATCAATTCCTGACCATTGGATCATTTAAAATAAAGTATTTATGTCCGTGTCTGCGTTGAACCGCCGTTTTGCACCAGGAACTCATCGACGAGAGAATGCGCTCGTCGACGAGTGCTCAACACTCATTTGTCGACGAGAACATGAGTTCGTCGACGGGAGGACTATCTAAAATTTTTGAGCTCTTGGTATTTTCTCATTGACATGTACAGTAACTCGTCACCGAGTGGCCTTATGATTTTGTTGACGAGGCTAGGACGTTTGTCGACGAGGCCTTTATAATTTGGAAAAAAATTTGTCTCTAAAATTCCATCCAATCTAGAACTAATATAAATGAATTTTCACAAAATGCATAAGTCCTAAGGTCAGTTTAGGCTATATTTGTGCTTCCAACTATATCTTATGAAATATGTAAATACAAGTGAGACTAAACACACATTACAACTGAAAATCTGAGGTGTCTTCATCTTTTTACTCTTTTAATTTCATGGAGTATGCCAGGTCGTATGCGCTTCAAGTTCCTCGTGGCTTCCATAGCATTCGTACCATTCGTGCGTGCAAAGTAATGATCCTACTAAAAGACTCAATGCACATATGAGATAATTGTGTTTTGTCATTATTAAAAATTCTTTAAACCTGTTTACCACTTAATCCCTATTTGAATATTTACCAAATCAATTGTTGGGATTTATGACTAACTTAAATTGATATTATCAATGAGTTCCTTTTGCCCAATTAGTTGTGTGTAAAGTGATTCAACATCCACATACAATGCAAATAATATAATGTAATGCAGAAAGTAAAGAGTTAAGGGAAATGAGAATACAAACACAGTTTTTACGAGGTTCAGCCAAGTCGGCCTACGTCCTCGCCTTGAGCAACCCACTCAAGGATTTCACTAAAATCCCTGGTCCTTAAATTGGGACCAAGATTCCCTTACAATCCGCTACTTACAATAGGTACAACCCCCTCCTACTCTGCTGCTTACAAGAGATACAACTTTCTCCTCAAACCCCAGTTCACAAGCCGAACCGTGAATACAATGAATCTATAAAACACTTAAAATTGCTTCCAACAAAAGCTAATGAGTACAATTCAAATTCCTAATACATTAAAATGTGATGTAACTTGAAGATCAGAATGTATGAAATGATGAAATCGTTTATGTATGATATGCTTCCACACACAAAATTGTTTTTATGAAATCTCCCAAAAATATTTATATAAATCACTACTTTGGAGAACTTAAGTTAAATCTTTGAATAGAAAAACATCTTTGAAGATTGCAAAGATTTGACACAAACTTTGTCAAAAACAATATTTCTCTCAAGATTCCAATCTCAATTTGATCTTGGTAGTATTTGCCCTAATGTATATATGTATCTATATGATGAGCATACCAAGGATCAAAAACTTAATAGATGATTTTCAGAAAATATCCTTCAATATATATATATATATATATAGAGTTATAAAAACTAGGGATCTTCAAATAAGTAGATTTTTGTTGACCTTATAGGTCACACCCGGTTTTGATAATAACAAATACTAATATTTGATGATTGACAAGTGCTTGTGCATGTTCAAATTAATATTCCAAGTAAGGACACTTGAGGAAACAAGAAGACCGTGAAGATTTGTAATTTGTAATTGAAATTCATATCGGTCTATAATAATATGGATTTGTAATAGTAACTTAGGCATGTGGATGTATGCTTATCACATGCACATCATGCATACAAGATATAGTGTAAGCTCAACTAAGACCATAGCAAGACCCTAGGCTCCAACACACACACACACACACACATTGCATAAAATATGAGTATGAAATAATTGTACTGAAATTGATCATATCTAAGTAATCTAAGAGGGGTCGGGCGACTGAACCTTTGGAGTACAAAACTCCTTGGGCGCCCGAACCTTGAAGGTCAAAATGTTGACCGACCCTTAGGTGACCGAACCATAATTGTGCATATTTTCCTCAGGCGCCCGAACGCCTCGAGTAGAACATCCCACCAACTCGGGTGATCGACCACCTCAGTTCAAAAAATGGCTCAGACAACTGAATGGGTTAGTTCGGTTAACCAAACCCAAGGCCGAGCACCCGAACCTACAAACAAATATTTTTGACTTTTGTTCGGGTTGTCAAACCAAGACATGGGTGACCGAATTAGCCCATAACACTTTTATTGTTGTGTCTGTTCGAGCGACCGAACCTCGGTTCAGCCACCCGAACTCTAGTCGGTTAAAATAAATTAACCACGGTAAAACAGGGTTATTTTGGGCTAATTGAATTTTAATCTTTTGAGACTTTTTAATAATGTCCATTATATCTCGAACGGTAATAATTTTTTACCTGGCTATAAATGTGAGTCCATTTGCTTAATTAATAGGTAATTAAGAAAAGTGACTAGCAAAAAATTCTCTCTCTCTTGAAAATCCATTTTGTGCCCTAACACTTTCAAATTTGCATCCCTTTGATAAAATCCGAGAGTGTGAGAGTTCCATCTTTGTTTATGTGATTGTTGCTTTGTGCTAATACTCCCATTGTTGTGTGTGCTAAAATTAATTTTATTGGGAGTATAGCTTAGGTTTATCCCACAAATTTCTCCTTTATAAATCTTGTGTGGGATTAAACCAAGAAAGCTTAGGATATTTGCATTCCATTGCAAGTGTCCAAGAGCTTTGTTTTTTGTGTGCAAAGAATTTTTCAAACAAGCTAGCAATCTTTTCAAACTAGCTTTGCGCTTATTTCATTGAAGAAAACCATTCTGAAACTAGTTTGATTATCTATCTAGTATACTTGGAATATTGATGTTTTTTTGAAATATTCTGTTTAGATTCCAAGCCACTGCTTGTGTTGATTATTCTTGAGCATCATACTGATCGTATTGTGTTGAATACTCTTGAGCTTTATATTAACTATACTATGTTGAGTATTGATAGAACAAATCTTACATCACTGAGCTTACACTATATCCATGCTATTGATGCGTATTTGATTGAGCGTATTATTTGGGTACAAATTTGCTTTACGTGAAAGTACTATTTCATTGTACCATTTTTTTGTAAATCTGAGTGTTTCTAGGCGTGGCTTGAGGGGGCGGTAATCCAGTCTTGTAAGGATTGTTGTAAAGGTTGAGGTCAGCCCTGTGCTAATTGACCTGGTTTGTATAGGTGGTGCTCCACCCTTTAAGTGAGCAAGTTATAGTGGAAATCCTTGTGCTTGTTAGCCAAGGCGGGGACATAGGCAATTGGCCGAACCTCGATAACATCTCTATGTGTCACCCTTACTTTACTGCTTTCTGGTGCATGTTTGTTTGATTAAATTGCTTTATATGCTTTCTGGTATACATTTACATTACTTGCACTAGATTGACCATAGGGTTGTGAATATACTAGTGTTAGGTGATTGACCTAGAGCTTAAAAATTAAAAATACCAATTCACCCCCCCTCTTGGGATCACGATAAAGCTAACAATTTGTTATATTGAAAACTATCAATTCTTTGAATGAAAAACTCGCTTGAACCAAAAGTGTTTAATCTATAACTAACGCTCTTCTCAAGTGGTAATCTTCTCAAAAATGATTTACTAGATGCACACACAAATCAACCTCTTATCAAATATTCAAAAATGGATTTTACAATGATAAACTCTATGAAAAATAAATATACTCTTGATTCAACCAATTGCTAAAACCTTTCTCAAGTAATGAACGTATCAAAATCAATCTTTATATGAATGAGGAAAAACTTAATATCAAACTCCTCTAAGAATGTTCAAAAACAGATGCTGACAGGAGAATCGCTTGATAAAACTAAATGGATTAATCAAACCTCAATACCAAGATGAACGAAAGATGTATGAGTGAGATCCCTTTCGGTTTTTTGAGTTGATTAGCACAAAGAAGATGAATATCGGTTGAAGTGCAGGCATTCGTATCACAATCATCTAAAGTTTCTAAATAAGATGTGTTCTTCTCTTCTTGTGTGTGTTAGCTTTTCACGTTTTTCTTTTCCTCTATAGTACCAGGGTTTAGATTTAAAGTATAAATAGTGTCTTACCCTTACAATTGATCTCAACCGTTGGATCATAAGATAGTTCGCTTGTTTGCTCAATAAAAATTACATTTTTAATCTTTCCTGCAAGTTTAGATGATTGAGGTCAAGGGACCAGACGACTGAAGTCATTTTTATCCTTTGAAAAAATAGCTTGGACACAGGGTCAGACGACCGAGGTCAAGGGTCAGACTACCAAAGTGTCGAGTTCAGATGACCGAGGTCAAGGTTCAGTCAGCTGAGGTGCTTCTGCCAGTTTCTATTTTTCACCCATAAATTTTCAGACGATTAAGCTTATTCTTTAGATGTCTGAGGAAATTCTTTAGTCAACCGAACTTAAAGTTTAGTCTTCTAAAGTTCACAATTTCTGCATATTTACTTTCCAGTTTAAAAATCTGTTTTTCTTTCTTTCTTGGCTCTTTTATAAAATTTTTTTCAAGGTTTTGACATTATTTCTAAGTTCATGAACGTCCCCTAATGATGTTCATGAAATGCATGAGTCCTAAAGTCATTCTAAGGTATATATTGAGTCTTAAATTAAATCATACGAAAATGTAAATACATGAATTCTGAGTACCCATTCCGAAGATGTTCTTGAACTTTACCGCTTGCATCTTGATTCTCGTACTCTTTGAGTTCCATGGATCTTGCGAAGATATGTATGCTTTACTTTAAGGCTTCTATGACTCGTTATCCTTCCGTGCATGCTTAATATAGTTCCTGTTCACAAACTTAATGAACATATCAAATACCGAGTGATTTGTCATTATCAAAATCGGATTGGACTCGTAGAGTCAACAATCTCCCCCTTTTTGATGATAACAAATACACGAGAAAAAAATATATAATGGGTTACGCCTAACAATGCTCCCCCTTAATTAATGCAACAAATATTCAATGAATGACAATATGCTCATGTTCATACACAAAGTATTTATCCTTCTCCCCTTTTGCATAACATTAATAACAATTTTTGCTCATTCTCCTCCCCCTTTTGACATCAACAAAAAGGTGTACAATAATAAGACATGAATGGGCATAACCTTATGTTCTTCTCCCCTTAGAAATCTTAAAGTTGTAAGCTTGTTCAACCATTAGATTTTTAATTGACTTTATTTCTCCCCTTTTTACATCAACCATCCCCCTTGCTAATGCATAAGTTTCAACGATTATATGAGGATACCAAATATTGATTGATGTGATACCAAATATGGACTAATGTTATATCAAATGAGAACAAATTTTGATTGATTTGATACCAAATGTGAATTAATGTGATAGTAAAAGTTGATTGATTTGATACCAAGTGACTACATCTTTAAATGATGTTGCTCCCATTGAATTATGTCATCTAATATAATTCTTGGCAACTATATTTATTTTAGCTCAGGAAAGTATCTCTCCCCCTTTAGTTCTCATCACAAATTTACTCTAATACATATCTCTCATCTTTTGGATCCTCAAAACACATTGAGCTATATATATTTGCTTTAAGTACATTTTGAAAAGAATTATAACCATAAAAACTAACCATACTGATCCTAATAATATCAAAGCATTTCAAGACAAGATCATATGGTTAACTCAAACAATTTTCGGCAAAGCAATATATTTTTCATTTTGCATATTCAATAGAATCATCATAATTGAGTGCATGCTATAGAAAGTTCACTGCACATCTAAGCACAAGACATATTGATAAGCATAATAAGATAAGAAGTAATTTTCAGATGCTCCCCCTATGAATTTGAATACTTGCATAGATGAAATGAAATGCTTATACTTATCAAGGATTAATTTTACTACTAGTTCAAAGCCATATAAGCAATCATTGTAAAATATTTTAGACCAACTAGAGTGATACTATGATGCACATGAGTTCTTTACACTCTTTCTCTAGAAATGGAGCTCAGCTCCCCTAAGTATTTTCAAGCATGCAACAAGATTAGTTCAGTATAGTTTTAAAAAGAAATCATGTGGTTTACATGTTGTATCATATATGCGCACAAGAAACATACCATTCATGATTTGATGCCAGATGTACATACAAAATATGATACTAAATGTGATTATGCTTATGTTTTAGGGCCATAATATTTCAAGCTAATTTGCTCCCCTTCAGTTATGCACTTATCATATTCTTATGTCTTTTCCTTATAATCATTCTTCACCAATTTAACCGAGTGTTCTAAGATTTTGAATGATTTATATTTTACTTTACCTGCTTTAGCTTAGAAGACAAAAAAGTCATTAACAATTGTACTTCAGGGTCACAAGCCTATATTGCTTCTTGACTTATGGATCTCAACGCATAGGTTTCCTAGTCATTTGCATTATCATATAGATTGAAACCTATAGCATATAGCTTAGCCATTTGACACATTCAAACTCTTCTAATAGATTTGACTTGAAGTTTTAGAGTTTTTGAAGTGAGATTTTGCAAATACTCTTAACAATTTAATTATCATTAAGTTCGGAAGAGCATTCATTTTAAGTGGACAATGTTCAAAATAGTTCATGAAAGCAAACATATCCAACTACTTAGATAAAGAGCAATTTTGGTGAATATTAATGTTTGAATACTGCTCTTTGGGTATTTTTTATTACCCAATTATTGGACGGTACCTTATAAGTATGTCTTCAATTTTAAGCCAGGGTACGAGCCTATAATGGATGAATCTTTATCAGATATGATCATGGTATGGTAAAGATTTCTTGTGGAGGATATTGCTTAATCACAAATCAAACTTAGGGATTTTCACGTTTTAAGAACAATGTGAATATTTATTAAAATAGTCTTGGTAAATAATTTGATTCCCTTAGAGAATGCTTTGATTTGATTATAACGGGATCTCTTTTTAATAAGCACTTGATATATATGGAATTTATTATTATTAGTGCTTGTGGCTAAAATGATGACTGATTTTAATCCTTTGAGGCTCCAAAAGTGAGTTTTGGATTAGATGATTTTTAATATACGATTTATTCCTAAGACTCAGTCTTATGCAATGGACATGATGTGCTTAACTTAGGATTTTAATATTTAAGCATGTGTTAAGCACTAAGAATTATTTATTGAACATCAATGCTTTCCATTTTTGGAAGTGGATTTATTTTTTAATGTTATGATTTTTGTTGCTCATTGCAAGGATATTAGGTTCTTGATAGTCTAGCAGTTAATCTCTCAACCTTCACCTTGAATACATCTAGATTTGCCTACTATTCAATGTTTTTACATTTCACCCAATCATTACGATATAAGAGCATTAGGTAATTAGATTGGATATATTGCTTAAAGAATCATATTGATTTAACTTCCTCGCAGGATTCTTAGTATAATAATAGTGTAGTAGATACACATACAAAGATTTACATTCTAAGCATATACTAATCCCAAGCCTATTAATCATCACAACCCTGTAACTAGTCCTAAGAATAAGGAAAGAATTAAATGGTCATGTGATTCCAATTTGAACCTTTCTTGATTACCCAAGTCATTTTCTTGTCTTTGTCTCAAACACCTCTAAGTGGACACTTATATCGGGTATGCCTTTTCATTTTACAAAACAAGCAAGTTTTGTATATTCGTGGGAAAGTATGCTTATTTCTTCTCTTTCTTACTTAATGTGGCATAGCTATGGAATTTTTGAGATGCATTCGAGCCCATTTTAGAAATATAGTTTCTTTTAACTTCTAAGGGTTTATTTAAACTATCTTCAGCATGTTCATCTATTTTTATATCTGTTGACTCTATGGGTCATACCCTATTTTGATTATGACAAATACTTAGGTATTTAATATCTGTTGAGTTGATGTGTAGATTTATCTTAGCGCTATCATAAGATGGCACTCGGAGACCCATAGGAAAATGAAGACCCTAAAGACCCTAGTTATAATTTATTTGTTGTAATTTCTATTCGGGTCTGTAATATTTAAGTAGGAATGGTAATAATTGGTGCATATCATGCATGTAGAACTACAAATCTTAAAGACCGCAGAATGACTCTAGGTCCCTACACATCTCCTGAAAAGCAAATAACCATAGAAAGACCTTAGGGAACACCCTTTAATCGACCGACACCAGATTATTTCGGTGCCTTCAAAAGGACCTAGAAAAGACCCTAGCACACTCACCATTGCACTTGTATGTGTTAGAAACTTGAATAAGGTGAATGTGTAATGAAACAAGACCGAAATACACAAAATGAGCACTTTCAGTTGACCGACCTGTGTAGTTCATTCTGCCCCCGATCGACAGAAGACGGTTTGGGTCAACTGGTTGACCACAGCCTGGTCGACCAAGCCATGATAGTTTATTTGACCCAGGTTTATCGAACCACCCTGAAGTCAACAGTTTGACTTCCTAGTCGATCGAGCAATTTTTGTACCGCACCAACCTGGTCGACCGAGTTCCCATGTGTGAGAATCCAATGCCCTAGTTGACTGACCAGTTAGTTCATTTTCACCCTGGTCGATCGAACCTTGGACATTGGAAAAATAGCCTCCAACATACTTGTATGGTTGACCGTACCTACAGTTCATTTTTGGCCCGGTCGACTGAGCCATAAGAACTTCGGTCGACCGAACCCATCCTGGTCGACCGGTGCTCTCGGGTTACCTTGAATTTTTTACCACGGTTTAATTTTTTAAATAGGGTTAATGGTGTTAAAATGTTTTAAAACAAATATAATAATACCCTATATGTCCTAACGGTTATAATTTTTCCTATCTCTATATATAGGGCTTCATTTCCAACAATTAGTAAGAGATTAGCAATACGATTAGTGAAAAATCCTCTCAATCTCAAAAACCTATTTTTGCCTATTCCACTTCAACTACTCTCACACATTCATTCCTTTGATACATCTTAGCTTGGTGAGAGTTTTATGTTGTGTCATTGGTTATTAGAGATAGCTAATACTCCCATTGTCTTGCTTGAATATTTGATATTGATTTTGGGGAGTTTAGCAAAGTTTATCCCACAGATTTGAATATGATAAATCTTGTGTTGGGATAAACTCAGAAGCTTAAGGATCTTTGCATTGTCATTGTAAGATTCCTATAGCTATATTTTTGTGTGCAAAACATTTTACAAAACTTGTTTTCAAACAACTTTTGTGCCTGATACAATTTGAGAAAATATGTTTGAGTTTGTTTGAATAATATTTCCAGTGTCTTTGAAACCCTAAGCTTGCATTGAGATATTTTATATTGTGTTTCAAATAAAACTTATTTATACACTCTTGTGCATATTTAAGATTATCCATAAGCCCGAGTGTTGATTGCACACGCAGAGCACCAAGCTTATAGTTCATATATACTAGAGGTGCATTGATTAGATATTGCGCATATTGTAGTACATAATCTTCTTAGTTGAGAAGAACATTTCCGTGTACATAAATTCATATTTTTTGTATTCTAGGCATGGGCCTGAAGAGGGAGACTAGCCTTTTGAAATAGTCATAGATTGGCTTAGATCCTGTTAGAAAAGTTAGGTGCACCATCATGTTAAGGTGTAGGTTGAGGTTAGTCCTGCTAATTGACCTGGTTGTAAAGGTTGAGGTCAGCCCTGTATTAATTGACCTGATTTTAATCAGTGCCGATCCACTTGTTAAGTGAGCCTTTAGTGGAATCCTCAGGCTTGTGAGCTAGAGGTGGGGATGTAGGCATAGTTGGCCCCCGATAACATATCATGCGTTTGTTTATATTTCCGCACTTTATATTTACCGCACGTGTATGTTATGGTGTGAATGATGCACATGATTTAAATTTCTATACATTATATCTACTTGCACATTTGGGATTGTATAGAAAGACCCTAGGTAGCTAAATCGTATTGATCTCTGATTTAACCTAGGAGAAAAGTTTAAAATTCCAATTCACCCCCCCTCTTGGGAATACACCAATTCTAACATTATCTAAACAGGTGATCTTCAGAATCTTCATGATTTTCTTCTTTTCTATAATAGCATGATAATCTTTTAATTCCTTAAATTGTTTTGCTATCCTTCCATTTTCATATTTCAACCACATTTTTTTCTCAGATATCCTAGCTAGAAGCTTATGCATTTTAACTAAAGTTTTTTCTAGATTTGAAGACATGCTGTCATTACATGGTTCAACACGTGATTCAACCCAAAATTTATCACAATAAACATCATATGAATCATTCCACACTTTATAAACGAAATTTTTAACAGACGATTCCACACATGTTTCATTACAAGACTTGTTATAATATCCATCATTTGAATTTTTGCATGCATCAATAGCAATATTGTCACAAGGGACACTGCATGAATAAATATTAGAATTATCTGCATATGATTTAACACATGATTCATTGCATAATATAATGCAGGATTCATCACATGATTTTTCATCAGATTTATAGCAAGATTTATCACAAAAATCATCACATAAATCAATAAAAGAATCATTATATGAACTAGGCTAAGTTGCATATACCTCCTCCTTGACTAACTCATTTTTTTTACAATTTGCAACCTCTTGATCATTTGAACTTGACATTTCTAGAGTGGTGGTTTCTTTCTCCTAGGTTTCTCCATACTTCCTATCAAGTTCTTTCCATATGTCTCTTGCACATGTACATGCTGTAAATTCATGAAGAATGTTAGAATCTAAAGCACGATAAAGCATATCCATGGCATTTGAATTCGCATGCATTAAACTAGTATCATTTTCATTTATAGACAGACAAATTCCTTTAACTATTACTTGCTAGGTCTTCCAGTCCATTGATTTTACAAAAACACTCATTTTTAGTTTCCAGGCTAAAAAATTTTCATCGCAAAATATTGGAGGACTAAGATAAGTTCGTCCCTCACCGAATGGAGTTGCATTGATATGTGTCATGTGATCTTTTTACAAATTGACTATTAAATCTACATAAACCCTCTCTGATACCAAATGTTGACTAAGGTGTAATCCCTAGAGGGGGGGGGGGTGAATTGGGTATTTTAAAAATTCTTTGAACCTACATACCACTTAATCCCTATTTGTATATTTACCAAATCAATTGCTGGGATTTATGACTAACTTAAATTGATTTTATCATTGAGTTCCTTTTACCCAATTAATTGTGTGTAAAGTAATTCAACATCCACATGTAATGCAAATAATATAATGTAATGCAAAAAGTAAATAGTTAAGGTAAGAGAGAGGACAAACGCAATTTTTTCGAGGTTTAGCCAACTCGACCTACGTCCTCGCCTTGAGCAACTCACTCAAGGATTTGACTAAAATCCCTACTCATTAAATTGGGATGGAGCTTCCTTTACAATCCGCTGCTTACAAGAGCTACAATTCCCTCCTACTCTGCTGCTTAAAAGAGATACAACTATCTCCTCAAACCCTGGTTCAGAAGACGAATCGTGAATACAATAAATCTGTAAAACACTCAAAATTGCTTCCAACAAAAGCTAATGAGTACAATTCAAATTCCTAATACGTTAAAATATGATGTAACTTGAAGTTCAGAATGTATGAAATGATTAAATCATTTATGTATGATATACTTCCACACACAAAATTGTTTTTATCAAATCTACCAAAAATATTTATATAAATCACTACTTTGGAGAACTTAAGTTAAATCTCTGAATAGAAAAACATTTTTGAAGATTGCAAAGATTTGACACACACTTTGTCAAAAACAATATTTCTCTCAAGATTCCAATCTCAATGTGATCTTGGTAGTATTTGCCCTAATGTATATATATATACATATATATATATATATATATATATATATATATATGTATCTATATGATGAGCATACCAAGGATCAAAAACTTAATACATGATTTTTAGAAAATATCCTTCAATATATATATATATATATATATATATATATATATATATATATATATAGAGATATAAACACTAAGGATCTTCAAATAAGTAGATTTGTTATATTGAAAACTATCAATTCTTTGAATGAAGAACTCACTTGAACCAAAAGTGTTTAATCTATAACTAAAGCTCTTCTAAAAAATGATTTACTATATGCACACACAAATCAACCTCTTATCAAATATTCAAAAATGGACTTTGCAACGATAAGCTCTATGAAAAATAAATATACTCTTGATTCAACCAATTTCTAAAACCTTTCTCAAGTAATGAACGTATCAAAATCAATCTTTATATGAATGAGGAAAAACTTAATATCAAACTCCTCTAAGAATGTTCAAAAACAGATGCTGGTAGTAGAATCGCTTGATAAAACTAAATGGATTAATCAAACCTTAATACCAAGATCAACGAAAGATGTATGAGTAAGATCCCTTTTGTTTTTCTGAGTTGATTAGCACAAAGAAGATGAATATCGGTTGAAGTGCAAGCAATCGTATCACAATCAGCTCAAGTTTCTAAACAAGATGTGTTCTTCTCTTCTTGTGTGTGTTAGCTTTTCATGTTTTTCTTTTCCTCTGTAGTACTAGGGTTTAGATATGAAGTATAAATAGCGTCTTACCCTTAGAATTGATCTCAACCATTGCGTTATAAGATAGCTCGCGTGTTTGCTCAATAAAAATTACATTTTTAATCTTACCCCTCAAGTTCAGACGATTAAGGTCAAGGGCCCAGACGACTGAAGTCATTTTTATCCTTCAAAAAATAACCTGGACACAGGGTTAGATGACCGAGGTCAAGGGTCAGACGACCAAAGTGTCGAGTTTAGACGACTGAGGTCAAGGTTTAGTCATCTGAGGTGCTTCTGCCACTTTCTATTTTTCACCCATAAATCTTTAGATGACTAACCTTATTCTTCAGATGTCTGAGGAAATTCTTCAATCAACCGAACTTAAAGTTCAGTCATCTGAAGTTCCCAATTTCTGCATATTTACTTTTGAGTTCAAAAATTTGTTTTGTTTTCTTTCTTGGCTCTTTTTTAAAAACATTTTCTAGGGTTTTGACATTATTTCTAAGTCCATGAATGTCCCCTAATGATGTTCATGAAATGCATGAGTTCTAAATTCATTCTAAGGTATATGTTGAGACTCAAATTAAATCATATGAAAATATAAATACATGAGTTCTAAATACCCATTCCCAATATGTTCTTGAACTTTGTGGCTTGCATCTTAATTCTCATACTCCTTGAGTTCCATGGATCTTGCCAAGATATGTATGATTTACTTTAAGGCTTCCATGACTTGTTTTCCTTCCGTGCATGCTTAATATAGTTCCTTTTCACAAACTCAATGCACATATCAAATACCAAGTGATTTGTCATTATCAAAACCGAATTGGACTCGTAGAGTCAACATAGACTAGTATTGGTCTCTTCAGGGTCAATCCTAAATGCCTTATACTCGCCAGTGAGCATGTCAATTCTACTATCTCTTACGTCAACCATTCCTTTGTAAGCAACTTCAAGTTTATCCCAGACTTCTTTAACTAATTTACATCCCATGATCCTACTCAATTCATTGACATCTAAGGAACAATATAGTGCATTCATTGCAGTAGAGTTTATCTGCAGCATATTCAAATCATTGTCAGTCATCTCTTTTTCTTCCTTAGGTATTTCCTTGTTATCTACATTTTTAGTGCGGATGAGGTCACCATGTGTGACTACTTTCTATACCTTCTCATCCATTGTTTGCAAAAATATTCTCATTCGCTTTTTCTAGAAGGTGTAATTTACACCGCAGAAGATGGGTGGTCTACATGAGAATTGGCCTTCACCAAAAGGGGATACACCAATGTGTGCAATAGGGATCTTTATGTAGCTTCTAGTTTAATATTTACTACAACCTAGGGATTTGATACCAATTGAAATTAAAGGTGTACTTCCTAAGA
This sequence comes from Malania oleifera, assembly GCF_029873635.1. Taxonomy (NCBI): domain Eukaryota; kingdom Viridiplantae; phylum Streptophyta; class Magnoliopsida; order Santalales; family Ximeniaceae; genus Malania; species Malania oleifera. The sequence continues at coordinate 57,663,943 of NC_080421.1, read as the reverse complement.
GGGGGGTGAATTGGGTTTTTAAAATTTTTTTTATAAACTCTTTAATTAAGTATAACCCTTTTCAATTTAGTATGACTACAATCACACAATCCCTTTCCAATTTAACTTGATGACAATCACAATACCAATAATATCACAACCCAACTTTTAATATCAATTATTCTATGGATAAACGATATGTAAGATTAGCTGTATATTTCAATGAAAAACATCAAGAAAGGATTTCAGAAGATTGATCTCAAATACCCTGCAATATACCTTCAATGAGATAATTAAATTCACAATGTTTATCCCAGTTGTGTTCTCAAATTTCAATATTCGGAATTTATCCAATCAAACAACCAATACAGTTTCTTGATTTCAAATATGAACAAAATCAGTATTTTAGCAAAAATTCCAATATGCAGCAAACTTTCAACAACCAAATAATCATATACACAGATTATATGTTTGCAAGTTGAAGACCAGATTTTTTACAAGATTCGGCCAGTGGCCTGCGTTCTTGCCCCAAGGAACATGTTGTGAGGATTTTCCTTTTCCCAACTTCGTTACCAGGTGAAGTTACAACCTCTTTCCCTCAAAGGTGGAGTTCGTCCCTTTAAAGAGAATCCCCTCTCAGTAGGAAACGATCCAACAATCCTAATTGTTGAACAAACAAGAAACCAACAAACAACTTTGTTCATATAAGAAGTACTCTCAGAGCAAATTTGTACAATTGAAATTTAGTATACTTCAATCAATAAACAATATAGAAGATGAAGCTCACAAGAATATCACTAGGTTCTGATTTAGATTTGAAAAATTGAACAAAATAGATCAGAAATTCGTGGAATATATTAGCAATATCACATTAGTACTTTAGAAAGTATTTCAACAAGATAACTCTGAAGTTTTGATTTGTATATGCATTGATATTGTATATAATTTTTGAAATTATCAAGTATTTATAGAGTAATAAAGTATTTTACCATTTTTCCCAACTTTGCTCTATGTTTGGAGCCCAAGAAGTCAATTTTGGAAACTTTCCCAATGCTATTTAAAAGTTAAAACATATAACTCAGTTGACTATGCCCCAAGGGTCAGTCACCTGAGCTTTTTAAGTTCAACGTATTTTGCAAATACAGTGAAGATTCGGTCGACTGGGCTTTAAAGGTTAGTCACCTATCTCGACCTTATTTGCTTATAATTAATCAAAACAATATGTCAGTCGCCTAATGATAATTCATTAATCGCTTGTCCTGATTGCAACTTATATGTTTTTCAAAAATTGATTTCAAAACTTTAACTTTGATCTTGGAAAAGGTAAGTGAGATTTTATGAAAACATTTTCCATTATTTAAAAATAGGTCTTTAAGTCAATAATATGTCTTAAGAGCTTCATAAATCAATATTGAATTTGCGAAGTGCTTATATGAGACTTATATACGATAACTCTATCTTAAGAACTAAGTCTTCATGCTTTGGCTTGCTCTTTAAATACAACTTGAAATGTCATCTTCAATATGTTTCAACTTCATCATTCCTTGTGGCTTTTAGCTCTGGATTTATTCAAGTTCTTCCAATACTCGATCTTGATCACATGAAAGCATTTGAGCCCTAAACTATACTTAAACAAACATGCTAAGTATCCTTGATTTGTTATCATCAAAACAAGATTTAAGCCTTATAAGGCCAACAATTTGTAAACTCACTCAAGATCTTAATTGTGTTACTAAATTTTTTTCCCAAGTATGTGTGAATTTCAGGTCTTGGATTTGGGGAAGATGATTGGTAGTGCTAAGATGTGTTTGGGGCTCTATCTTCTCAAGGTTAATGATCCTCCTAAACGAGCAACTCACAAATCTGATTGTTTAGTGTCTAAAAGTCAAAGTTATTTTTCTGTCATTAATTATAATAATGATAGTGCAATTGTGTTGTGGTACTATAGGTTAGGATCCAAATTTCTTGTATATCAAGAAACTCTTTCCGTCATTATTCAATAATAAAAATCCAAATGATTTTCTCTGTGAGATGTGTCAATTTTCAAAATATGTTCGCAACTCTTATCCCAACCGACCCTACAAAGCATCCTAACCATTTTCAATGATTCATAGTGATGTGTGGGGGGGCATCTAGGATCAAGAATATTATTGGATCTCCTTGGTTTATATCTTTTATCGATGATCACACTAGACTTACCTGAATATTCCTCAAGAAAGAAACGTCAGAGGTAGGTCAAATTTTCAAAAATTTTAACACCATGATCCAAACACAATTCCAAGAAAAAATACAGATTTTGAAAACTGATAATGCCAAAGAATATTTCAAATCCATTCTTGATGATTTTCTCTTGAGTCAAGTTATAGTACACTAAAGTTCTTGTGTCAACACCCTTGGCAAAATGGAATTGTCGAAATAAAAAACCAAAACCTACTAGATGTTGCCTGCTCCCTTATGTTCTCTACACATGTACTGAAACACTTTTGGGGTGAAGCCATTCTCACAGCAGCCTACCTCATAAATAGGAGCCCTCTCATGTTTTCAAATTCCAAACTCTCTGTCAAACTCTACTTCAGTCATTTCCCAATACTCGACTCATCTCCACTATTCCCTTCAAAGTATGTAGGTGCTAAACTTTTGTTCATGTTCATAGTCAACACCAGGGTAAACTAAATCCTAGAGCCCTCAAGTGCATTTTTCTCGGGTACTCTCCAAACCAAAAGGGTTATAAATGCTATTCACCAGCTACTAAAAGATATTATCACTCCATGTATGTCACCTCTTTTTAGCAGCAACCATATAACCCAAAATTTGAAATTCTGGGGGAGATTACACAAGAATTCTAGCTTTGGGATTTTGAAGAGTTATCTCACCCTTCTTTTGATTCTAGCCCTTCTCACCTATCACAAATTTTTGAATCGATTCTAGTTACTGACTCCATTTCTCCTTCACATCCCTTCTTAGAACCTCCTGTGAAACATTAACATATTGACACTATTCTGTTGGAATTAGTGTATTCCCAAGAGGGGGTGAATTGGAAATTTAAAACTGTTGGCCAAATTAGGCTTTTCAATCTTGTTTTGATGATAACAAATGAAGCTGGTATAACTTGTTTGTTAAGTGATTTTGTTTGAGGAATACATATCTCAACACAAGAGAATGAAGCTATGAGTTCAAGCATCATCAAGAGACCAAGCTATGCATTAAATTTATATCAAGAGAACAAGCTCTGAATATCAAGAGAAAGCTTCAACAAATTTTCCAAGCAATAAAGAAAAAGACTTGAAGCCTCAGTACTTAAAAGCTTAAAGATAGAAAGGGGACTTGAAGTCAAAAGAATTATCAAAGTCTTGAAGTATTGTGCTTAAGAAAGCTTGTTGTAAGTACTTTGTATAAAATGACAATTTTAGAGAATATGAAGCTCTATAAGACTTAAGAAATTTATTTTTAATCTCTGGAAATATTTTATGAAAAATCACATCATGAGTGTAAAATTGAAATTGAAAAGCCAAAAAGAAAAACCAATTTTTTGTCTGTCTAGCCGACTGACTTAACCAAGTCAAAATCACTCAGCCAATTGGCAGTTAGCCGACTAACCCAAAATATACTGTGTTGTGCCAGCCTATTTCTTGAAATAATTTTTGGGAGACAGAATGGTGTCAGCCGCCTGTCCAGCCGACTGACCCTGTGATTTTTGAACTACCCAGTCGCTTGTCCAGCCGACTGACTCCACGGGTTTTATTTTTTAAACACCAACGGTAAAATTTCAAAAATTGGTTTTTCAAAATATGAACGTTGTAAAAACTTGGAAACTACTCAAAGACACTTGGGGAACAAGGAAACTAAGCCAAGAATGCCTATAAATACTCCTTTAAAATCAAGAATTATTAATCCAAGTAATTACTTAGCTCTTTTGATAAAGCATTCAATCTCTCAAAGCTCTCTATTGCTCATACTCCATCTGGGAGAAAAGTTCTAAAACTCTGCTAAAATATCAAAGCCACGGTTCATACTCTGAATTTTATTATTCAAAACAAACCCTTGGTGATCTCTAAACACTTGAGCTTCATAGTTTCTTTATTGTTTATTTGATTGAAGTATTGATTGCGCTCTAACTTGTACAACTCTGCTCTCTTTTGAGAGTTTTTTTTTGTACACAGATCATTATAGCAATCTTGTTCTTTTGTTGATGGTTCAAGGCTTGTTTGGATCATTGTACTAAGTGAGGATTGTTCACTTGGAGAGGTTTCTCTACCTAAAAAAAGTGAATTTTTGTAAGGGCTTGCTCTGCCCAGTAAAGGGCATACTTAGTGGAATCCTTTGGTGGAATTGACCAAAGGCGAGGACGTAGGCTGGGGATAAGCCGAACCATATAAATGTTGGTGTTCTTCTTCTCCTCACTCTCTTTACTTTCCGTATTATATAATGTGTATATCAAGTGTAGATTGCAGGGCTTATACATCATATTCAAGGAAATCTCCTGATTTAAGAAAGTATGTTTTTAATTAACCGTTTGCGGAAACCCACAAGGGAGTACGTTGGTTAATTTGCAGAAATCTTGGTTAAGAGATTAAGCAATAAAAATTCATCCAAAAACAGGTTTTTCAAAACAACTGCAGGACTTCCATCAAAAGAAAATATTATTCTTGAATGATTGATTGAGCTTTGATTGGATTGTATTTTGTCTTAAGTTTGTGGTGTGATTTGGTTTAGATTGTAAATTGATAAATTTACTTTTATAGTGTTGAATTAAAACAAGTAAGAATTAAAAAATAAGTTTAATCTAAATATTCCAATTCACCCCCCTCTTGGTAGCTATTCTAAATTTTAAAAACTTTTCTCCAAGGTAAAACCTGACTTTGGTAGTATTTCGCAACCTAGGGTCCTTCTAAAAGCATACTCAATTCACCAAACAAATAACTGGAAAAAATTCAAAGCATGTATAACTAGCTTAGTAATTCACGATCATGCATAATAAAACATAAACATTCAAGTGTTGGCATTTAAATTGTGGAAATTAAAATCACACACAAGAAATGTTATTAGGGTTTGACCAACAATGCCTACGTCCCTACCTCAAGCTCACAAGCAAGAGGATTCCACTATGGATCACTTAACGGGTGGAGGGGCACCTAATACAACACCTTACAAGAGGATGCACCTAACTTTCCTAACTGGGTCAAAGCTAATTCAAGACTATTCATAGGGCTAGTCTCCCTCTTCCGACTATACATTGGGAATACAACAGATAATTAAATATTGTGCACAAAGAAATGCTTCTAATACAAGAAGATGTGTACAACAATTACAACCCAAAATATGCACTCACAAATGATAAAGATTTATGCTCAAGTGAGACCTTGTAAATCTATGTGTCAATTCTCAATAATATGTGTATGTATATTGTGAGAGTGAGATCCTTAATTCAAGATAGTATTTTCAAAGGGACTTTAAAACCCTAAGCAAATATCCAACAAAAATATTTTATCAAAAATCAAGCACAATGGATATTAGGGCTTAAGCTTGCAAAGGTTTTATCAAAAGAATAATATGCAAGCTTTTGAATCTTGCAATATGGATGCAAAGATTCACAAGCAAAGATTTGCTTTTCCCAAACAAGATTTATCAAAATAAAAACAATAAGGGAGAATCACAAAGCTAACTCTCAAGAATGATTTTCTAAATAATATGGATGTGTGAGAGTATAAGCTTAATAAAATGATATATGAGTTTAGCTCACAAATATAAAGATCAAACACACTTCACAGTTGCAATTGATTTGCAAAGTGAAGAGTATATGAAATAATGATGCTCTCTACTAAAAAGATTTTTTCAAGAAAGAACCAAAGAAAGAGTGTATAATATGCTTGAAAAATGAAGTGTACGCAAATGAGAGTAAAAAATTTAGAGAGAATTTTGCTTAATCAAAATGCTAATCCCATGCTAATTATGAAAAATGAGGTGGTATATATAGAGTTGGGAGAAATTTTGACCGTTAGGTACATATTAGGTATTTTGGAAAATGTTTAATGATGTTTAATTAAAAATAACCCTATTTTACATGTAGTAAAAATGTCCAAGCTGAGAGGTTTTTGTCGACTGTATTTAAGTTCGGTCGACCCAATTGCCAAGTTCGGCCGACTAAAGCACTTTTGAACTAAAAGTATAGTTGACTGAATTAAGGCAATTTTGAACGTGTTCGAGGTTTGGTCAACTATATTTTAAGTTCAATCTACTATTCATATGGTTTGGTCGACTCAATCATAAATGAACTAGAGGTTTGGTCGGCTGAACAATTAGGTGTTAGACATGAGCCAGTTTGGTTGATTGTGGAAGATATGTTCAAAACCGTTCGGTTGGCTGAACCTTGGTCAAACTGTTGACCCCTGAGTTGTTCGGTCGACTGAGCTGAATATAACCAGCTATGTTTAGTCGACTGAGTGACTTTCAATTATTTATTCAGGTCCTGATTTTGAGCGTAGTTTACCCCTATTTGCATAATTATGATTTGTAAGATGGAGGGGATTCGTGCAAGTGATGTGTACATACCTAATAGTCGATCTATGGTCTAGGCTTTTATGTTAAGCCCAAAAATCCGGCGTCAGTTGACCGAAGTTAGGTTTGGTTCCCTACGATCAGTTTATGGTCTTTTGAGCATTTAACCCTATCATGCATGCATACGCATTATTATAGACCATATTAAATATTACATACCAAATAATGAAACAAAAATGCATTTACAATTAAAACAAATGTCTTCTTATTTTGCTCTTGACTCTTCTTGGAATCAGCCAGGATTATGCGCTTTGAGTCTTTCTAGCTTCTACTTCACTTACATGTATGTTTTATGAATGATAACCTGTTCAAGTACTTAGGCACACACATTAGTAACATGCGGTTTGTCTTTATCAAAATCGGGAATCAGACTCAAAAATTCAACATATTCAACCAACTAAAAATGATGAGCTGATTACCTATTCACTTAGGAGAAGGAACCAAATGGAGATAGAACAACAAGCATCCCTTAAGCAAATCCAAGAGTCTAATTCAAGCCCTAGATCAAGTGAAAATCTACCAAGTACCTCTAATCCCAGGACATCCCATAATGAGTTAACTAATGATGAGCATGATTGTCCTATTGTTGTGAGAAAAGGTGTGAGATCATGCACAAAACACTCAATATAAACTTTTATGTCATATAAGGGGTTGTCATAGAATTTTAGATTTTTTGTTTCCAAACTTGACCAAATCTAGGTTCCTAATATCAAATGGAAGTTTTCTGTTTGGGAAGAAACAGTGCACTAGAAAAAAATGGAACGTGGGAGATCACAAAATTACAAACTGGAAAATGTCTAGTAGGTTGCAAATGGATATTCACTATGAAATACAATGAATATGGAAGTGTTAGCCGATTTAAAGCTCAGATGGTAGCAAAGGGATTCACTCAATCATGTTGAATAAACTACGAAGAGACATTTTCCCCTGTAGCCAAGTAAAATACAGTTCAAGTCCTCTTATCTTTGGCAGCAAATTTAGACTAGCCGCTTCACAAACTAGATGTAAAGAATGCCTTCCTCAATGGAGACCTAGCCGAAGAAGTCTACATGGAAATTCATCCTAGATTTGAGCCACAAGCTACACACAACAAATTCTGCAAACTTAGAAGATCTTTATATAGGCTTAAGCAATCCCCAAGAGCCTGGTTCGAGAGATTCAAAAAGGTAGTCAAGAGGTATGGTTATTCCCAATGTCAATCAGATCATACACTATTTGTTAAATACTCTCTTGAAGGAAAAATTTCTATCCTTATTGTATATGTTGATGACATCATTCTAATAGGAGATTATAAAGAGGAAATGAGTAGTCTCGAAAGTCTTTCTAGCTAATGATTTCGAAATCAAGGACCTTGGGAATCTCAAATACTTCCTAGGCATGGAAGTGGTACGACTAAGGAAGGGAATCTTTGTCTCCCAAAGGAAATATGTTCTATATCTTTTGAAAAAGACTAGGATGCTTGGATGCAAGCTAGCAGATACTCCTATGAATTCAGCAATCAAACTAGAGCCAAGGAAGACAATGCACTAGTGGATAAAGGCATATATCAAATACTAGTTGGAAAACTTATACATTTTGTTAGCTTTACCGTGAACCTAAGAGCGCCCGGGGGGGGGGGGGGTGAATTGGTATTTTATTAATGCCCTATGTCAATATCCTAACAACAGTATTTTCACAACCCTAAAGTCAATCTAGTTCAAGTAAAATAAATTAATTGCAATATGTAGCAGAAATTAAATAGCACAATTTAAGCAACCAAGCATGCACTAGAAAGCAGTAAAAAGTAAGTGACACCCAAAAGTGTTATCGAGGTTTGGCAAATTGCCTACATCCCCGCCTTAGCTAACAAGCACAAGAATTACCACTATTATGCTCACTTAAATGGATGGAGCAGCACCTAAACAACTAGGTCAATTAGCACAGGACTGACCTCAACCTTTACACACAATCCTTACCAGGTTGGATTACCGCCCCCTTAGGCCATGCTTGGAATACAATCAATATTTTTCTCAATAAGATTGGTACAACGATTATGCTTTCATGTAAAGCAAATATGTACCCAATATATGCAATCACATACACATTAACAATATTGATATAGTGTAAGCTCAATGATGCAAATAATTGTGCAAACGACACTCAATAGGGCATGGTCAATGGAATGCTCAAGAGTGTTCAACACAAGTAGTATGTTGGAGTTTAAGCAAAGCACATTTCAGTAGCAAATCAAGATTCCAAAGATATCAATCAAATATTCAAACTAGCTCAATAAAATTTTCTTTAGTGACATAAGCACACTACTAGTTTGAAAATAGATTTTGGTTTGTTGAAAATATTTTTACACAACAAAAATCACAGCTATGTCTTGCAACACCTATGTAAAGACCCCAAAGCTTGCTAGTCTATCCTAACAATAATTTATAATATGAAATCAGTGGGATAAAACTAAGCTAAACTCCCAAAAAAGAGTATTAATAATCACACAATCAAATGAGAGTTTTAGCATAATCTAGCAATCACAAGCACACTACATACGCTCTTATAATCTCAGAATGTATTAAGGGAATGGAAATTTAAGAGTATTTGGACAAAAAGAGTATTTGCAAAAAGAGGATTCTTGGCTAATGAATTTTCTAATTAATTACTAATCCTCACAAATGAGCCTATATTTATAGGCAATGTAAAAATTATAACCGTTTGGGACTTGTTGGGAATTCTTAGGAAAGTTCCAAAATGTTTAAACACCATTAACCCATATTAACCTATATTTACCCCAGTCAAATATTTTTAACCTGGTGAGGTTTGGGTGGCTGAACAGTGGTTTGGTTGCCCGAACAAACACAATTACAAAGTCCCTTTAAATCAATTCGGCAGCCCGAGTCCCAGTTTGGTGGCTTGAACAAAAGTTAGAAACATCTCTTTGAATTTTAGGGTGCTCGGTCATAGGTTTTGTAGGCCGAACTTAGATATTCGGTCACCCAGGCTTTAATTTGAACTAACTTTCTCGGTAGCCTGAGTTGGTGAGAGGTCCTTTTCAGGTGGTTCGGGCGCTCATGGAAGGTGTGCACAAAATGGTTCGGTCACCCGAGCTTGTAAGTCAATTGTTGACTTCTTAACAATTCAGGCACCCGAGAAGTTTTGAACTCCTGGGGTTCGGTCGCTCGAGCTTTCTCAAATTCCCTAGTAATATTCAATTAAGTGCATTTTTAACACCCTTGAATTTTGTATGATTTATGTGCACGAGTGTTGGGACCTAGAGTTATACTAGGGTCTTACTGAGCTTACCTTATATCCTATATGCATGATATGCAGATAACTATTACAAACCTTATATCCTAATTACTATTACAGACCCATATTACATAAAATGAATTTCAACATGAAACTAATCTTCAGGGTCTTCATGCTTTACTTTCATGTGCCATTACTTGATCTGCTAAAATGAACCTGCACATACACTTGAAAGCCATCAAATGCAACAAGTAATTGTCATTATCAAAACCGAGTGTGACCTATAAGGTCAACATTCTCCCCCTTTTTGATGATGACAAATACATCATGCAAAAATAGGTATAGCCTTAGAAGGCTCCCCCTAACAATGTGCATTATGTAAAAATATTTTCCTTAAGTGCTTGCAACCTAATTTTTGCCTCTTATTCATCTCCCCCTTTTGACAATAGCAAAAAGGGCTGTGAAAGTAATAGCCTTAGGCAATGGGTATGAATCATTTGTATACAAGATAAGTTTAGGAATTTCAAAAAAATTTCGGCAGCATGCTGTTCGAAAGTAGGACATTTCCCAAAAATGTCTTGTATAAAAATGACATGTTTTGAGTTTTTAAGATCTAATAGTTTATCCACAACTACTTAACTCAAACAGTTCTGAAATGAAGAATAGCTTCCCAAGAGGAGGAGGGGTGAATTGGATTCTTTTTGATATTTTAATGATTTTTAGACTTTTGATTTTAAAAACTCAGAAAACAAGATATATATGAATGATAACCACACTTAAAAATATTGAAATTTAAATTTACAAGTCAATCAATGAAATCATGATAATTCAATCACTCAATTAAAATGTAAAAGCTTTTGTTGATTTCCCTGTAAACTCTTAGTATACACTTTACTTGATCAAGATTTCCGCAGATTAATCAACGTACTCCCTTCTTGGGTTTCCGCAAATGATTAATCAAAATGTATTTTCTAAATATCTAGTACTTTTGTTTCTTTCCCAATTTAGAACTTGCAATCTGCACTTATAAATCATATAACAATAGCAAGTAAAGAATGTAAAGTAAATCAGAGAGAAAGAGACAAGAATTTTTACGAGGTTCAGCTTCAACACAGCCTATATCCTTGCCTTTGGCAAAACACCAAAGGATTCCACTATATTAGTTCCGTTAACTGGTGGAACAATACCAATTTACAACAACTCCTTCTGTCAGGCTAGAGCCCACCTCTCCAAACAATAACCCCTTGTTTGGTCCAATGATTCAACAACTATAAATCATTTAAGAATGATGATAAAGAAATTTGTGTACAAAAGAGAACTCTCACAATAGAGTAATTCGTACAATGATCAGCACACTTATACTTCAAGGTAATTCAAATATAAGAAATTTGAAGCTCAATGCTTAGTATGAATTACCAAATAATTTTTCAAAGAAAATGAAAGATTATGATTTTTGAAAGCTTTGCTTCAAAGTATGAATCAATATTAGATCAGAAATTTAAACTCAAAAAAGTTTTAGATCCTTTGAGAATTTTGAAAACTTGAAGATCGGTTGATCTAGAAACCTTTGAAAACTTTGCTTGATCTAAAAACCTTTGAAGATTGCTTACTCTAAAACTTTGAAGGTTGCTTGGATCTGAAAACTTTGAAGATTGCTGGATCTGAAAACTTTGAAGGTTGCTTGATTTAAAAAACCTTTGAATATTGCTTCCATAATACTAATCAATTTTCTTGTTTTCAAACCTTTGAAGATTTTGACTATTTATAGATGTTTTTAGAAGCCAACCATTACTCCCAAAGATTCCTAAAATTTATTTCCAAATATTTTGAAATAAATATGTTCAAAAACGTGATTTAAAAAATCTTCCCTTTGAGAGGATTAATGCCAACGTACGAGTGGCAGTCACTTGCCACGACTTGGCAGTCGCCTGTCACAAGGCAACTCTTAACACGGAATGCAGGCAGTCGCATGCCAGAACCAAGGCAATCCCCTGGCCTTTTCACACAGGCACCTGGCTAGTTAGGCAGTCGCCTGTCTAGATACTGACTTTTTGAAAAATCATTTTCTTAATATGGCAGTCGTCTGCCTTATCATGGCAGTCACCTGGTCCTTCATTATTTCAAAAAGTTTTTCTTTTCTTAAACCCTTTTTATTTATTAAAAAAATACTCTTTAGAGTATGTATATTTAAAAAATATTTTTGATTTTCTATGAGCTTCAAACCACTTTATATTTGAGTTTAACCTTGAAGTACTTACAATTAGAATATCCCTAATATAACTCTTTTAGTCTTCAAACTCATTCTTCCATCAGCCTTGTGGTTGCAATATTTCCTTTGAGCTTTTCATAGTATAACTTTGTTCTTCATGCTCTTTATAGTCCATATGTTTTACTTTGTATTCTTTAAGAATTCTTTGTAATTCATAATCTTCCTTTTGCACTTGAGCTTTACTATTTTCCTGAAAAACTTTTGTTTGAAACATATTAAACATATCATTTGATTTGTTATCATCAAAATAAGAATTGTAAGCCTTATTAGGCCAACAATCTCCCCTTTTTTGATGATGACAAATCGAGAGCAAAAAATAATAAGCTTTTAATTTTTATGGCTCCTCCTATCAATATGCATGATATATTTAAAGGTATAATTTATGCATATAAGTACAAAGAAACATCTATCCATAAAAGAAAAAAACTTCCTCTTAAATATTTCTATTAAAAGTGACAAATCATAATAAAGGTTTACAAACCACCATCATATTTTTGCACTGACAACTTTCTCTTAAACATTTTCTCCCCCTTTGGACATCAATCAAAAAGGAGAAAGAGAGACAAAAACAGAGAAATGCTGCAAGTCAAAGTACTAGTTTTAGAATACCAAAGATAGCCTAGCCGATAAAACTTGAATATGTAAAAAACACATGAAAGTGATAGGAAAAAGCACATCAATCAGAGGCTTCCATATTTTCACTTTCATCATCATCTTCTTCTTGTTCTTCTGATTCATTATTTCCTTCCTCTTGTTCACTGTCATTTTCTCCTTCTTCTTGTTCTCCAGATTCATCCTCACTAGATGTGGCAGAGCTGATACTCATAGAAGATTTTCTTTTAGAGGAGCTAGCTAACTGTTGCTCAATCTTTTCAACCCGTTTATCAATTTGTGAATAGTGAGTTTCTATATATGAAACCTTTTATTGCAAAGTACCAAGACCAGATCTCATACCATCACTAAATGTCATATAATGATTAAAAAATGGAACAAACCATGATGGAGTATCTGGATCAGGCTGAACTGAAGGTGTGGAAATAAATGATGAAGAAGGTGGTGGTGCAGATGGAACATTCCTATGTCCTTTATGGAACCACCCTTGAGGAGAATTTTTATAGCCTATCCATTTTAGAACAGTGTCAGAAAAGATATCATAGTATGTTTTGCTAGTAAAGTTGAATGATGGAGTTAAAACATTAAAATGAGCGAAAACCATATTCAACATTCCCGCATATGGTAGGACAACACGGGGAGCATCAACTTTCATGATAATCCACTGTATAATCAAATTTGGAAGATCCATCTTCTTCCCTTTCAGAATGCACCACATTACAAAATAGTCCAAAAATGAAATGTGATCGTGAAAATCAGATCGTGGTAA